>NC_141146.1:81727655-82045333 GCF_053477565.2 Lygodium microphyllum | reverse complement strand
AAAGTCACACATACATTCTACAGAACACTTACACAAGATCTACAGAACAAAACAGAACAGGAACAGAGTAGAGAGAGAGGCTCTACAGAAGGTCTATAGAGGGTTACAAAAGATCATCAGAGAACAACAGATCCTCATAACTCATACTAAAACCATTCCAAACTATCAAAAACTATTCAATAAGCATTTAAAAGAGTTCAACCTTCATTAATCATCAATCCATGCTTCATAAAGAAGAAAATCAGAACAAAACAGAAGCTAAACAGAAGGTATCAAAACCAATCTGAACCTCAACAGAACCTATCAAAACATCACAGAACTCATATTTCCACTAAGAATCATCATGATCTTCCAAAACATAATCAATATCATCCAAAGCACTCTCAAACACTTCCAAAAACAACCAAACATCACTCAAAATCCATCAAAATCAACCATTCAAACCTCAAAAATAACAAAAATTAGTCAAAAATTCAGTCTTTTTCCACTCTCAACACCATTGTACTTGGTATCTACATATAACATTTTTTCATCTTTAGAGGTGCTTAGTTCTTCTTTGGATTTTACCTTTTTTTCTTCTTCTAGAAGTGAGGCCTTAATGTCAACCATTTTGGGACAACAGTCTGATCTTTTTGAGCAACCGAATAGAAGTAGTAAGAGTAGAGACGAACACCTAGAAGACAATCCCAGTCGACCTAAATGCCATCTTAGTTATGCTGAAGGGTGATGCTCAAGCTAGAAAGTCTTACGGGTTGCTAACAAAATATATCCCTAGCCCTAAGGATGTGTGAGATTGGATGCATGTGCTAGCCACTATCGATCTGTCATTCTCAGACAATAACGAGAAATACGAGCAAGCTATCAAGACAGCTGGTGAGCCCATGAAGGAGCCCTCAATACCATTATGCATGATGACCAAAAGCTCTTGTAGAGATGACCTACTCATACCATGTCCCATGTCTCTTACAACAAGCTAGAGCTCCACGGGATCTTGGAGAACTTGATGAACAAGCTAGCTAGCAACTCAACTAGCCTTAAACCCCTCAAAGATCTCATGATCTAAGTGAAAGTGAACCAACATGCATGATATGAACTTGACCTACAATTGTGCCTTAGTCACCAGACGAGAAAGAAGGAAGGCATGGAAACCTAAGAGATGACAAGCAGTCAAAGGAGGACAATTTGGATGACGAGTTTGAAAACTGATGCTCCCTCAGTGAAGAGAGTGAGCCTGTTTTTTTTATTTGAGGCCATTTCGGGGCCTGTTTTGGAGGCGGAAGTTTTCTGCATGCACTCACGAAAAGGCCCAGTTTTATGTTGTGCAGCCACTGTTCTACAGATTTGCACTTGTGAGGCTGAAGCTATGTTCTCTGCAGTGACAGAATTTTTTGCAGTATTCTGTAATGGCGTCTGATTCTCTTTCACAGATTGTAACTGAAAAGCTTGACAAGAACAACTTCCAAGCATGGAAGTTTAGAATGACGAATTTTCTTATGGGAAAAGAATATTGGGAATTTGTTGCAGGAAATGAAGAAGAACCAATTCTTCCTGATGTTCCCAATCAACAGCAAATGCAGGCATTCAAAGGATGGCATGAGAGAGCCAGGAAAGTTATGTACTGGCTGTCTATCAGTATTTCAGACTCTATGATTGTGCATATTTAGGATGCAAGTACACCAAAGGAGGCATGGGATACTTTGTTAAAAATGTATAGCACAAATATGCAAGCCAGGAAAATGCAGCTCAAGCAAGAGTTGCATAATGTACAAAGAGAAAGTATGAGCATCAATGACTACCACATGAAGGTGAAGAAGATTGCAGATGCACTTGCTTCCATTGGGTTGCCAGTGGAAGATGATGATTTAGTTTCTGTGACCTTGAATGGTCTAGGAAAGGATTATGCACAGTTTGGAACATCCATTTCAGTTCGTGAAAGATTTCCTGATTTTGAGGAGTTGATTGCTCTTCTAATTTCTGAGGAGCAAAGAAATGGTGGTGCATCTTGTTCAGGAGGAACTTCAAAAGAAACTGTCTTCTACTCAAATGCTGGAAGAGGTAGAGGCAGAGGTAGAGGAGGCTGATTTGGAGGCCGTGGTAGAAATCAGAATATGCAGCAAACTCAAGAAAACCAGTCCTATGGAGGAGGACATGGTAACTCTAGAGGCAGGGGGAGCCAAAGAGATCGTGGTGGATGGCAAAGAGGCCAAAATGCAAACCGTAATGTTGAATGCTACTACTGTGGTAAAATGGGTCATATGGCTAAAGACTGCTATAAAAAGCAAAATGACATCATGAATGGAAAACTGCAACAAAGGAATTATGCATCTTCTAGTAGACAGGGTGATGACAGAAATGAGCATTTGTTTATGGTGCAGCACATGAATAATTCTGTGACAAGTGCAGAAGAAAGCAACGATGTATGGTATGTTGACTCAGGTGCGTCAAACCACATGACAGGTCATGCAGAATGGATGGAGGATGCAAGGAAAATGGAAAAACCAGGATTTGTGGAGACTGGTGATGATACTGCACATCCTATTATGCAGATTGGAAAAATTCCTTTGTCTATGCAGGATGGGAAAAAGAAATACCTGTCCGATGTATTTCATGTCCCGAATATCACCAAGAATCTGGTTTCTGTTGGTCAAATTGTTGAGCAGGGCTTGCAGGTCAGATCTAATCCTCATGGATGCTTTGTTGAGGATATGAAAAATAAAGGTCGCTTGATAGCAAAAGGAAAGAAGAAGGGCAAAATGTTTACGTTGGATGCAGACATGTCTGAATTGAGTGCAACAATGTTTGCACATAGGACCGGTGTAGTTGCAGATATTGATATCTGGCATAAACGCATTGGTCATGTTAATGTACAACGACTTAAATCAATGCAGGCCCAAAATATTGTTGCAAGATTGCCTAAATTCAAGGTTGCAGAAATGCATAAGGTATGTGAAGCCTACCAATTTGGAAAACAGGCAAGGAAACCATTTCCTAGACATGTTCAAGAGAGTGAGAAGCCATTGGAATTAGTCCACTCTGATGTGTGGACTACTAAAGCTGCATCTCTTGGAGGCTGTCATTATTTTGCCACTTTTATTGATGACTATAGCAGAAAAGTTTGGGTGTATTTTATGAAAAAGAAAAGTGAAGTTTTTGGGCATTTCAAAACTCTTAAAGCTATGGTTGAAAAAGAAACAGGCCTGCAAATAAAATGCCTAAGCTTAGATGGAGGGGGAGAGTACATCTCAAATGAGTTTTCAAGGTTCTTATAGGAGCATGGCATAAAGCGGCAATATTCATGTAGTCATACCCCACAACAAAATGGAATTGCAGAAAGGAAAAATAGGCATATTGGAGAGGTATCTCGTGCCATGCTCAATGAAAAAGACCTACTAGATTTTTATTGGGCTGAGGCAGTTGCTACAGCAGTCTACATAATGAACAAGACTCCCACTGCATCAATACATGGGATGACTCCAGAGGAGAGGTATACTGGTAGGAAACCAGATATTTCTCATTTAAAATTTTCTGGTTGCATTGCCTATGTTCATGTGCCAGATGAGTTGAGATCCAAGTTGGATCCAAAAGCTGAGAAGTGCATCTTTATTGGTTACTCTCTACAGCAGAAAGGGTATAGATGTTATAACCCTTCTACTCGTAAGTTTACAGTGAGCAGAGATGTTGTTTTTGATGAGATGAGTAGCTGGTATAAACCAGTAAATGTGATTGATGATATAGATGCACAAAATGGTAATGCTGCACAGAATTCACAGCAGCAGTCACAAAATATTAGTGGACCTAGAGTGTCCTCTAGTAGTGATTCATATTCTTTGCCATGGATAGACAAATTGAGATCAGGAGAATCTCCTCAAAACAATGCAGATAGTGGTATGCAGGTTTCATGAAAAGGAAAAGAGAAGGTAGATCAGTCCATGTTTGATGTGAATGCAGGTCACTCTTATGTGGATGGTGAATCCAGTGGCTCAGAACAGAGCATTGATGATGAGTTGGGTATTCCTTCTATTGTTACACCTGGAGTAAGGAAGACCAGGGATGTTTTGAGAGCATCTGGGAGTGAACCTACTTTGCGCATGTCTACGAGATCTAGGTATCCTGTGGATAGGCTGAAATATGATGGATTTACAGCCATTCACTATGCATATATGGTCAAAGTGATACAGGAACCAAAACCCACTTCTTTTGAGCAAGCCATGGAAAAAGAAAAATGGGAGAAAGCCATGGATGAAGAAATGGATGCCTTGGAAGCAAATGCTACATGGGAGTTAGTAACTTTGCCTAAAGGTAAGAATGCAATTGGCTGTAAGTGGGTTTATAAGGTGAAGCACAATGCAGATGGTTCTATGAACAGACATATGGCATTGACTATGAAGAAACATTCAGTCCAGTTGCAAGGATGGCAACCGTAAGAGTAATCATTGCTATGGCTGCATCAAAGGGATGGTCTTTACATCAGATGGATGTAAAGAATGCCTTCTTGCATGGTGATTTGCAAGAAGAGGTCTTTATGGAGCAGCCACCAGGTTATGTGCATGCTGTTCATCTTGAGTTTGTTTGCAGGTTGAAGAAAGCCTTGTATGGCTTGAAGCAAGCACCTAGAGCATGGTCTGACAAGATAGGACAATATCTTGTCACTATTGGCTTTCAGATTTCCAAAGCAGATTTCTCACTTTATGTGAGAAAAACAGAGGTTATGCTACTTGTCATTTATGTTGATGATTCGATTATGATAGGTGACAGTGATGAAGATATCCTTCATGTGAAAATGCAATTGAAGTAGAAGTTTGAGATGAAGGATTTGGGAGAGCTGTGTTATCTCTTGGGCATTGAGGTGATTAGATCACCAAGTGGAATACAGCTCTTGCAGAGGCAATATGGATTGGACATGCTATCCAAATATGGGATGACAGGCTGTAAGCCTATTTCAGTTCCTTTGGAGCAGAATGTGAAGCTGAGCACAGATGCAGGTGAGCTTCTAGAAGACCCTACTATGTACAGACGCATAGTAGGAAGCTTGATTTATATGACTATTACCATGCCAGATTTGAGCTATGATGTTGGATTGGTAAGTCAGTTTATGCAGGCTCCAAGGAAACCGCATTTGGATGTAGCTAGACGCATACTCAGGTATGTGAAGTCCACATTGCAGTATGGACTATTTTATGAGACTGGGGTTCAGATACAGTTGCATGGATACACTGATGTTGATTGAGTTGGTAGCATTTCTGATAGACGATCTACCAGTGGATATGTCTTCTCTTTTGGGAGTGCTCCAGTCACTTGGAGCAGCAAGAAACAACCTACAGTTGCCTTATCTAGCACAGAGGCTGAGTACAAGGGCGCAGTAATAGCTGCATGTGAGATAGCTTGGTTGCATAAGCTACTTTATGATATGCATCGGCCTACAGATGGGCCAGTTGTCATTTATTGTGACAAGATGAGTAGTATACACTTAGCAAATAACCCACTCTATCATGCTAGAACAAAGCACATTGAGGTGCATTATCACTATGTGCGAGAGAGGGTTTTACTAGGTCTTATTGATCTAGTTTATGTCAGCACAGAGGATCAGGTAGCTGACATATTCACGAAGGCATTGGGCACAGAGAAGCTGCGCAAGTTCAGAGACCGGCTTGGTATACAGGAATTGGGATTGAGCTCGAGGGGGCGTGTTGAGATATCGAGCTCCACTCGTGATATGCCAGGGTGACCGTTGTGCATTTATGTCACCGACATGTCAATTATAGATGCGGTTGGTACACTGCTCATGAATAATAGCTAGATGACAGCTATCCTTATCTACTCTAGTTCATGGCTCAGTTAGTATGCCACCTTAGTTAGTTGAGTTTGGTTTGAGACCCATATATAGGGTTCTTCTATTTCTTTGTACTTGACTTCTTTTTGGCTTACACAACTAAGAAGAGGAAAACTGTTTTCAGCCTCCACCTTTGTGTGTATTCCCCCATTGTGCAAGCAAGAAAGCTACAAGTGAGACTCCTTCCTTCTCTCCCACAATCTTGACAATATGTGTGCATCACGCAGGTTCAAAATAAGGTATTTTTAAAATACAAATTTTATACATGTTTTACATACAGAAGGGTGTAATGTAAAAGGGTTATTTACAGATTGAATAGAAAACGGTTATGTTTTATTTGGAAAAAATTCACGGATAATGATATTTATAAATAGGCCTTGAACGCACGTAATGTAGACAATATACATATAGTAACTTCCCCGTGCTAGATGCACCATCATTTTAACTTGTCTAGCAAGAAGGAATTTCTTTAGAGTTGACTTGATGTCATACTGGTGGGGGCAGACGACATAGCCCAGGTGTTAGAGCATGGACTACCCGGAAGACCTATCGAGAAGGCCCAACTTAGGTGACTTATCCTCAAAATACAACCTTACCAGTTAATAGCTGGTTAGCTCTATAGATTAAGACAAGATGGCTTACTAGGACGATGCAATGCATGACATACTTGTGGAGACACATGGCACAATTGCTAGAGGACACTTTCGTAAAGACACGACAATGCACAAGGTACTGCACTCTCAACTGTTGTGGCCCATGCTTTTCCGTGATGTAGCATGATTTGTGAAGCATTGTGATGAGTGCCAACAAACCAAGGTCCCCATTTGCAAGGATAGGATGGAGCTAAACCCAATCATTGCTAGGCAACCATTCAAAAAAATGGGGGATTGACTTCATTGGGCCAATTAGTCCTGCAACACAATATTCATAGGCCAAGTATATCATAGTCGCCACCACAAACTACCTCAAAAAGTGGGTAGAAGCACGAGCCACTAGGAAAAATGACACTAGGACCACTGCCAAGTTCTTTTGGAAGTAGATGATCTCACAATTCGGCTGCCCCATTGAACTCTTTAGTGACCAAGGCACGCAGTTCATCAATGAAGTGATTTCCCACCTCCTGTGTACCTTTTTGATCATTCATAGAAAATCTTCACCCTACTCCCCTCAAGCAAAGGACCAACCAAATCCACAAGTAAGATCTCAGTGAATGTCCTAATCAAGGTAGTCTCTACTTCGTGCAGTGACTAGGACACTAAGCTAATGGTAGCCTTATGGGCCTATTGAACAACCTATAAAATAGCTATGGGGGGCAGAACTCCTTTAAGTTGACCTACGGCACTGAAGCCATTCTACCAATGAAATTCTTTGTCCCTAAGTTGAGGGTAGACATCCAAGAGATATAGAATGGGAAGGAGGCATGGAGAGAATGCCTAGTTGAGCTAGAACACCCATTAAAAACTCGACTTCTAGCTACCCATTCACTAATCTGGTGCAAAAATACACAATGCAAGAGGAGCTAGTTTGACAAGCATGTCAAGCAGCGGGACTTCAATGAGGGTGACCTAGTATTGTTGTACTAAGTGAAAGGCCATAAACAAAAGATAAAGTTTACGGGATTAGGGCCTTTTAGGATTGGCACGATTAGCCAAACCAACCATTTAGAGCTCGAAACCTTAGACGAAGGGGGCATAGGCTTCTTCAACGGTAGTTTCATAAAGAAGTACTATCCTCCCACAGATCTACTACACAAGCTTCCAATCCTAGAGTCCCCTATGAATGTATGAGTTGCCACAATTATCACTTACCTATGCATAACAATCACCACCCAACAATCACTTACTTTCAATGCGTTGTTCGATGAGGAGGCCGACTTTAATATATTGACTTGCAATCATTGGACTCTTGCTGATCGACCACAACTACAACCCATGAACGCTAAACTTAGCTCACTTGGGGGTCAATCGTACACACTTTTGGAATAGTGCAAACTTGTAGTCTCTATTGAGTCTGAGAGCATACCCATGGTCTTTTATGTGTCACCAAACACAAAGGATGCGGGTAAAGAATCACTATTAAGATGTGCTTTTAAGAAGCAAACACATTGCAACGTCAATTATGAGTCACAACACTTTCACCTTGCCCTCTTCAACGTATGCATCCTGATAGCTTTTAGCAAGGGCAACGCGGCTTTATTAGATCCCGATAAGCCACCGATAGAGGAACCAATAACCCGGTCTAAGGAGAGGAGTCGTGATGCGACATCACGACTCTATAAGCCTCAATGCTAAACAGCCTATCGAGAGTGCATTCAAGGAAAATGAACCCAAATTCAAATGGATGCCTAAACACCAAGGACTACCACATAGAGATATGCAGACACAACCTCGCGCTGCTAGAAACTCATACTAAAGGCGTAGGTGGCAAGGACGACATTATAGGCAAAGACGAACAGTCAAGCCATGATGGGTCCCTAAAACCCTATTACAAGCACAAGGATAATATGAGGGCAATACCTGGATATGGGTACGGAAAGCCACGATGACTAAGGGCACCGCTCAAGCGCCACTCTCGAACTTACCTACACAAGGTCATGCACAATTAAGGAAACAAAACCACAGGAGACTCAAGCTACGAAGCCTATAGAGCCCAAAACCACTAAGCTTGTAGAGGCTCAACACGTCTACCAATAGAAACTGCAGCTTACTCCTTTCAACTCGCCTCAACCTACCGCTCCTAGTGTCCACCATGTCAAGAATTGAGTGGTGGGGGGACTTGCTTGAGCTTTTGTAACAAGCACACACTGTCTACAAAAGAGGAAGCTCACTCAATAACATAAGAAGAAAGATGGAGGCCAAAATTGTTGGGATAAAGGGTAGTGCCCAATGCAGTGTCCCTACCTACCCTAAGGGATGGGCTTGTACATGACTTATATACCTATCTGAAAAATTTATTGGGTACTCTTGAGGACCACAAAACTACTATCATTGTCTCTCTCTCTCTTACTTGCATCTACAGCTTCACTCATTTGATCTCAGCATTCAACAAAGTGGTATCAGAGAGCAGGATCCGTTTTGCCACTCAGTAACTTGATACACTTTGCTCCACTAGATCACTCGACCTTGGTGGTAACATTTCTCAAGATACGGATGCTCCAAATAGGGAATGATGTGTCCCATCTACTAATCTTGGTATCTACTGCACATTAAAGCTTAATCTTGAAGGACCTGCACATGCACCAAGCCCAATTTTGTGCTTTATTATCTATGTCATGGACATATAATGTGAGAATTTGGGATACAAGAAGCTTCATTTCTATGCACAAAAGTACCTCTACAATGACATAATGAATGATTCCTTGATTTCCAGGTGGTGCAAATTTTTCTTTCTCTTGTGTTGCGCCCCTTGATCCAATAGATTCTTTTTAGCTTCTATAAATTCCAATCTTGATCCATAAAGTTGACTATCATGAATATCAAGTTAAAGATATGGTTTTAACTTCTAGCCTATCATGGATCAAAGCCTAAAACCTTTCTATCCTATGCCACCCTAAGGGTTTTTCTAGTTTCACTTTTCAACATATCCCTCATCATAGACAATTAAGAAGTGCACACTTGAGCTCTTGGATGTTCGATATTGTCTTGGCATTGACATGTTGGTCCAGATATCGGCTTGGAGTATCTACCTTCACATTTGGGACTGTGGTTTACACACTTTATGAGCTGGAAATAGGGAAGCACATATCTTTGTGTGTCTTGTGCATATAGATCATGCTCATTCGATGGCTATTGGATGTCAGAGGATGTTGGATGTCTTAGGGATCATGTGGCATTGTCTTCAAGTCATTTGGAGCTAATCTTGGCAATCATTTTGCTCAGTTTGCAGAATTTCTTGTGGCTAGAATACACAGTCCACGGCCTACAATTTATAGGCAACTCTCTATCCTTTAATGACATTGGTCCTTGAACATGCATGTTGATGCACATACATGCTCAAGTGATGTCAAGACACTGAGGAATGATATGCCTATGTATTAAAGTGCATTTGGGCTGATTTTGACTAAGATTTCCCTCAGTTTTGACAGGGATTTGTTGGTTAGAATATACAAGGCTGAATGCTATTTTGACACTACATGTCTCGTGCATTGCTTCTAGGATTGATCTCAGGGGTTCAGAATGATGTATTGATGCTCGACTTTGATGCCATGTATGTGGAAACGGTCTTGAGAAGATCTTATGCTTGTTTTGGAGGATTGAAATCTGCATGTGACATTATAGCTATTGGCAGTGTGCAGCTACAATTTTAGCATGGATCTGTCTTCACTGTTCAGCATGTCAGGCATGTACCTTAGCTCAAGAAGAGCTTGATTAGTATTGGTCAGCTAGATGATGATGGTTTTCATAGCACATTTGGTGATAGGAAATGGAAGATCTATAAGGGATCTAGGGTTATTGCGAGAGGTCTCATTCTCACACCCACTTCGTGCTTGGCCTCATCCAATTGGCTCTTGCAATTGACTTGACCACTCTCCAAGCCTTTGTGGTATTGTGCTTGACACATTCTTGGAGGGTTTGTGGTGTTGTTCTTGATCATTTCGAGTGTTGTTGCTCTCACACTAATAACAAAGCTGAGAGCTCATCCATGGATGCACATCAGTGTGGTTCTAGCTACCTTGCATGCTACTTCTATGTGCATGTTGTGAGTAGGGCTCTCCATTGCCCATTGCGAGCTGCGCATGCGCTATTCGAAGTCTATTGGAGACCTACTATTGATGAGCTAGAATGCCTTGCCTTGGCTCTATTCATACTTTCTGAAAATTGATTTCTGATTCTCAAAGTCCTCTTTCCTGTTCTCCCAAACAAAGAGTTCCAACATAGCATCCTTCGCATAGCATTGTGGGGTACACACTATGATGGACATAACTGATAAAGGGTCTTTCTTATTCCTATGCTGAGATTGCTTGGTTTTACAACATTTGCACAGCCTCAATAGCATTAGTTTGGAGTACAATAACTCGTGTAGCTCGAACATGCAAAAGAGATGAGCGTACTTGGGCATCGAACCTAATGTACACATACACCGATACACCGTTTAGCTCTGGAGCGGCGGGTTTTGTGTTTAGGGTTTCGGTCCGGTAATAAGGGTTAATACTCGATCGATAACGAGGCGTGCATTTGAGGATTTGTGAGATCTTCAATGGGTCTGGATGGTCTAACGCCAAGGGATTGGGTAGCCTTCGGATACATGCAATTAGGCATGCAATGCAATTAACTTGATTCCCACTCGTGCATACGTAGATAGCTGGTGAGATTACTTTTTTTAAATCTTTTAGTTCGAAATTACTGACGCCGCGCGCAGCCATACTCACTAGGTGCTAATGCTTTTGCATCGAACTTGCGGACATACGTACCGACAAGTTGTGTGGGTTAGCTCATTGCCGTCGCCCCTCTCCCACACCCCTTAAAAGCGTAGCAAGAATGACAAAGCACAGCACATTAATCCTCATGTCCGCAGGCACTACGGTTTCGTTCGCGGTAGACCAACGGACAAATGAAACATGGACGAGGCATGATGGGCGGTTGCAAGCTAAGAGTCGACACATTGTGTATGCATGTGAAGCGCGGTTAGCATTAGACCACTGCATTAGCTGTTGTGTAGATTTTTTATAGAGGGGCCGGCGAAATCCTCATGGGATGTTGCCAGCCAGAATACACTTAAGGAAATTATCATGGGATTTTGTCAGGGCATAAATGTTTAAGGCGAAACTATACGTCATGGGGACCTTGCCGGCCAGAATACACTTAAGATTAAATTATCATGGGATGTTGTCAGGGCAAAAATGTTTAAGGAGAAACTATACGTCATGGGGACCTTGCCGGCCAGCAGTTTCTGCAGCTAGGAGCAACGCACGTATATATGCATATGGTGAGCCCATTGGGGTGTGAGAAACTAACTGTAAGGGTTTGGAAACATGAGGACCATGAAATGTTTCGTTTTAAGCACCAGCACGTTATTGTGCGCCCTGCTGGCGATGTTCCGTTGCACATCCGCCCAGCAAGTGAGTGCCACGATTGTCAATACCATGGTGACTTACGAGTGTGATGTGTCCATTCTCGACAGGGGAGCCGGGACGGCCCACAAAGTCCTGGGGACTGACGGAGACTCCATATCCCAAGTGTTGGGAAACACCCCACAGGAGGTTTATCAGAGCCATGACTGGAGAGCTACAATTCAACGAGACTACAACGACCCACAGAGCCCAACCCAAGACTTCGACCTTACGGATGGAACTGACCCTGCCACCGACCCAGGTGATCTCAATTTTCAAGATTCCATAATTTGCTCATCGTCCAGTGAGATGGTGCCTTATTATTTCCACGCTCGATTACACATGCATTGTTTTAATGTTGTGTTGCTCCCAAGTAATGCATTGTATTTCTTTGCACTCATGAATCTATTAGTCTTTCTAACGCTTACATCGCCTAACCGTTGCAGCCAATCCTATCATCGATTTCTATTGGGAGGTTGGATTTGATGCCTTCACGCTCACCTTTTTCTATTACGATGGGACCAACTCCGCACCCACCGTAGTCTTTAGTTGGTACGACTAGAAGTTGGAGAGAGCAAGCTATTACGGGCGCGCTCGTGACGCGATGCCCAAATGACACAAGTTATTAGCCGACTATGTGTCTTTCAACACTTTTATCTCGATATTTTGGCTACTTCGAGCTAGAATTCATGTTGATAATGAGAAGAGCATTTTGCGATTGCCATCGCTTTCCATTGGGTTCTGTTTTGCTCTCTTTGTAAGCATGGTGAGTGTCGCTCAAGATGGCTAAAAATTGCTGGCTATTTAATTCCTTCCAATTTCGTTCTATTTCATGATCACATGACACGATGTCGATGTGACCCTCAATGTAGAGATCAACCTGAGCCAAGTCCTTTCGACCGAACATCCATCGAAGCTGTGAGAGTAGTAAGTACACCTAGATAATCGAGATCCGTCATGCCACTACGCAGCGATCGAGTCTCTCACGAATAGACTCCAGAGATTAGCATCCGAATTGAGACATCATTCGTTTTAGTAAACTACAGGTATAAACATGACTAGCAAAATCAAGTAGCCACAAATAAACTGTTAAGAATTTATAGTTCCACTTGCATTTCAATTAAGGACCGCACAGGAATAAATGTTGACTCACATGGGCCTATCAACTAATCGGCCTGCCCTTCATGGAGATCACTCATTGCTGCCAACACACATTACATGTGCTAATGAGTCTCCATCATTTAAAGAGGGCAAGCATACATATCAAACCTTTTGCTCAAGCGAGAACTATACTACCCAAGACTCTCATCACGTAATACATGTTCCTTGGTATCAAAGGAGAATCATTTAGTTGCTCACTACTTTGACAATGCACACACAGGAGAGCAATTTTGCGTGCTCATCTCCGTATATAGGTTCCTTTAGAAGATGATTCACCCCAACTCTTATGGGCTAACTTGCGTAGACAACCACCCAAACTTTGAATGGTCATCCAGCGCCTTCGTCAAGCCTCTTGAATAGTGTTTGATTCTCAAAAGTCATGGTCTCCATGAGTGTAATAAGTGTGGTTGGTCAAAGACAAGATGAATAGTAAGACCACACTTCAATTATCGTAAAGACCTAATAAGAAATATATTGTGGATTTGCAAATGAGAAGGTGGATCTAACATAAAGGCATGGTCATTGAACATATGAAACGTGAATCGTAATATCCCTATTAGAAGATGTAACGTGTAACACAAATTCCACAAAAAATAATTGACTTAGATAATGCTAGTCCCCTACTTTTCAAATAAAATTATCGATATTAGAACTATTATCTCGACTCCAAAAGAAACTCAAAGAAGCAAAAACTATGCTGAATGTATAATAACACGAACATCTCTAGATGAAAATCCTACATTTTGTACAAAAAAATCATTGAAAGCCTCCTCTTTTGGCATTTGCTTTCCTTTCGTGAATGCCATGCTTTTGTTCAAGAATATCCCATTAAATAAATATATTCCAAGTCTTACACAAATAATAATCTATCCCATGAGGCCTTCCAGACAAGTTACATCCAAATAAATAAGTTGTGTGCATGCATATAGAATGTCTCTGTACTAGAGAGTACCCTAAAATACGATATTTTTGGCTCATGAAGCACCCGATAATAAATGATTCCTACACATCAATATGCGCTCCTCAAAATAATTATTCCTCGTAACTCCGCTTAGAAATTTGCTCACCACAACACAAAACACATTAGTTGCCTATCATCTATATACTAGGCGTGATGCAATAAGTGCTACCACCACATCAACACATAATAAGTTACTATCATGTGGTAAATAGATAAAGAAAATCCACAAAAATAAATAACCAACCATTTTTTGTAACAAAAATTACAAGACTAAGGGTTAATAAGGGAACAAGGAGAGAAATTGAGACAAAAAGAGTACATGTCATAATCATTGGATACAATCTCCCCCCATGCATGCATTTATGGATTTATATTAAGCTTTCTCTGCCCAAAAGTCATTAAAAGCATTCACTACAAGCGAATGGGGTGATAGTGATAGTCGGTTTTGACGAAAAATATCGGCATCGCTAATAGCAATGCTACACTAATAGTGATGTCGCTCTGAGAAAAATAGAGTGTTCAAAATCTGAGCGCGGCATTTTTTGAAAGCATTTGCAAAAGAGAATGAAAGAGAGAGGGAGAGAGTTCAAAGCTTTGAGAGAGAGAGGGAGAGAGGGAGAGCGCATCACCACTGTTGCCGCTACAACCATTTCCGTATACGAAGAAGAATGAGGAGGGTGCCAACGAGAAGGTAGGGAAGCCGTGAAAGGGAGGAACAAAGGGTTTCATCTTCGAGCCTTTGAGGTAGGTACATTGCCTCTTCTTGCTTTGTTTTTTTGTTTTCTTATATGCTTTCTTTTTTTTTGTGAAGAGATGCATTGAGAGAGAGGGAGAGAGGGAGGAGAAGAAGGGAAGGAGAGAAAGAGAGAAAGAGGAAGAGAAAGAAAACAAAGAAGGAGAGGGAGAGAGAAATAGAGAAATGAAGGGAGAGAGAGAGGAGGGTGAGTAGGAGAAACAATGAGGGAGAGAGGGGAGGGGGAAGGGAGAAGTAAAGAGAGGAAACAAAAAAAGAAAAGAGGGAGAGAAAGAGGATGAGGAAAGAAGTAGAGAGGGAGGAGAGAAAAATAGAGAGGGGGAGAGAAAAGGAAGGGAGGTACAAAAGAAGGGCGAGGTAAAGAGAGGGAGGAGAGTGAAAAGAAGAGAGAGAGAGAGAGAGAGAGAGAGAAATAAAGACATGGAGGGAAAGAAAAAAAGAGAGAGGGAGAAAGAGAGATAGAGAAAAAAGGGAAAATAGAGAGCGAGAGAAATGGAGAGAGAAATAGAGAAACAATCATCACAAGATATAGGCCTTATACCGATGTTAAAAGCGAAGAAAATATTCATAAAGAAATTTGTCCCCTTCATCGCCAAAAACGTCGTTATTGGCGACACCATAGAATAGTTGGTATTAGCATCCCTATTTGCATCAGTATCAGCGTCGCAAATAACGATGCAAATAGCATGTATATTCGCATCTGAGATGTAGAATAGACGCGCTCTCAGATGTTTCCCATAAGTCAAAGCTTCTAGGCGAGCACATGTATATTTGTGTCTGAGATACAGAATAGATGCACTCTCAGAAGTGTCTCTGAAGTCAAAGCTTCTGGCCAGAGCACATGTATTCTTGCATCTAAAAGATGCAGAATACATGTGCTTGGAGATGCGACTGCAAACGCGATGATAGCAAACATAGCTGCGTGTCTATGTCTGCATCTCTACTGGAATCTACACGCAGTGTCAAATGTGCTAAGTCAACTGCTCTCAACCCAACAACCGCCATCCATAATTTATTTGTGATATAAGAACTTCAATCATAGATCCTAATACAGAGAAAGAGAGAGAGAGAGAGAGAGAAAGAGAGACAGAGAGAGAGAGGACTCACCTTGGGTCTTTGGTGTGGACGGGTGGTGGCGCTGCTTCCTTCCCCTTCTCCCTCTCCTTGGTGAGTTGTTATCCCTTGATGCTTGCTGCTTGTTGTCTCCTCTCTTTGCCTCTTGTTCCTCTTGTTCTCCTCTCTTTTGTTCTCTTTTTCTTCCTCTCCTTGGCTTTCTTCTTTCCCCTCTCGTCTCTTTGAAGTGAAAGAAGAGGTGAGTCATGAAGAGACTAGTGGAGATACACTGCATGTCGTTTGAACTCGAGCTTCAGAACACGCAAAAAATGCAAGAAAGACGCCGTTTGAAAAGAAATTGCTTGTATATTTTGAATTTTGATATTTGCGTCTATTTTTGCATGTATATGCACGTCTAAGTTTACGTAGACGCGCTAATAGAAGCGGATTTAGATGTACAGATAGACGCAGGCATAGACACGCAGTTAGATACAGGCATAGACGCACATTTAGCACGCTTGCGTTTTTATCATAGGTTTTTGTATTTAAGATAAGTTTTGATAGTAAGTTCTTATCATAAGTTTTTATGTATCTATGATAAGTTTTGTGTATTTAAAATTGAGATCTTGGAACAATTAATACGCCTTGAAATTTTTATGTAAACATATTAATAACAAATTTATTGTTGTCATAAATTAGGTTTAATCATGTCGTCATCATCACCTAGTGTGGTGCATGCTGATGAGTCAACGAGCACATCCTCAAGTGAGGATGAAACATTACGTCTTCATAATTGAGATGCATGACTACGACAAAAAATTAAATGCATGTTTGATTGTTGTCGAGGGTGTATTTTTCGAGCACATCGAGTTGCAATGTCACACCTCAGCATGTATGGAGAATGGGATCAAGAAAAATCACCGTTATTCATTGTTTTTAACACTAAGATTGCTAGTCTATGTTACTCAATATATATCAACGTCCATGTAACTCCCTTTTGTGGTTGAGTAGGATGCAGTGCCACATCCTTGGATGCTCCCTCCTGGGCGTCGAGAGGCTGCAAAACGTCGATGCGAGGAGGTAGCGTCTTCAAGAAAAGTGGAGACTGACGACCATGATCGTAGCCCTCATGAAATGTCCCATCAAGTTGTAGAGGATGAGATTTTGGAAAACATGGTACACGATCTATTTTCACAACTAGTTCGGGGAGAAGGTCACTCTACGAAGCCAGATGACCCACTATACGTAGCATCATCTACTCCGTTGTATGAAGGTTGTACGTACTCCGTTCTTCGTGCGTCCCTCGAGATACTTAACTTGCAAACAATTTATGGATGGAGTAATGTCAGTTTGAATGCGTTATTGAAGTAGGTATCAATTCAGTTCGGCTTATGAATCATAATATTAATTGTTCTATTTTGAAGTCAGACACAAATATATATTGGTGGGTTTTTAACTCACTTTTAAAAATATATGTAGGTTATTATCAGAAATGCTTTCAAAAGAAAACAAATTGCTAACTAAGAGAGAGCAAGCAAAACATTGCAAGACATCTCTGGGAGGCCTCGATTATGTCAAGATCCATGCATGTATCAATGATTGTGTCTTATTTCGTGGGATTCATGAGTTCGCACGAGAGTGTCCTATTTGTGGTGAATCAAGATACAAACACTACAATAGAAACGAGGCATAGACGCGCATGTTAGACGCGCAAAGTCGGGCGCGTCTATAATTGCATCTATATGTGCGTGTAAAACAACATGTAAATAGACACGAATTTTGCGTCTATATATCCGCGTAAATAGACGCGCCTTTAGACGCGTAATTATTTAACCACCTGAAATTAGACTTAATATAATTAAAAAACCAAAGTTAATAAATATTTTTGCATTGCTCTCTAATGAATGGCAGTTCCTCCACTTGACAAGCCTGATATAAGTAATTAGCGGCAAGTGACAGAAGCATTGCATGTATCTCATAATTTCTCTACTTGAAGATGATAAAAAATACTTCCTTTTTATTATGGAAAATTCAATTTAGCTTTAAACTTGACTATTGATTCTTGAGTATGCACGTGTGCGCATGATAAAAACCATAGAATTAAGAGTACACATTGAATCATTAAGAAAATTGAATATTCTACAGTGAATGATCCATCTCATCTTCAATGAGATCAGCCCTTGCTAAACTATCTACTTTTAGGTCTATGTTACCAAGAGGTAACGAAACAAATAAGTCTATCCCACTATCAGATGTATTGCTATATTGCTCAATAACTTCATCAACATCATCGACAATCACATTATTGTCTTCTTATGCGTTTCCTTGAACATCCTCGCGAGATTCATCTTGTACTATATCACGTATATCATCCATTATGGTGTCATCATGTACATCATCATTAATTGTTGGATTGTCATCTGCTATCTCTACGTCGGTAATATTACCATATATTGGTTTTGAACGATTAGATATAGAGATGACATACCACCATCGGTTATTGTTTACCATTGGATGATACACAACCTATATTTGAAAAACAAAAGCAAGAAACTTAAATACTTATTATATTATGTATATATATCACATGTATACATATAAAAAATTTAGCTTTTGCATATATACCTGCTCGCATTGTTGAGGTAATACTAATGTGTCATTCTTGTTTTGGTGAAATTTTGTAGAGGCAATGATTACAAAACCACTTGGATGACATCTGATTGTGCAATGCTCACCATTTGTTACAACTTCTTTAAACCACTTCACATCCAATACATATATAAAGAATCGTCTGAAGTCAAGCTTCAGAATATCTTCGATCAAGCCACAATAACCTTCCATGGTACCATTGTGTAACGTGTCCACTTGTATTTTCAGGACATGTCTTAGTAATCCATTGGAAAGGATGTCTAGAAAGCTCTGCATGGCACTCCCATGGAGTGTTGCGGGGTTTGCGATCTAGGGCTTTCCGCGTCTGCCACGTAGCGGAAGTATTCTAGCCATTCCCACTTAGGATCGAGAAAGGGGGCTTATCTAGCCTTTAGAAGCTTCCCCCCCAGGAAGCTTCTAAAGCTTCCCACATGGCTCAAACGACGACTGGCGGCGACTAGCTTGACCTCCCTCCCTCTCTGTAGCAGTAGCGGTGACACCGATAATGGTAGCCCCTCCTTCTTTGTGATAGGCGACAGCACCCTTCTTCACGATTTTTGCACCTCTGTCAGTCGTCACGACAGCCCACTCTCTCTACCTCCTTTTCTCCATCACGGCAGCGGCCCAAGGTTTAAATAGGGGAGGGGAGGGGGATTCTCCCTCTCCTTCGTGTCAATTGGCATGGCATTAAGGCTGAGCAAGCTCCAGCAAGGAACTTGCTCGACCTTCTATTCCCCTCTCCCCCTCCAGTGCGACCGTCCGCTGGGGGGAATAAGGAAAAAATAATTCCCATTATCCTTATTTCCTATAAGAGGTAGTTCACGCAAGAAAATTTAGAACGTTACATTCTCTCCCCCTTAGAGAAATCGAGATGTCCTCATCTCGAGATAAACTGGGGATATTGATGGTTGAGAGTGCCTTCATTTACCCAAAGTGGCATCCTCTTCGGGATAATCTTTCCACTGGACGAGGTAATCTCTCAAGGTTCTGGATCTCAATTATCAGTCCCTAACATCTAAGATCCTGTCAGGCCTTAGTACTGGATCTGATGGAGGAGGTGGAGGCACAGTCTTCTGTAAACCTGAATAGGTCAAGAAGGCATACAAATATGATCCATAGGTAACATTGGTAACATTACCCCTCGTGACTTTAACAAAATGCTGATCCATTTTAGTAAGGAGGTATGTGCTCCAATCAATAGCAACTCCTTTCAGCACCATCCTGGAAGCTGTGAAAAGCTCTTTGGACAAATAATGGGATGGCGTTTTGGCAGGCATAAACCTGTCCTGAAGGAACTGACACATCGTCTTCCATACGGGATCAGTAATCATAGAAAACGAAACTCCGGAAGAGTTTATTACCTTCTTAACATCAAGGATTTCCCGTGTCTGCTTCTGCAACAGCTTGAGAATCTCTTCATTAGAGAAGAGCTGACGATTGGTCATAAAAGGTTCTCCTTTGGAGGGTAAAGATAGAGCCTTCCCTAAGCCTCGAGACGTCAATGTCATAGACATTCCTTGGACTACGCCTGTCTTCTTGCTGTAAGAGGCCAGGAACTCATCACATACGGACGGATCCTCCGGAAGCAATGGAAAAGGAGTGGCCACAAAAGCAGCAAGTCCTGCCTTCGTGAGGGGCTCAAAAGTAAGTAGGGACGAGTAATCCCTACTAACTAATGGGACGTACTGGATAGGGGGAGGAGCATGAGAAGGTGCCATTCAGATGGTTACACACACACCACAAACACAGACAATCAAGGAGAATGCCTGCAAAGCAACAGACAAAAACCAAGGATAAGAGAATTACCAATAAAACGTGACTCGACCAACTAACCCCAGGCAAACCACATCCTAGAAAAAATTTGACATGACCTCGAGACAAATGCGACCGAAAGCTTCATGCGATGCATTAGACAAACACCCTGAACCCCGTAGCAGGCAACAAAAGAAAAAAACTGCATACCGTACCCGTAACCGTAACTAATACAGGAAACCAAAACAATACCACATCCGATACAAATCAAAACTAAATCTGTGATAGAACCAAGACTGGACCATGGAAAATAACACTAATGACTGCGCATACCCATCCCACGAAACGCTTCATTAAAAAGGGGAATTAAGTGCAATGAGGGGGAATTAATTTAATGAAGGGTTGAGTTTAAGCATTTATTCAAAATGGGTTAATTTTTATTAGGTGATAAACCTTAGCAAGAAAACGGCGGTTCCTTATTATAAATTTAATTACCAATTATTAGGTTAAGCGGTGCAGTTATTCGATTCCCAGACTTTGATTCCCGACTGGGTCTCTAAATGCAATTCATTAATTATAACTTAAGGTGATGTGGAGCGCTTTTTTGCCAGCGCGTGCTCATGTGACGGCTGGTTTATTTTAATAAAATAAAAAAAATTAAAGTGCCTCTTTAGCGCACGTAGCGCGTGCTAAGTGAACGGCTGGTTTATTTTAATTAAAAAATTTGTGTGTGTAGCGCGAATGCGCGTGCCAGAGTGGTAGTTAGGTTTGATTTAGGTTAAATATTGGTTTGTTGGTTTGTGTGTTTTTTTTTTCTTGTTGTTTTGTTTTGTTTTGTTTTTTTTTAAAATAATAGTAACCGTGGGTTTTGGGGTAGCTTGTGTGTATGTTTGATGTTGGTTTTTATTTTTAAACAAATAAAAAGGGCAATACCTGGTAGTGGGTGTATGAAAATGCAAAGAATGCGCTTCTCCGCTATCCAAAAATATATGGAGTTTTTTGTTAGACGGTTAGTTGGTGTGTTGAAGGAAAAATGTTTGACTGATTATTGTATTGTATGTTTAAGGAATTTAGGGGGAAAATTAAATATTATGATAGCTAAGAAAAAGATACCAAAAATAAATAAAAATGTGAAGGGAAGTGTTAGGAATTTTTCAGAAATTAATTTGAAATTTTTAGTATTTTAAATGAATTTTTAGCATATTTTTGGGTATTTTGAAAGATTTTGGAATTTAAAAATAGGCAAAAATATTTTTGTTGAAATTTATAGGTTGAGAAAAAGAGGGCCATGGATTGCAAAAATAAAAGGAAAGGTTTCTAGATTTTCTGTAATTTTTTTAAGAATTGAAAGTGGTTGGTAAGGATGTGTCTTGTATGTGTCAATGTTTTTGTGGGTTTGGTTTGTGTTGATTGTTGTAAATTAATGAATTGTTTGTAAATATGGGTTCCATGTATAAAAAAATATTGTAAAGTGAAAAAGGAATGGAAAAAGGTTAAGGGGGGGTGAGAGGAATTTTGTAGAATTTTTTTAGAATTGTTTGGGGTATTTTTGACTAATTTAAAATGAGTTTGTGTTTGTTGTTGTTGTTTTTTTTTTTTCTCTTGTTGCTTTTTAGGTAAATTTGAATAAATTTGGAAAATATGGAATTGTTTGGAATTGTGTAATAGGAAATTTCAGACTATAAATATATATATATATATAATGGTGGAAAAAGGTGTCAGTAATTTTGAATAAAATTTCAAAATGTTTGTCAAATTCGTTTATGATGATGTGTTTTAAATTTTAAGTGTGTTTAATGGAGGTGTGGATTTTTTTTAAAAAAAATGATAGTCGGGATGTCAAAAGGAATACCCGGACACTCGTGACAGCTGCACATGCATGAACCAGCACGCACCACCTCAATCAGCAAATTCAAGCGCACGTCCCGCGCGTGAACAGCAACTAAAAGATACTCCCGCGCGAACAACACACAAACACTGGCGCGCACACGAACGACTGTCGGGGGAGGGGAAGTGAAGCCAACGGGGATTGGGGGGAAAGCTGGTTAAGGGGGGTGGGGTGCGAATGGGTTTGAGGGATGGTTCTGGGAGGAATGAGGGGTAGAAAGGGTGGGGGGTTAGTGGTGTGTGAAGGGGGGTTTGGGGGTGGGAAGGTGTGTGGGTGGGAATGGGGGTGTGACTAGGGAGGGTATGTGGGTGGTGGGAAGGGGGGTTAGTGAGGGGGTGGAGTGGAATGGGTGGGAAGGGGGTTAGTGGGGGGTAATGGGGGGTGGGTTAGAGGTGGGTGGGAAGGGGGGTTAGTGGGGGGATAGGTGTGAATTTGGTGTGCCCGGGGGTGAAGGGGGGCTAGTGGGGGGTGGGTTAGAGGTGGGTGGGAAGGGGGGTTAGTGGCGGGGTAAACAGGGGCGCCCGGGAGGAAGTGGGGAGGCCCATGGCAGGGCACACGGCCACGTCACGGCTGGAGGGTGCAGGAGAGTGCCACGTGGCGGCGGCTGCGTGGGCGTCGCGGGCACAAGGCGAGGTAGGGACGCGGCGAGGTAGCGTGCACAAGGCCAGGAGGGCGTCGGCGAAGAGTGCCACGTGGCGGCGGCTGCGTGGGCGTCGCGGGCACAAGGCGAGGTAGGGACGCGGCGAGGCAGCATGCACAAGGCCAGGAGGGCGTCGGCAGCCAGGCGCTGGCGTCACGACGGGGAGGAGGAGCGTGCAGGGCATCCAGGCCACAGCGTCGTCGGCAACCAGGGCAGCGGGGACGAAGACGGCGTGGTTGCAGGAGGCCACGAATGGCGATGCGGCGCAAGAGGGCTTCACGTCAGCAATGTCCACGGCACACGGCAACGGGCGTTACGGGCCACAGGTCGCGGGCGAGCGTCGTCAGGGGGGGCATCTAGGGCACGCGTCGGGCAGGCGACCGTGTTGAGGGCGTCCAGGAGCGGCTGCGGCACGAGGACGTCGAGGTGGCAGGGGGCGGACAGGCTGCACGGCGGGTAGGGAGGATACTTGTGGGCGGGCGCGGGCGTCAGAGGCACAGGGCGGGTGCAGGCAAGAGCGAAGGGGAACGAGTAGAAGAGGGAGGGTGCGCCACCGGCAAGGAGAAGAGGGAGGGGGTGTCGTGGAGGAGGGAGGGAGGAGGAGAGGAGGAATGAGGAGGAGGAGGGGAAGAAGAGAGAGGAGATGGAGGTGAAGATGGAGGAGGGAGGAGAACGCAGAGGGAGAGGGAAACGGTTGAGGGACGGGGAGAGAGAAAGGAGGGTAGGGGGGAGATAGGGGAGGGTGGACATGGGGGGAGGATGGGCAGGGACAAAGGGTGGGCAGGGGGAAAGGGAGGAAGAAATGGGCGCGTACCCCCGTCCCGCGCTCATGCGCGGGGCGGGGTAAAAAAATTTGCCGTGACGGGATCGAAATGGCGCTGGGATGACGGGGCGGGTCATACGGGCACGACCGGGGCGCATGGAGACGCGTAAAATCAAAAACGGGTGCGTTCACACGCAAAACGGGCGCGAGAAAAAACGTAAAAATAAAGAAAAATTAATAACTCCCAATCCGGACGTCAAAACGAAATAGCGTAAAAACGAAAAGTGGGCAGGACGACAGGGGGAAAACAAGGAAAATATGGGACGGGGGTTCCGGGAGGGGTAAAGGCGATCACGTGCAAAAAACACAAAAAACGAACCAAAAACACAATTTAAAAATTAATATCGAAAGATCCGTGCATCGGAATGAGGTGCAAAAAAAAGGAAAACTGTGCAGAAAGATGTGCCCGACAATCCTATCATGTCAAAACATAATTCCGACTAAGGTAAGACGTGTTCACATGGGAAAAACCCAAAAAACAAACCCGAAAATGGGATCGGAAATTAATATCGAACAAACCGTTCACCGGAAAGACATGCAAGAAGAAGGAAAAATGTCCGCAAGAAGGGGTGGCACAGGGTTATCACGTTAAAACGCAGTTCCGGCGGAAATAGGAGGGGTTCACATGTGAAAAACTCCAAAAATACTCCCGAAAACTCATTTAAAGATTAATAAGTAAAAATCCATAAGTCGAAAAAGGGTGGAGGAAAAAGGAAAAAGGTAGGGGAAGGCACAGGGGACACGGCTGTCAAATCAAATTGGAATTCCGATGCAAATAGGGCAGGTTCACATGGAAAAATGTCAAAAGACGCACGAAAAAGTCGTAAAAAACCCGGAAAATTAATAACGGACAAACCATGTATTGGAATGATGCGGAATAAAAAGGAAAAATATCAGGGGAAAGCGCTAGTCAGGGCTATGACATCAGATCACGGTTCTGAAGCAAGAAAAGTGCGTTCACATGGAAAACCGTCTAAATTGCGTAAAATGCTTCAAAAATTAATAACTCAAAAACCGTGCACTGGAAAAAAGGTAGGTAAAAAGGAAAAATGATCAGTTCAATGGGGGGAACAGGGCTATAAAGTTGGAATTGGACTTCAGTGAACGTAGGATGCATTCACATGGAAGGACCTCAAAATCAGGGAATGAAGGAAAACTGCAAGGGAACAGTCCCCAAGGGTGGGTGAAACATAACCGGATGGTGGAAAGGGGCCCCATTAGGGTAAAAGCAAGTCATGGTATACATGCATGAGCAGGGTAAGACATATGCAGAGGGCTATGCAACATAGACACGCAGGGACGCGTCCCCACACTTAAGACCTTAACGGATAGGTTTAACCGAGCAACAGGGACCTAGGACCACGCGACAGACCATCCACTAACTTCCCCACACTTAAAACATGACCATCACTAAGAACGAGAAGTTGTAGGGTTAGAAAAAACTTGGCCCGTTTCGTCAAGAATCAAGGTTGAGTGTCGACGGCACGTCCAGTGTGGTTGTCGGCGCTGGAGGGACCAAGGCATCTTCTCGGCACACGTTCGTCATGGCAGGGACCACACGGCAGCACCCAGGGAGGTAGCTGATGGAAGGAATCGCAGGAAATTCGTCGATGATGAGGGATATTTCACTCAACTCGCAATCACTCAATTGGAATGAAAGAACAGTCACTCGCCCCATGACTAATATCACTCGAGGAAGAATGATTAAAAACCCATATCTCATACCCGGTGGAGGAATCGACAAGGGGAAAATGGTGCGAAGGAGTATGGTATGCCAGGGTGCACGGTTGATGGTGTAGTAGTGCATCCAACCCGTCTGGCATAAGTGCAAGGAGGAAGGCAAGGGAGCCTTACAGTGCCGTGTACAGAACAGGGTGACGTGTCTTGTGTTGACGGTAAAAACACATCCCGTGGGTGCATAGGGAAAGTGGAACATACCTGACTCCAAGTGTCGTAACGTCCCTCAATCTCACCTCTCGGTAAATGATTGAAGAAACTCCAGTCACACTCAGCCCACCCTCTGTCTCACGCTCTGTGGATAGATACAGGAGGGCAGCCTTTTCCTGAAACCCATTGATGTAATCCTCACAGTCACTTGTGTAAAGGGTGTATGCCTTGTGCTCATTTGATGGTGCAACTGTGCATCCCGCCCTGTGCCGGCATACAGTGCAAGAAGGAAGGCAAGGGAGCCTTATGGTGCAGTGCACAGAAACAAATCGTGCTTTGTGCTTTGAGAGGCCCATCCCGTGCGTGCAACACTTCATTCACAGGTCTCACCTCTCATTCGATTTAAAAAAGGAAAAGACTGGTCTCTCACCCCACCCTCTGTCCCACTCTCTGTTGATAGATACAGAGGGCAACCGTACTCACTTCCCCATCCGGTTAGGATGAAAGCTCACATCACTCGATTATTTGTCGATGAAGATCATGTCATCAATTGTTAAAGAGGCGTACCCAGGGAGGTAGTCATCAAATCGAACGTTGTATTGGACAGGAACATAGCGTCTGCTAGAGGACAGTTAGTCACTTTGCAAAGAGACCCAAGACGCAGCGTACCAAGGGAGGCAGCTTCGGAATTGAATCCTAGGGATATCAATTAATGAATCCACTTTCTGGACTGCTGGGTGTTACCACCTTTTCCACAGCCAGCTCCTCGCCCAAGGGTGTTTATCACCTTTTCTTGGAACGAGGCCTGCTATGACAGGGAATTGCTTCCTTTTCTCTCATAACAGATTTGTTTATTTGTTTTTTTTCTCTTTCTTCTGTTTTCTTTTTCTTTTTCTTATTTTCCCCTATTCCCGAGGGTGTTTCCACCTTTTCTCGAAGAATAGGTCGGCATGACAGGGACCTTAGTCCTTTTCTCCCATGACCGATATGTTTTTTTTTCTTTTCAAGATTGAGCAAGGGAATGGCAGAGAGACCAATTGTCAGAACCCACCTCGCCACTGTCGCTGGTGGAAAATAGAGGATAAGAAATCAAGACTAGAAGGGGGTTTGGAGGGGACAAAGGGTTGCGTCCACCTCATCAGAAGTGGCTGAAAAATGGCTATCAGAAGTAGCATCATAAGAAGTACAGTGCCGCGCCAATGAGGGGAAGGATCAAGTGTCAGTAATTGTCAAGATCCCCAAGGAGGGAAGTACTTCTTCAGGCGATATCCATTGATCAGAAAGGGATCATCAGAGGCATCAACGGTCTGCACTTGGACAGAGCCATTAGGGTTGATTGCAAGTACCTTATAGGGGCCCATCCACTGCTGTTGGAGCTTGCCAGGAAACTTGCCAAAGCGTGAATCATAGGCTAGGACCAAATCACCTTCTTTGAACTCCTTGTGCTTGATGAAGCTGTCATGGTAAGCCTTATGTCGAGCTTGCGTGGCTTCCATGCACTGTAGAGCCATCCGACGAATTTCGTCCAAACGTTCCAAGTGCAGGAGATGGCGTTGCAATGAATCGTCATCCCCCAAACGCTCTTTGATCGCCACTCTCAAAGAGGGTAGTTCCAGTTCAACAGGAAAAACGGCTTCTGTTCCATACACCAGCTGGAAAGGTGTCTGTCCTGTTGCTGCTTTATGGGAGGTTCTGTACGCCCAGAGGGCCTCTGTAAGTCGATCGTCCCAATCACGATGATGTGCAGCAATTGTTCTTGTCAGAATCGAGCAGAGGATACGATTCGTGACTTCGACTTGGCCGTTGGCTCTGGGGTAATAAGGAGTGGACTTGCGATGGCGGATCTTATACAACTCTGTCAACTCTTCCATGACTTTGTTGAGGAAATGAGTGCCTCTGTCACTTACCAGCTCTAAGGGACTACCAAAACGGGTGATGATATTCTCGTACATGAACAGGGCCACGCTGTTACCATCGTCCCGCTCTAGGGCTTTAGCTTCACACCACTTTGTGACATAATCCGTACAGACGAGGATGTATCGGTTCTGTTTCCTTCTAGTGGGAGGATCGATCGGACCTACGAAGTCAATGCCCCACTTCTCAAACGGCTTCAATGGAAGGATAGGTTGCAATGGCATGGCACTTGTCTTCGTGGGTTTCCCCATTCTTTGACAAGCATCACATCTTTTACAGTAATCATAGGCATCTTTGTGGATGGTAGGCCACCAATAACCTGCTAGCAGAGCCTTCCTGGCTGTAGCTTCTCCTGCAAAGTGACCTCCACATGGCTCATCGTGGCAAGCCTTCAGAACAATCCCAATCTCATCTCCTGCAACACATCTTCTGAGTACTTCATCTTTGCCTTTCTTGTACAGTGCATCGCCGAGCAGGGTGTAGGGGGCTGATTCTAGCATGAGCTTCTTCCTCTCCCGACTAGAAATACCATGAGGGTACTGTTGGGTTACCAACAGGTTGGCAATGTCTGCATACCAGGGAGTGATAGTTTCTACCAAAAATAGGGAAGCATCAGGGAGGTCTGGATCATCCTGCTCCTCGTCTGCAGTTTGTGGGATACGCGACAGATGATCAGCCAGAACATGGGAACGACCAGGCTTAGTAATCACCTCAAAGTCGAACTCCTGGAATAAAAGGAGCCATCTCATCAATCGTCCTTTCACATCTGCTTTGTTCATCAAGAAGGACAGGGCCTCATGATCCACATAAAATTTAAAGTGGGTGGATAGGAGGTAGTGGCGGAACTTCTCCAGGGCAAACACCATTGCCAAGCACTCCAGCTCTGTCACTGTATAGTTCCGTTCCCTATCAGTGACTTTTCGGCTTGCATAATAGATCGGTTGATCCAACTTCGAGGAGCCCTTTTGGCAGAGGACAGCACCTAAGCCTTCAATTGATGCATCAGTGTGTACATGGAACTCTTTCGTCCAATCAGGAGGTTGCAGAATGGGTGCCTCTATCAGACACTGCTTCAGAGTGTGGAAGGCTTTGTCACATTCTTCTGTCCAAGTAAACTCTGCATCTTTCCTCAGGAGCTTGTGCAAGGAAGTTGCCTTTGTTGCAAAATGAGCTATAAACCTTCTGTAGTAACCCACATGGCCTAAGAATCCCCTCAACTGTTTGAGGTTGGTGGGTGCTGCCAGAGCTGTAATCTTTTCAATCTTTGCAGGGTCTGTTGATATCCCTTGTGTAGAGACAATGTGGCCCAACAGGACTCCAGAAGAAACCTCAAAGATGCATTTGTCAGGGTTGAGGGAAATCCCATACTCCCGGCATCGATCA
The DNA here is from genome assembly GCF_053477565.2 of Lygodium microphyllum. Classification (NCBI taxonomy): domain Eukaryota; kingdom Viridiplantae; phylum Streptophyta; class Polypodiopsida; order Schizaeales; family Lygodiaceae; genus Lygodium; species Lygodium microphyllum. The sequence goes on along the minus strand of NC_141146.1, from coordinate 82,016,589 downwards.
AAGCATTGCTCCAAATGTCCCCAGTGTTCACTGATCAAACTGTAGACACAGAAGTCATCCAAATATACCTCGATAAAGTCATGCAGATGATTCTGAAATGCAGCCATCATGACTCGTTGAAAAGTAGCAGGGGCATTGCAGAGCCCAAATGGCATCACTCGGTAAGCATAGGTCCCCCATTCTGTGGTGAAGGTTGTTTTGGATTGGTCTTCTTCTGCGATTTGGACTTGGTTGTATCCACTGAATCCATCCAGAAGGGAATAAAGCTCATGTCCTGCCACTGTGTCCAATAGTTGGTCTGTGAAAGGGATAGGAAAATGATCCTTCTTCGTCTTGGAATTAAGTTTTCGGAAATCCACACATATTCGCAATTTGCCATTCTTCTTGGGTACAACCACGATGGGTGAAACCCATTCACTGTTTGCCACTGGATAGATGAACTCGGCTTCCAGAAGCTTCAGCAGCTCCGCTTTCACCAATGTGGAATAATTCGGGTTCATTCGCCTCTGTCGTTGCCGTACTGGCTTGGCATCAAGCTCCAAATCAATATGATGTTGACATATTGTGGGATCAATCCCCTTTAGGTCTTTGTAAGACCATGCAAACACGTCCAAATTTTCTTTCAACAAGTTGTACAAAGTTGACAACTCCTCTTCTGGGAGATTGCTACCCACCTTCAAATGGCGTTCAGTGCCTTCAGCATCCACAATGATTAATTGCCTTTCACCTTCTACTTCACGAATGAAGGTCCCACGGACTGCTTCTGGATACAGATCCGACTCCTTCAAGGGAGTGATGTCCTCTTCTGATGTCCCACTAGAACCAACTTCTTCTTTTGGTGGAGACTTAGGTTGCTCTTTAAGACGTTGGAATGGAATTAGAGCTGTTTCGGGTTTGGTTTCAAGATTAATTACGTCTTGGCTTGAAGACTCATCTTCTGAAGATGACACATCCACGAACGTCACATGACAGGGACCCTCTAATTTCTGTTGGGTTTGTCGGACTAGTGCTTGTTGGCACGGTGCATCATCATCATCTTTCTTTGGCAAGGATGGGTTAGGACGGCAGGAGCCACACTTAAAAGACGGCTTGCTCTTCTTAATCCATTTCTTATAAAGGTTTTGCATATGAGAAGATCCATTTACCAGACCAAATGGTACCATCGCCATTCTGTCCCATAGCATGAGCTCATCGGCTTCTGATGCTTCTGGAACTTCTTCCTCAAATGTATCCTCTTCAGGTGGGATAGACTCTTCTGGCTCACTTTCATCACCTTCTTCGTCCATATCATATTCATCCTCTTCTGTCTCTGTCTCTGTCTCTGCGTCTGCTTTTGTCTCTGCTTCTGCTTCTGCTTCTGTAGGAGCTCTGTAACAGAAGAACAGATTCTCTGTTTCCTCTCCTGCCTCTGTCTCTGCTTCTGCTTCTGCTTCTGCTTCTGCTGTGACCATGTAACAGGGAGAGCAGTACATCCATGCTTCTATCTCACTGTGAGAAGTGATTTCCAAAGTCATTTCTGATTCAGGCAGGAAGTATTCACCCATTGATAACGGCTTTGCATCTTTTGGAAGTCGGCTTACAGTATCCACTGTTAAAGAATGTGCCACTGTTTTCTTGGGAGGGATCTGTTTGACAGCATCTTCATCTGCTGATGTTCCATCTGTAGCCTCATTAGGGGAGTCAGAAGATAATTCCAAGGAGGTGGATCCATGTCCTTTTTGAGAACCATACAGTTTCAGCACCACTTTGTTGGGTCCTCGACCCAAGGTCAAGGTTCCTTTGAACCAATCCGTCCTTGCTCGAGCTTCAAAAAGCCATGGTCTGCCCAGTAGCAGAGGATAGGATGTACCATAAGAGTTTGGCTTCACCACCAGATAGGTTAGCCAATAATCTTTTCCAGCCACTGTAGTCTTCACATATGGGAGAATGCCCAAAGGCTTGATTCTGCTCTGATCCGCCAGTCTGATGAGCCATTGGGTGGGTTGCACACCTTGTAGGCCTAGATCCTTCATCGTCACATCCGTCATAATGTTCACTGATGAGCCTCCATCAATTAGTGCATTTGCAATGAAGCAGCCTTCTATCCACGCGCCAGTCTCTGGAGTACCCGGATCTAGGAAAGCATTCGCTACATCCACTTCTTTTACAGGCTCTGGAGCCTTGTTGGACTTTGTTGCTATTGAGGGAGCAATCCTTAAGCCACGTCTTCTTGTCAGTATACTTTTGAACCTTTTCCGGCAACTTGGAGACAACATCAATAATTGTCGAAATGTAAGGTTTGGTTTAAAGGTATCTAGATCTCTCACCAGATCGTATTCCTTAATAGGATCCACTGGCTTCTCTAACCGATTAGGGAATGGGGCAACACCCATTTTCATTTTTCCTCTTTCTTCCATCAGAGGAATCATGGGAACTTCTTCTGCCACTTGTGGCACGTCCTCCTCTTCTGTATCTTGGACCTCTGGTCTTGCCTCTGTAACTGTCTCTGTAACTCTCTGTGGCACTGTAGGGCTCTGTACGGCACTGTTAGGCTCTGTTTTGTTCTGTTCTTCTGGTGGAAGATTGAACTTCACTGTTCTGACAGGAGGGTTATTTTCTTTCTGGATAGGTGGTTCCTTCTGCTTTGCACGCGTGATGGTAGCAACTTCCAATTCCACTAAATTGGAGGTAGGCTCTTGGGCCTTGGACGGACTATCAGTAGCACTGTTTTTCGCTAGGGCTGGACTTGGGCAGTCTTTTGCAGTGTGGCCTTCTCCTTTGCAACGACTGCATAAGGGCTTGTAATCCACTGACCTTCGAGGATTTGGACAATTTGGTGAGATGTGTCCCTTTTCCCCGCATCTGTAACACTCCACTTCTGATCTCTGACCACCGCCAGACTGTCTGCCTCTGTAACTTTGGGAAGGAAATCTTCTGGGTCCGAAATTAGGACCAAACTCTCTAGGCTTGGGTCCAATATCTTGTGTTGTCATTTTGGATTCCAGCAAGTTAAATCTTGCGTCTTCTTCCTTCCTTCTCCTATCATGCATCTCCTTCAGGGAGCAAATGTCCTCTGTATGATTCTTCCGCAAACAGTAGGAACAGAAGGCTCCAGGGATGGTTGGTTTCCGTGTACATTCAGTGGCTAAATGGCCTGCTTGATGACACTTACCACACCAAGTGTTTGACCGCATCACATCTCTTCCTGCTCCTGCAACGTTGGATATGCTAGCGGTATTCACTTTCAGCGTCTGTAGTTGTTCTGTAATCACATCCATCAACTCCTTTTTTATGTTTGCAACTGAATTGGATAAATAATCCTTCAAGCTTTCTCCTCCTAACGTACTGGCAGGAGGGTTTTGAGGAGTTTCTGTAATCACTGCATAAACTGGTTGGGCTGGTAAAGAGGGGTCTCTGTTCTGGTTCTGATTCAATGCTCCTATTTGAACTGTTGGCTGTTGGTTCCAGTTGGTAGGGTTCCACTGTTGCTGTTGATTTGGCATTGAGGAAATTGGTTGAGACCATGGTTGTTGTGGTGGAACCACCATTTGAGGCATGGATTGTGGCCACTGTGGATTTGGTGCACTGTACTGTGATACCGAGGGCATCTGTTGGTAAGGGTAGGGAACAGTCCCTGGAACTGCATTTGGTGGGTACATCATTCCTGGCACCAGAGGAGGTAGGACTCCTCTTCCTGTATTCATCGCCAATCGAGCTTCCACTTCATCATACAGTCTTGCACCTTCTGTTGCAGCTTGTAGTGTGGCTGGTCTTTGTAGCTCCACAAACTTACGGACTTCTGGTTGTAATCCTCTGAGAAACACCCCCTTCTGAATGCCATCATCTAGATTATGGTTAGTCCATCTCTTCAGGATGGATTCCATTCGTGAGACATAAGCTTCTACTCTTTCTCCAGAGGACTGACTTAGGTTCATAAATTCCTCTCTCATCCGCTCTTCAAAACCTTCACGCCTGAATTTAGTGAGGAAGACCAACTTCAGGTCGTCCCATGTGCCAAAAGTTCCTGCTGCTTGTCTCTCATACCACTGAAACGCCGCGCCCTTGAAAGTGGCGGGGAATATTGCTAACCAATGCTCAGGGGTTCTGGCATTGTTAGCCACACAGGCTACCATAAACTCTGCTACATGAAGATCGGGGTCTTCATTGTACTCTCCCTTAAAAACTGGCAATGGGACTACATTCGCTGGTCTGTCATCAATATTTCCAGGACGGATCTGGCTTGGAAGTGGACCTCCAGCAGGAGGAGGAAGGGCTTGATGTGCCATTGGGACTTCTGTAAGGAGTTCTGCAAGGGCGTCAAAGGCGGCTTCTGCTGCGAGCTCGTTCTCAGCCTTGATTTTTGCTTTCTCTCTTCTCACGTACCTCTGGACTCGTTCTAACGCTTGCCTTTTTATTGCGTCATTCATCAGGGGGTTGGCTCCACTATGTTGTTAGTGCTCCACAGAGGGTTAACAGAAGGCCTCAGTCTCTGTAGGACTCTCTTGCCAACATTTCTTCTACTTCTTTCTTTTCAACGTCCCTGAATTCTGCTTTCATGCCACTACAGAGAGGAAGGTATTCGGTTCTGAAGGTGTCAAAATGCATACGTCTGAGCATTGTGGTGGTACCATCATCATAGTAATGCCAGCTTCTGATGGTTTCAATAGTGTATGTTGTGAAAAACACTCTGTCTACCAACTTCCAGTGGGTTGCTAATTGAACAAATAGAAGATTATCAGTACACCAAGCATCCCATGTATCTTGCTGTTGAGCATCCACGAACAAATTCCAACTCTTTTCCTTCTTATCTTTGTGAACCTCTACAGACCAAGACTCCTGAAGCTTCTTCACAATCTCCCACTTGATGTTGTCTGGAAACTTCTCAATGAATGCCAAATCTTCCATGGATGTTCATTCTCTCTGTTTCTGTTCTTCAGTTTGTTCCCAAACAGTTTTCCACCAAGATGCAAGTTTCTGCTGCTTCAATAGGAAGAGGAAACTGTCCACCACATAGAGCATGCATCATGATGGTGATGTGTTTCCGCCATTGTGGGATGAACTTCTTGTGGAAAGTGGCTTTGATTATGAGAAACTCCAACTCTTCAGTGGAAGAAGGAACTTTACAAACATCCATTGAATTCTTCTCTTCTTGGCAATGCCATTTCCTTCATTTTCAGCCTCTTTTGGTGCTTGTTGATGGCAAGCTTCCCCGGCTGCGCACCAAAAACATGGAGCCCTGAGAGGAACACCAAGGAAAAGGGAATTATCTTGCAAGAAAATCTATCTTGTAACATCAACAAGCTTGTTTATCATGTTTCATATGACCACAATGAAGAAAAGAACACCAGGCACAACAAATCTTCATGCAGCATCATGTAGATCTCCCACGGATTTTAATAGAATCAACCATATTCTTCAACATCTTCACAAAATCCATCAATGGAACAAAGAAAGAAAAGAAGTACACCATCTTAGAATGGAAATACATCACATAGTATTCATCTTCAATATCTTCATAGTCTTCTCTCTCAATCTCTCATATACAATCACTCTGTTTGAGTAGAATTGGCTATCTCTGACTCTCTCTCTCTCACTCCATCAATAATACATCATATCCTCACTACAATCTCTCAAAAATTACTCTCAATAATCACTCTTAGGTCGTGGATACCCCTTCCAAGAGGTATGTCTGATATGAAGAGTCACCAGAGTCACTACAGTGTCTCTTCACCGCTCACTACTATCACTTCACTCTAGTCTTCTCTTGAGTCTTTACCAGCTACTTCTTCCACTTCCTTAAGCTCCTTTGCACTTGTATTCACCTCTTTCCAAGGCTAGAAAACTTTCCCCAAAGTCACACATACATTCCACAAAACACTTACAGAAGCATACAGAACAGTCTACAGAACAGTACCAGAACAGAACAGAGACAGAGCAGAAGCAGAAGCTCTACAGAAGACCTACAGAAGGTTACAGAAGGTCATCAAAATTTCATAACTCACTCTCAACTCATTCCAAACTCTCACAAAACATTCAATAAGCTTTCACAATATCTCATTCTTCATCAATCAATACTCCTTTCCTCCTTACAGAAGACAATCAGAACAAAACAAACCAAAACAGAACAAAACAGAAGGTATACAGAACCAATCAGAACCTATCAGAACATCACAGAACCATCAACAAACATCACGATCTTCCAAAACACAATCAATATCATCTAAAACACTCTCAAACCACTTCCAAATCAATCAATCATCTCATAAAATCAACCATTCAGCTCTCAAAAAACAACAAAAATCAGCCAAAAAACAAGTCATTTCAACACTCAACATAAGAGCTTAAATCAGCTCAAGGAATTGCTTACCACAGCTCCCATCTTGGTTTGCCGAGATTTTTTGAAAGAATTCACCATTCCATGTGATGCTAGTGGGCAGAGGTGGCATAGGGGCTGTATTGTTACAGGAGCATGGGGTTGTAGCATTTGAGAGCCGCAAACTTGCTGAAAATGAGATGACCATGAATGTATATGACCCAAGAGATACCAGCCATCCTTCATGCCATGACTTGTATGGCAGTAGATTTAGGGGCAAGAGCGACCATAGGGTCCTCAAGTATTTCCTCTCTCAATCTAATCTTACCCCCCAAACAATGCAGATGGGTAGCTACATTGCAGAACTATGACTTTGACATTACACATATGCGAGGAAAAGACAATGTAATTGCTGATTCGTTATCTAGAATGTGGGCCCCTTAAGTTTTAGCCATCATGGAACTTCATAATGATTGGATACAAGAGCTTCAGGAGGCCTATTTGTTAGATGCTAATTTCAACCACATTTTCTAGAAATTACAGAAAGGGCATGTGGAAGAAAACTCTCCATATCAGCTTAAGAATGGTGTCTTATGGTTTCAAGGCAAGATTGCCATCCAATACACTTCTCCATTCAAGCAAAAGATCATGTAAGAGATGCATTCCTCGCCTATAGCTGCTCATTTGGGAATATTTAAAACCTATGACAAGATTGCTAAGAGCTTTCACTAGAAGGGCCTATGGAAGGATGTAAAAGATTTTGTCTTTAGTTGCATGCCATGTCAGCAAAACAAGGACAACACCTTAAAACCAGTTGGTTTACTTTAGCCATTGCATATGCATGAAGGCAAACAGACACACATTACTATGGACTTCATTACCGGCCTGCTGGTGACCAAAAAAGGATGGAACAACATCTATGTAGTTGTGGACAGACTCATCAAGGCAGCTCCTTTCATTCCTAAAAAGACTCAATATAATGCTTCTTAAGTAGCCAGCCAATTCATGGAACATGTTTTCAGATTACATGGCTTACCACAGGTCATTGTGCATGACTGGGATGCCTAGTTCATAAGTAAATTTTGGCAGGCAGTTTTCAGCTTTATGGGCACTCAGTTAGCCCCTTTCCACTACTTACCATCAATAGACCGATGGCCAGACAGAGAGGGTTAACAAGTGGCTAGAAACTTACTTGAGGCATTTCTATCATGATGTGCCGCATGCTTGAGACTCATGGTTGCATTTGGCTGAGTTTGCCTATAATAACTCTACACACTAGCATTGGAGTTTCACCTTTTGAGGCATTGTACAGCTATAAGGTACCCCTTCCCACAATTATCTTCAATGCTAAGATAAACCCACAAAGTAAGGAGGAGCTGGATAGAATGCAGGCCTTACTTCAGTAGTGTAAAGTCAACTTGAAGAAAGCTCAGGATCAAATGAAGCTTTATGCTGATGAAAAAAGAAGGGATGTTGAGTTCCAAGAAGGGGATTTGGTGCTTTTGAAGGTGCCCAAGTCCAGATTTGCCACCCTTAAGGATGGTTCCAGCAACAAGTTAGCTCACAGCTTCTATGGGCCATACGAGATTGTCAAAAGAGTGGGAGACTTGGCATATCGATTGGCATTGCCCCCATCCATGAAGATTCATAATGTCTTCCATGTGAGTCAATTGAAGCCCTTCATTGGATCATCAGTGGGTTATGTTGCCGAGCTACCACTGATAGATGAAGAAGGCATCATTCAATAGATACCCGAGCAAGTCATACGACAAAGGGAAAAGAAGCTTCGCTCTTGCTCCATCATGGAATACTTGATTAAGTGGCAAGGTTAACCACTTGAGGAAGCTTCTTGGAGTCCAGCTTAAGTTTTGGAAGAGTTTTCATACCTACTAGAAGCAGATTTGGCTAAAATCTAGCTAACTATGGCCCTGTTTTCTCTCAAATGGACTGCAGACAACTCTTTGTTTCAAAGCAGATTTTATTCTATACTATGGACAGAAATGGACATCATACATGGGCTGAAAGTAATCTCCAGATCTCCGTTTTGACATATGGCACACCCCGATCAGAGTCTCCTATAGAAAATTATGATAGATTTACTATAGCAGGGCCCTGTAGTAAACAGCTTGTTGTCCACTGTCTGCAGCTTGCATTTATTCAAGATATTTGGGTCAAAATTTTATTTTTATAATTTTCCAAAAAGGCCCATGTATCGTACATACCCCAATGACCCATCACATGCAATAATACCTCTTCACTCATTAGTATACCCCTGTAATAATGCAGTGGAGTAGTACTCTGATCTGCTCCTACCCAATTATCATAAGTGCCCAAATTATTTTTTAAGGCAAAAGCCTTCGGGTGGGGATGGAATGTAAGAGAGGGGGATTTAATAATGGGAAAATACTAGCAACACTAGTTGGTATATAAGGTGTTAGGGACTTTATTTTTCACCATCAGATAATAATACAAGTCTCCTTTAATCTTCACCTCTCTCTCCAAGCTTTTATGGCTTCTTTCTCTCTCTTCCTGTCTTTATCTCTCCTTTTCTAGTATTTCTCTCTCCTCGTTACTCTCTTTCTCTCTCTTTTGCACACACTCTCTCTCCTCTTCTTCTCTTTCTCTCGTGTCCTCCTCTTGACATTGAGTTTGGATCTTTATATCACTATATAGAGAGGAAGAAGCTAATTTTAAACTCTTTAAAGTTCATCTGCTTCAAAATCTCCATTGTTCTATCATAATAATAGTATAAGATTTTGAATGTCTGAATGGTGAAAGTTGTAAATTTCTTTGAAAATATATGTTCATTGTTTAGGGGGAGATGTGTTTATAAAAAGAAAATTTCCACCCATTTGAGATAAGGGTAAACTTGAAATTATATAGCTAGCTATTTGGGAACTCATTTCATGTGTATTTAAAAAATAGTTTCCTAAACCTTTATATATTTCATAAATATCACTTTCTATATTTGTGTATTTTTTAATAATTTCTTAAAATATAACACTTAGTGTATTATCATTTATGATTTTTAGGTATTTAAATTTATATAACGACGTGCTATAGATTTATTTGTAATTGGAAGTTGTTTTAATATAGTAGTTTTACCATAGGTAAATGATGTGAGAACTCAACATGCTAAGCAACACGCTGAAGGGACAGAGGGAGTTTTACCATAGGTAAATGATGTGAGTTTTACCATAGGTAAATGATGTGAGAACTCAACATGCTAAGCAACATGCTGAAGGGACAGAGGGAGAGAGAGAGGAAGAGAGAGAGTGTGAGAGAGAGCGAAAGAGAGAGGGAGGGAGAGAAAGAGAGAGGGAGAGAGAGAGGAGACGAAGAAGACAAAGAAGAGGAAGAAGAAAGAGAAGTGGGAAGAGGAAGAAGAAGAAGAAGAAGAAGAAGCCTAGGTGAGAAGGGAGAGAGACAAAGAAGAAGAGGAAGGAGAAGAAGAAGAAGAAGGAGAGAGAGAGAGAGAGAGAGAGAGAGAGAGAGAGAGAGAGGGGGGGGGGGAGAAAGACTCCTTGAAGGACCTCCTCTTCCCCTCCTTAGAGGGTGGCCACATGCATTTTCTCTTTTTCTTTTCTCTGAGCTCATCCCCTAACCCGCAAGCCAATTATTCCTCCTCTCGAGTAAGTGGCTGTGCCGAAGCCTTGTGCGAATCGTGTCTAGGGGAGATGGAGATCGAGAATGGCCCCCAAGCGGAAAATGTCACACGTGGATGGAAACCCCACAACGAGCATCGAAGCCTCGAGCGAGGATGTCACTTCCAACACAACTGTAGTACCAATTGTAAGTAATGCATTTCCAAATTGACGGACGCTTGCTTTGATTTTCGCATGAGATGCATTAGACTGGTACTACACCACACAAAAATAGGTTAATCAAAAAGGGATAAATTTCATCTCAAATATTCGAAGATGGAGTTTGCAAAGCATGGGTATCAAGAGAAGTAAATAGCATCTAGATGCTATGCAACAAATTCGTACATAGCATAATAGTATTCCAAGGTATTGTCGGCTCTCCTTTTCATGAAAATAATAGATATGTATTTCCCCACACTGAAAGTATGTTGTAGCTTGCACGCTTGATGGATTGCACGGTAAGTAATCTAGCCTAGGGAAAATTCAATCTCAAATTTCTAACATCTTTTCCCAAGCTCTCGCTAATATCACGAATCTCTTAGTTTATTGGGATCTTGATGATGCACGTAGTTAACACAAACAACGACCATAAGGATTAAAACTAAGATGCCTCGAGATCTGCCCGATAGCGACTATGTTTATCAATCCTATTTGGGATTGGGCTAGATGCAACAATAGCTCCAGGGAAAATGAAGAGCTCAAGGAATAAGAGGAATAAGGAAACCTTAAGTCAAAGGAAAGACTAATGCTTTTGTACTTGTTGGGAAGAAGGCTAGGTTATCGATCAATGTAAGTGATTAATAGAACTTATGTCTTGTATAGTGTTTGAAACCATAACATATGCCTTAGTAGAAAGAAGAGTGTGTTAAGTAAATTTTACATGGAACTGCTCCTAATCCCAAGGGGGAGAGCAAATACGCAATGGAAAGGTTATCACGACTATTCCTGCAATGTTGGGAAAGAATACCATTTTTTTTGTTGATTGATCAAACAATGTCCTAAATGCTTTTGCATTAACTGATTGTTGGATTGTGGTTTGGATTATTATTCCAAGTGCTTGTGATTGATGGTAAATGCATGGCAGGGGTTTGTGATGACAAGTTGCCATATGAATAAAGGAATGTTTTCTTGGAAGATGACATTAGGCTGATTGCCTTGTTTGTGCTTGATTCCTAAATGAATTAATTAAGGAAATGATATTTTGCATGGGTGGATCATCTCCAAGATCGCACCGCGGATTTAACCTGAGAGGGCACTACTCGATTCACAAGCTGAAGGTTGAGTGGTGAAAAGGCCAACCACGGAAATTGTGTTTCACTCCTAGGTTGCTTGAGGTCAGGTGGAGCTTTGGACACCCCTTGCCTAGTTCGGAACGCAGTTGAAGACTGCTGCCGTGAGGCCAACGTTTGTAGTGTTGAAAGATTCTATTCTAGATAATGGATGGAAATTATGGTGCCATGTGATTTGGACCGGGTACTTCTGTTGGACAAAAGGGATACATAATTTCTCCTGTATGGGCAGGAGACAAAGATTAACTTGAAGATAAGTTAAGGAACTTGTTTGTCAAAAGGATTGCTTGCGCTATATTTGTGTCAGTGCTATGAGTTACGCAAACAAACCATGTTCCCTAAAAGGCTTAATTAAGAAAGATGATTTTAAATGTCACCATAAATGTGATAGGACCTAATTAGATAACTAAATCTATCAAGGGAAGTGGGTGGGCGAAACCCTCGATGGGTTTGTCCTGTAGTAGGATGGTCCCAGAGAACTGAGAGGCTTCTCACAAGGTTTTACCGTTGTTTGACCCTTAGTAAGTGTTAGGTTAGAATCCCGATTCATGCCCTTTTATGGGACCGCAAACGGGACAATGCCCTACAGGCAAAGAGGTAGAGTGACGCATCCCTTTCATTTCCCATTATCTTTGAACCAAGTGCCACATGGATCTACTTCGGCTTGGGTATCTCTACGAAAGTAGGATGTATAGGATCCGCCGATGCCAGAATGCTGTCAGGAGACCTTGACCACTAGGAACCTAGATTTCGGGTCCTAGTGGGTTCAATCGCGAACATTCTGTTGCGAGACAGACTCGGAAAACCCTAGCCAACAAACCCCGAAACATTCCATGGGAGTGCTGGGCAGCAGCAATGCTTAGATTCGTTTCTCGATGGACCACTAAAATGTGCTTGGACAGCTGATAGACGGGCACGTTACATGTGATACTTAAAAATTTTCAAAATCTCTAAATGCAATACTAGATTTCAATATGTTTTTGATATTTGCACTATTTTAAACATATTTAGATATTATTTGTTTACCATTAAAAGTACCTTACACATTCTTATCAATATTCAATCTTCTTTTTTGTTAATATTTTTTGTGCTTTTTTTATATGTATTGTCCAAAAATTTCATTTATAATGTGATTTTCCATTTAGCTTTCTCATGATATGTATATATTGGTTTGGATTTAAATCTTCACTTACCATTAAAAAAAGTAAAAAGTGTAATTCTTTTCAATCTAAATCTTTTAACATATCTAATGGTTAATAATCTATACATGGTGCTACAAATCAACAGTAGTTCTCATAATCTATAATTTCTTTAGATGTTAAAACATTATGTATTAGATTATCTATTTAGATATTACTGATATCTTCATGTTCTTGAACACAATCATTATTAAACTTTCTAAAGTTAATTTCTTTTCTATAATCTCTTTAATTTTTTAACATTTCAAAAATGTTCTAATCAATCATTGTTGATACTTATTTTGTTCTCTTTATATAAATTTTTTTATAAAATTTCCTTTAAAGCACACATTACATGTTTAGGTCAAACTTTACCTAACACATAACCCGCGTAGTTCACTATATGTATACCCTTTATATCACGTACGTTCAAGGCCTATTTATAAATATCCTTACTTGTGAATTTTCCCTTAATAAAAGAAAATCCTTTTCTATTCAATTTGTAAGTAAACCCTTTATATGGGACCCTTCTATATGTAAAAAATGTGTAAAAATGATATTTTAAAAATCCCTTATGTTGAATCCACGTGAAACATACATACATTTATGACTGACCTCCCTGGGATACATAAGTACTTTTATATTATATTTTTATTTTATTTCTATTAATAAAAATTGATTTATCTTTTAAAAATATTGGTAAAATATATTAAATTTCATTTATATTGATAATAGATTTATTTTTTATCTAGAAATACTAGATTGTTGACTATAACCAAGTTCATATATCTATATAAATCCCATTCGTAGTGCAATTAAAATCTCGTGAATTTTATTCAAAAATTTTAGTGTTTCAAATTTTTATTTAATTTCATATATGTGAAAAAAAAACATTGGTATTTTCTTTTAAATCACATAACCACCTCTTTCACATATGTATTATTATATATTTTTATGAAAGTTTTTATTATAATGGATTTTTTAAATTATATTTAATACTTTTAATCATACTTATTCTAAAATGTATGGTGTCACAACAAGAGCAGGGCAACGAGAGATTGGGTATCACCATTAAGAATTTTTGAACATTCAAAAAGGGTAAGTTATTGATAGCTTTGTCTAAGATAGACCATCTACGCTTGTTGTGCTCCCCATGGAGTATGGCTCGCATTGAGACTTTCGGTTGGGAAATGGAGTAACTTTCAAAAGCTCCACCAAAGGAGGGCCAACCAAGCCATATGTTATTGAAAATGGGATTTTTCCTTAAGCTTTAAAGACTATGCATAAACCCATTAAATTTTAATATTGTTGTAAATAATGATACATCGTATATAATAAATGTAATGTGTGTTATAGCATCTATAATTTCGATTACATATTGAATTGAACTTTTTACATAACTTAAGACAACCCTAATCTTGTGTCATGATTAAATAGAAAAGGGCTCGATACAATCGAAAGAGTCATATGAGGCCATCATTTTCATGTACAGTTCGGAAGCCAAGCTTATGTAATAAAGCCTAAGATAACTGCATAGTTTCAGTTCTATTTTGTTGGACGAACGATATTTGATGAACTCGTTAAAATATGGAAACATAAGTTATAATGAAAGTGGGAATCAAATTAAACTATTACACTTGCATAAATATGGTTTTGGCAAATGTGGGACTCAAAAGCCCCACAGTGGAAGAGCCAAAAATTATTGATCCATGCAAATACCATAATGTTGATTGTAACCAAGATCACATATCTATATAAACCCTATTCATGGTGCAATTAATATCTCTTTAATTTTATTTTAAAAATTTACTATTTCAAATTTTTATTTAATTTCATATTATGTAGATTAAAAAACTCTGGTATTTTCTTTTAAATCACATAGCCACCTTGTTGACATATGTATTCTTGTATATTTTCATGAAATTGTTTATTATAATGGATTAATTTTTTTCATTATATTTAATACTTTTGATCATATTCGTTCTGAAATGTATTGTGTCACAACTTATACATCATAAATTTATAATATTATATATTTTGTTAAAATATAATTGTATTAAAGTATTAACATCTAAAAATTGTTTTAGATATTTCTTGATGAGTTGTTTCAATAATGTACTTTGAAACTTATTGATATGTTTTATTTAGCTCTATTAAGAAGGAAGAGATACGAAGATAAGCAAGAAGTTATGCCTTTAGACCCACGATATCATTTCAAGCAAAGCTCCATTCAATCGAAGTGTATTCATTCTCCTTGTAGCCTTAAAGTCATACTTTAGCAACACCTAGAAAACCCAAATAAATTCCTACCACAAGGTAAAAATCATGAGTAGTATTAGCACGAAACTCTTTAGATTGGCACATCCCTTAGAGCATGAAGCTTTTTCATAGTACTTCCTCTATGCATGTGGCTCATAAATGGGCAAGAATAAGATGAAATAGAGATGGAAAGCACTAATTTAGGCACTCCTATAAATCCTCTACTAAATCACCTATAATCCATGTAGTATGGGTTTCTTTATAGCATATTGTAGATGCACTTCACGGCTATCCAACATTAATATAGTACATTTTACAAAAAAGTTTGTTCCAATTGTGAAAGCGAGTACTATTTCCTCCACAATATGTCTACAATGCAATCAGAAAATAACATTAAATTTAAGAATGAAGCTAAAAGTAAATATAAAAAATGAAAACATAGACATAAACATATTCTTAAAATGAGGGAGAAGCTACGCATGTTTTATATGTTTGGCACATTTGAAATCACAAATGGAAAACTAACAGTGTCTTTCAAAGAAGAGTAGTGTTTAGAAAATCCAAAAAAAAAAAAACAAGAGTTTGTTGAAACACAGTATTGCTAGACGTGTTGTATACAAATAAAACACAAGTTTGTAAATATAGTAACATTAATTTTTAGTTGGATATGAAGTAAAAAACACTTTGTATGAACATGTATATGCAATATTGTTGAACCTATTGTCTATATAAAACAAACACATGTTTATATATGTAGTAGCTTTATTTTTCAAATGGACATGAAGTAAAAAAAACACTTTGAACATACATGTACAAATAAAAGCACAAAACTCTTTAGATCGACGCATCCCATAGAGCATGAAGCTTTTTCACAATACTTCCTTTATGTATATTGCCACATAAATGGGCAAGAATAAGATGGAATAGAGCTGGAAAGTGGTGAAGAGGTACTCCTCTAAATCATCTACCAAACAACCAGCAATCCATGCAGTATGGGTCTCTTTCTGTCTCTTTAGAGCCTATTGTAGATGTATTTCATGGTTGTCCAACTTTAAATCACATCTCTATTTCATAGATGATATATTCATGGTCTGCTCCACTAAACAAGTACCCCTGCTATAGATAAGAGAAACTTGAAAACATCCTTAGCTTCTGTAGTGTGGAGGTTCTTACCATACAAACCAATGAGGGCATTACCAACATAGACATGTGATTCATATCACTTTCCATTTGTTGCCTCATGAAGTGTTTTGCCTATTTCTGAATCTACCATGGATGCACAAGCTTTGATCATGCCAACATATATATATTTATCTTGCTCTATCCCTTCATTTTACATGGTCTTGTAAAACTTCATTGCCTCCACTACACTTTCAGTTTTAGTATAATCGGCAATTGCAATGGTATATGAGAAGGCAATGCATTCTTTCAAGTTGAGAAAGAGATGGATGGCCTCTACATGGCCACCACGGAAGTTGAAGGGAAAGGACCATGTATTCACTGATCATTTTATGAGTTTCAACTCCATGCTAGCTAAGTCATTGAATGAATCTCTTAGCAATAGGCAGTGTCTATATGGAGTTACACAATTTTCACAGTATGTAGTGACCATTATTAGATTCAAAGGATGCAAAGTTTGGGCTGACACTCTAGATGTTGTCACCCTCACTATCACCTAAATGGCTACCTTCGATCAAGAACTCCTTCTAATTCCAATATATCATCTCTTAATGATGAGCTCCCCTCTCAAATGATGATGGGTTTCCACTCCTTCACACCTCCCTATGGCTTCATGCTAGCTCTTATATCGTGATCCTTCCTTGATCATTTTCCTACCATATATTGAAGCTAGTTTTGGGTTACCAAATTAGTGCTCCCTCCTTTGATTATGCATCTCTCTTAATGATGAGCTCCCCTTGCAGATGATGATGGGTTTCCACTCCTTCACACCTCCCTTTGGTTACATGCTAGCTCTTGTATTGTGGTCATTCCTTGATGATTTGCTTGCCATGGAAGCTAGTGCTAGGATCCCTAATTAGTGCTTCCTCCTTTGATTATGCACCTCCATTGCTCAGGATCAAAGAGATTTTCCTACCATTCAACATCTGATTTCATATGGCCTCCTTCCTTCATACCACCCTCTACCAACCATTATGTTCCTCCTCCTAAGCATGAACACCATCCTCGCCTCTTCACCCATGTCAACATGCTGTCTTAGATTCCTTCCATTCACTCCCTTCCATCTGTTCTAGTGTCTTGTTCATGTATGCCCATAACATCAGTGCCATCCTTGTTTACATGCAACCATGAACTTGACTTGGCCAACTATAAGAGTCCCTTCTTCCTTTTGGGAATATCGAATTGATCTTGCTCATGCTATTGAACATGGTTGTTTGTTTGTCTAGAAATTGCCCCCCCCTTTTGCAGCCAAAGTTGCCAAAAGCACAATTGCATGTAATAAAGCATGCTTTCCTCCTTCCCTCTTTTGTCCTGTCCACCAAATCATAAGGTTATTTAAGCATGCATTCCCCCTTCCCCTTTGCTCCATTAACATATGCTTCTCTTACATGAATTTGCACTCTATATTCACAATAATCAAGGCACTTGTGTGCATTGGTGAAACCACATGCAACGACCAACTATCACTATGTCTTGTGTCTAATGCAACATTTCAAATAAACCTTTTATCCATAAGTATTTTGGTCAAGGTCTCTAAGCTTTGCAAACACTCAATCACTTTGAGGTTGGCTTATATCCCACATACCAAAGGAATATAGATCATGCCCACCTTTCTCAATTCATCAAGAACATCATGTACCCTTTTTGCTCATCGATATAAGGCACCTCTCTCAGTTTATGATGCCTTATTCATCTGCTAGAGGAAACAAAATCAAGGGACATAGTACTTACGTAGCATATGGAAGTGGCATTGCCTTTATTTCAACTATTCAACCTATAAGCATCCTGTTTTCAATGTTTTTCAGGAGTGAATGTGTAGCATCACAACATCCACCCCCTCTAAAGTTGCTCATCCCTGAATGTCCAAAAATATGTAGCCACCTGTATCAAATACCAATATGATCACCCAACCAAATCTATGCATGTTCAACCACCCACCAAAATCATAAATCAAAATAACTAGCATCCTCAAGAGCACATGGCAATCCCAATCACTTCCACTCAAATCATAAGACACTATGCGTACATGACATTCCATTATTATCAAACCCTCCACAACCAAATCCATGAACTCAACATGACCCCCTGAGTCAAATGGTAAATCAAAATCGCATGGTAACATCTTATATCGAGGAATGTTTTTGGCATAAAGCACTCCTTCCAACTATATCCCAGCATCATATGCATCCTACTTCACTTTTTAATTCACAATTTTATACTTAGTGTCAACCTTGTCTCTTTTTGCTCCTTGAAATAACTCAACTCATATTGCATATGTAGAATCTCGGGTAAGTTACCCATGAATATATGTGTGTATCACGTGGGTTCAAAATAAGGTATTTTAAAAATATTATTTTTATACATTTTTTACATACAGAAGGGTGTAATATAAAGGGGTTATTTACATATTAAATAGTAACTGGTTATGTTTTATTCAAGAAAAAATCATAGATAGGATATTTATAAATTGGGCCTTGAATGCACGTGATGTAGAGGATATACATATAGTAACTTTCCTAGAGTGCAAAATACACAACTCTATTAATGACTAAAAATAATCATCCTTTTGCTCTTTGGACTGCATGAAAATAGCCCTATACTCCCTTTGCTGACTCAAATCAATAGTATTCTCTATTGGCCAAGATGACTTAGCTCTCAAGAATATTGGTGGCTGAAAATGATTAGCTATCATTTCTCTTTGCTGAAATATTTCAGTACTCAACTTTGTTTGCTGAGATTCCTCAGCCTCTAACTCTCTCTATTGTATACAGTCTGCAATCACAGAATAGATGTCTAGGGAATGCACTAGTACAACACTAGAACTACTCAAATCCTCACATTTCTGCATATTCTCAATCTGTGTCACAATATCTACACAAGTCAAACCATCATACATACCATCTATGTACTCGTCATCATGCAATATCTCATCTTCTACATAACGCACTAGTTGAGAATTCTTTATGACCTCCAAACATATACAACATTCTCTACAAGAGTCTCATCTTCAATGTCATCATATTTCTCTCTCTCCCTCTCCACATCTACTCCTTATAAGTGGTATCAGAGATTTATTTTTGAACCCTTTTTAGTCATTTTCCATATCCATTTTTTCTATTGTCTTCTTAGACAATCTATGGGAGCACATGTACAATAGGTACAGGCCATGGATGGAGCATATGATAGTTTTTAAAAGATCTTCCCTAGGTAGTGTTAATCATTCTTGAAGACATTGATAAGAGGACTAGATACACTTGGTAGCACCAAGGCTCTCTAAATAAATTTCAAGCCACTTTTGACAAGTACTTTGACAAATGAGAGAGGCCAACGGTCTTAGGGACCACCTTGCACAACACACCGAGGATTTTGGGCTCTGCTTAGGAGAT
Source organism: Lygodium microphyllum (assembly GCF_053477565.2). Taxonomy (NCBI): domain Eukaryota; kingdom Viridiplantae; phylum Streptophyta; class Polypodiopsida; order Schizaeales; family Lygodiaceae; genus Lygodium; species Lygodium microphyllum. The sequence continues at coordinate 81,997,362 of NC_141146.1, read as the reverse complement.
AAAGGTAGGACATGGTACACCAGTTTAGACGCAGTTGAGTGAGCAAACTTTACTTGCCTGAAGGACCTTTTTATCAAAATATTCTCAGAGGCTGGATACTCTAATAACCTCATAGTCCAACTGATGAATGCCAGTCAAAAGTACAAGGAGGACATAAGAGACTACGTCACTCATGTGTGCAGTCTCTTCAAGAGAATCTCAATGAACAAGGAGCCTAATGAACAGAATCCGCAACGAGGAGTTGTACAAGGCTTTAGCTAGTAACTCTAACTTGCAGCGAGATGTGATAGCTAGGGTCTTTGACGCAAAGCAACTAGGGTGGATGACCAATTGAGAGAGAGAAGCTCTCAAAGTTCAAACTCCAAAAACTCCAATTAGAGAACCTCAGAAAGGACCACAACCTCTAATGAGAGATCAACCCCTAGCATGCGAGATAAGGGGAAGAGTGTAGATCAAGGTTGGGAGCTAGCCAAGGTGAGAAAGAAGCTAGCACGACTCTACAGGAATTGGTGAGGAAACCACCACGACCACACACCCAATGTGTGCATTGTGGTGGAAACCACCTCCTAGCCAAGTACCAAGATCCTAGATCTAGGCCTTGTGTGAATTGTGGTAGGTTCGGCCATGATGCCATGCATTGTAGGTTGCCTAGGAGATTCCCTTATGTCCAACAGCACAATTCGTCGTACCTAGGGAACAGGATGCCAAATTTCTTTGGAAGAGGAGCCCAACTGGTGCTTCCAACACCAAACGATGCAAAACGAGCCATCCCTAGGAGGGAGATCAACTCGACAGCTATATCCAGGCCACCAGGACCCTATGTAACCCATCCACCAATAAGCGATCAATCCATTACATGGAGGAGCCTAACAAAGATGAAGCCTATGTGAACCCTTATGTCTCATACGACAAAGAGGGCAATCCAGTCCTGATGGACTATCCACTAGTACTGGTGATGGCGTTAGGTAGAGGTAGGGGCAGAGGATTCACAGGAGCGACAACCCAAGATCCAATCTTGTGTTGGACTTGCGGTCACCCGCGCCATATCTCATCACACTATCCAGAGAGAGAACAAGCGAATAGGAAAAAAGTCGACCTTAGATGTATCGAGTGCGGCATCACTCATCTCTTCGTCGATTTCCCCAAACGAAAGCCATCCTCTAGCTTGTTAATTGTGCCATCAGTGCCATCAGTGCCTTTAGGGCTGCTCTTCGGAGTCCAGACATTAGATAGCAAGAACACACCCATTCCACTACATGTCATGACGAGAGCATAGTGAAGCAGGCAGGCATATCATTTCCTAGGCCTAGCAACTTAGACACAGCCTCAATAAGAAAGAAGAGCCAAAAGAGAAGGAAAAAAGACTAAGGCAAAGGTCACGCTTAAGACTGAGGATGCGACAATGCTAGTGACTGGCAGAAGGTCATGGATGCAGAGGTAGAGACCACTACTCCAAAGACAACACAAAAAGGGAGTGCCAAGGTAGGGGAGTATCCTCACTCTAGGCGCCAACTTGAGTTAATAGCCAAAGTCAAAGAGTGGGTAAAGGAAGCCAAGGAGCACCTCAAGGACATTGAGTCTATCTTAGAGGATGAGATCGAGGATCTCTCTAGCATGAGCACGCTAGTCTCATCTACATGACTAAGGTGAAGAGATACACCCATGCCACAGGCGGTGCCACCTAGTCCAAGCTTAGATGCTACGGGCCATCCAATCAGTCAAGACAAATGGCCAAGAAGCATAAGCCTATGAGAAAGGCAAGCAACCAGCAACCTCCTCGTGACATAAGTGACCACCCTAATGACTCTGAGTTTAGGAGACCTGCTCATGCAGAACCACACGCTATGGCAGGAGTTGAAACACTAGGTGGAAGAACCAATGGAGCATACTGCCACTGTTGCAGGATCATGATGCAGCCACACAGATACCAAACTTGACATTGCACTCAGTCCCAAATTCACTACACATCAATGCCTTTTCGGAAGGCATTGAGATGCATGCAGTCTTGCCTATCCTAGCCCTAGGAGATGTAACAGGAAGGGAATGGTAGATATTGGGGTAGGTGTGAGTGTGTTGAGCCATACTGTGCTCCAGGCTTGGGAAAACCCGCTTGTCGAAACCACTAGGTTCAACGTCACTCTAGCTAACGAAACGAAAGTTAGGCCATTTGGACTCTTAAAGAATTGGCCAGTGAAGATCTTGAGTGTCCAGTTCTCTGTGAACTTCAACGTCATGAAGGGAGGGGTCTACGACATTTTTCTCGACTGACCTTGGATGAGGAAGGATCAAGTCATTGAAGACGGGGGCAATGGTCTAAGCTTCCTAGGAAACTGAATGGAAGTAGTGAGGGTTGAGAGATGGACACTTCGAAGACAACCCCGGTCGACCTAGATGCCATCTCTGCCATGCTCAAGGCTGATGTGCCAGTAATGAAATCGTATGGGCCATTAACCAAGTACATCCCTTTCCCTGAGGATGAGGGAGATTGGATGCACATCCTAACAACCATCCATCTCCCATTCTCAGACAAAGAGGAGATGTACAAACAAGCTGCAATGAACGCTATCCGCAGCGAGGAGTTGTACAAGTTTAGCGAGTAACTCTAGCTTGTAGCGAGATGTGATAACTAGGGTCTTTGACGCGAAGCAATTATGGTGGATGACCATCTAAGAGAGAGAAGCTCTCAAAGTTCAAACCGTGACAACTCCAATCAAAGGACCTCAGAAAGGACCACAATCTCTAACGAGAGATCAACCCCTAGCACACAAGACAAGAAGAAGAGTGTAGATCAAGGCTAGGAGCTAGCCAAGGTGAGAATGAAGCTAGCCCAACTACATGAATTGGTGAGGAAACCAGTATGACTACACGTCCAATGTGTGCATTGTGGTGGCAACCAACTCCTAGCCCTATGCTAGGATCCTAGTCTAGGCCTTGCGCGAGTTGTGGTAGGATCGGCCATGATGCCATGCACTGTAGGTTGGTTAGGAGATTCCTCTATGTCCAGCAGTACAATCCTCCATACCTAGGGAACATGCCATCAAATTTCTTTAGAAGAGGAGCCTAGCTAGTGCTCCCAATACCAAATGACACAAAACCACCCATCCCTAGGAGATCAACCTGACAGGCATACCCAGGCCACTAGGACCCTATGTAACCCATCCACCAACAAGCAATCAATCCATTACGTGGAGGAGCCTAACAAAGACAAAGCCTATGTGAACCCTTATGTCTCATACTACAAAGAGGAAAATCTAGTCCTGATGGACTATTCACTAGTATTGGTGATGGCGTTAGGTAGAGGTAGGGGCAAAGGATTCACATGGCCGACCCAAGATCCAATCTCGTGTTGGACTTGCGGTCACCCGAGTCATATCTCATCATACTGTCTACATAGAGAATAAGCGAATATGGAAAAATTTGACCTTAGATGTATCGAGTGCAGCATCACTCGTCTCTTTGCCAATTGTCCCATAAGAAAGCCATCCTCTAGCTTGACAATCGTGCCATCAATGCCTTTGGGGCTGTTTGGAGTTGAGACATTTGATAACGAGGACACACCCATATCCCGTTGCATGTCATGACCAGAGCACAGACAAAGTAGGTAGGCGTATCATTGCCTAGGCCTAGAAACTTAGATCAGTCTCTATATTACACCCTTTTATATGTAAAAAGTGTATACAAATGGTATTTTAAAAATACCTTATTTTGAACCCACGTGATGCACACATATATTCATGAGTAACTTACCCGAGAAGAAAACACAGCCTCGCAAGGCTAACAACTATCATTTGAAACCTAAAAGATCAACCCAATGCTATCGATGTATGGGCACAATCAAGTCGTGATGGATCCCCAAAGATCTTTTGCGAGCCCAAGGATACTATGAAGGCAACATCTCGATATGGGTGCCCAAGAAGGGAAATCCTAGAAGTATAGCCCAACCACAACCATTGCTTGCCACCCCAGGAAGCCCCACTCCTGGTAAGGCAGTGAATACCCAGGAAACCCGAGATGTAAGACCCACAGAACCCACAATGATTGCAGTCATCAAACACCAACCAATATATCGACTGAAACTCGAGCTTGGTACCTCAGAATCATCTAAGCCCAGAGAGCTTGGCACCCTAGTGGCTGTGCAAGAGGAAAGCAATGCACCATCTATGCCACTGGAGCCACCCTCAGTACCCCAAAGCAACACTGGACACATGGATCAAACTATGGAGTTGCCCCCTTAGAAAAACAATTGTCTAGTCCATTGTCCCTAGAACCATCACTGTCTAGCCCGATTCCATCACAACCACGCGCAGGTCTTAGGCCTTCCTATGAGAGATGTTCGTTCCTATCGGTCGTGCCAAGGACCTTGTTGGGAATATGGGAGATGACTTGGTGACTTGCATCAGGATCTTGGACAACACTTTCACCACATTCGCTAGGAGCTATGAAAGCATTGACCTCAGCTTGCTTGATGAACCCCTTACCTCTGATGTTCATTCTTTATCATGCACTTTGGAAAAATACAGTTTCATGACCATAAAATTCCCCAAGGTTGCAAAGGAGTTGATCGATAATGGTGAAATCTCAAAAGATCACGCACTCATCAGACAACTAATAACATCATACCGCAAGCCCCAAAGGCCTGTGTCACCCGTTGAGCTTAATGAACTCACTCGCCTCGCTAACTCTGACTCATCGTTCTTACAAAAATGGTGTTCCAAGTAATGAATAATGCTAAGCAATGACATGCGATTAAAACAACTGAGCATGACCCAACTTACGTAGCACCAACCTCATTTAGGGTCTAGGCCATCACTCGAAACAAACAGCTAGATGACCTAGTCTTGGCCCACCCTTACATTGATAGCATCCTTACAGAAGAGGAGCTACATGTGGCTAGCCACATTAGCTCGGGTGATTTTCTAACCGATGTCCTAACTTACATTACCCAAGTATGCATTAGCCCTCATAATCTCGATCATCATGCCTACTTGGAATACAACCTTGATTTCTACGATTGGCTAATGCAAAAGTAGATAGCACCGTACTATGCTCAAATGCCTTGCCTCTCCCATGTCCAATGCTAGGAAGGATTCTCATCATTTCCCGAGGGGGGAGGAGGTAATGTGATTAAGAAGGTGATTAAGAAAACCTAGGCAAGAAGGAAACAAAAAGACATAATCAAAGTTAAAATCAGGAAAGAATAGAGAAAGAGAAAGGGGTTGGAAGGCAATGTCAAAAATGTCAAAAATATTTTTGAATGAATAGGCTGATGTTCAAAAAGCCATGTTTTTAATTCAGCTTGTTCATTCTCTTCATGGAAGCAAAATCAATTACCTGCTTACCGAAAAGTCATCTGAGGAATACTAATGTTGGATTATGATGAGTGACAGGTACCCAACAATGACAAGGCAAGATAAATGTGAAAAGCTCCCTTTCATGGAAGAAGAGCAGACTAGGTATGGCGGCCTGAGTGTCAAGACAAGGGGCTTTAGCCAGTTCACCTTCAAACACACACTGAACCTAGATGAAGCCATCCTGGAGGAGCCAACTGTAAAGCAGCTGGTAGACAAATGTACCCTTTGAAAGTACATGGAGAATGTAGGGCAAGCATTTGACTACGGCATGTGTGCAGAATTCGTGAGAAGTTTTGATGATGCAAGGAACTGCGGCACACGGTCAGGAGACAGGATAAGAATGCCAAGTGGAGGTGCCCCTAAGTGCTATAATGGTGGAGAAGGCTCTAGGTTTGGCCCCCAAGAAAGAAAAACACCCTCACAGAGATGTATATGCCATGTTGGGAGTGAATAAGCATGATGTGCACATGGTGGACGGGATAAGTTTGATAGACATCCCAAATCCAGAAGTAAAGAGATACAAGCAAAGATGGCCCATGCCCTCTTCTTGAGATAGAGGTATAACGCATTGATAAATAGAATTGGCGTGCCGCTGCTAGAGAGCATCGCCACAAGGTCCCCTGAAGAGGACTCAAACAAGTTTTTCTTGAAAACCATCAAGAACTCGACCGCCATCCTAGCCACAAGCGCAACACAGCAAAAGGGGAGTCCCCAGCCTCAATGACCAGATCAGCAGGTAAGAAGACTGCCTCCAAGGCCTCCATGATCAGATTCAGTGCAAAAGCAATAAAGGAGGCAGAAGGAGTCGAGGAAGAAGTGGGAGAGACACCTCATCAGTCACCTCACCTTGGCGTAGAGCAATCGAGTGAGAGAATCATTATTAGTGACCGGGGAGATTAGGAGGTGCAAACTACCTAGAAGAAGGCCACGAAGCCCCAGTAACAAAGGAGAGAGGAGATGACAAAGGAAGAACATGCAAAGGTGAAAAGAGCCCAAAAAGAATCCAAAAGGGCAAAAGAAGAATGAAGGAGAAAAGAGGAGGAAGAAATGAAGAAAGTGAGAGAAGAATCATGGAGGGCCGAGGAGGAGAGAAGAAGGAGAGTGGAAGAAGAGGCCGAGAAGCTAAGGAGAAAGGAGGATAAAGACATGGCGGAGGCCATGCACAGGTCTGTAGAGGAGACCCACAGTGCTAAAGAAATGGCCACCTTGAGCCCACAGCACAAAGGCAAACCAAACGGCAGAGCTGAAGCAGCCCCAATTGTTGCAAGAAAAGGCAAAGCCCTGCTGCACCCCCTCCCTTGGACTCCCACACCTCAGACCACCACCACCACCTCCACAACACATGAGCCGGTGCCTCCCATGGACACCACTCAGCTCATGTCCATGATGTAGTTCATGGTCACAAAAGTACAAGAGATGGTACCTGGGGCATGAGTCAAAAGGTAGCTACAACAGATGTTGAGTCAAGGCAAGACCCAAAGTGGCAAAGGTTGGAAGCATCCACCACCAAAGCACCGCCAACCATGCCCGCAGCTATAGACTATGATGCCTATATAGCTAAACTCCTAGCCCAGCTAGAGAAGGCTAAGGAAGAGAAGAAGGCCGCGGCTGCAGAACTAGAGGCCAAAAGAGAAGTTTTTGTGGTGCTAAGGCTAGAATTAACATGGCAAGCCGCGGAACATCACAAAGAAATTCAAATTATGAAAGAATAGCTCAGTGCCAAAGAAAAAGAGGCACAAGAGAATGAAGATCGCCTAAGGCAAAGGATGGAGGATGAAGCCCAAGACCTAGTGGCAGAGCAGCGAGGCCACAAGCAATACGCTGAGCTCTAGCAATGAATGGCATAGGTGGAAGGGATGAATGCAAAACTACGGGAGAGCCAGCAGGAAAGGGACCATGCATTAGAAGAACAACGCCAAGAACAGGAGGATGCCATGGTATTCAGGCTGTGGTTAGTAATGGAGGAGCAAGGAAGGCTAGAGAGAGAGATAGAAGTCGTGTCGAAGGAGAAGGAAGAGGCCATAGAAGAAGCCACCAGGAGCCTACAGGACAACGTGCGAAACGCCTAGCAGGAAGTGGAGTGACTGATGGCCATGGCTATAACTGAAAGAAGGCTACACATAGTAGAACTACAAAGCCAAGCACAAGTTGATGAAGATCTATTAGAAAGGCTCGCAGAAGCCCACTAGCAATTCTTGATTGATCAAGGTAGAAGAATAGCCGAAGAGCAGCTGAACCATCGAGATAAAGAGAAGACCCAAATGCTGGAAGTGTTAAATGAGCAGCAGCAATGATGCTGTCTTAGGAGATGGAAAGGAGTAAGGAAGATCTGGAAGAGAAAGCACAACAATGGGAGAGACGAAATTTTGAAAGAGTGCGAGGATTGACAAAGCGGCTGGCAGGGCAGAGTGCAAGAGGGTGCTTGTAGAATCTAGAGCTCCGGTCGCTAAAGTGTGGTCTGACATGCAAAGGCAAGCCTTTTTTAGCACATTTCTTCATTTCACACAAGTTAAAGGTGAGGATTTGGTGGAGAGAATGAAAAGGAAGCTGGAGTTGACGACGAGAGCCTTAACGTATGGCCTGCAAGAACGCACACTCCCGACTAGCACATGCATAACCCATGAGCAGCAACGTAGCTACTTATAACAAGCTGGCCTCTCCACTAATGAGCTCATGGAGCTTGGATTTGAAGAATAAGAGCAGCCCCATCCACCCCCAGTTCAACCCACGATGGAACATGACATCGAGGAAGGGCGAGACTTTGAGCAAGAACTGAAAGAAGAAAGATAGTACAGAGAGCCTAGTCCGCCCTTGCCTGATCTACCCCTAGAAGAGCTAGAGGGTGTCCAGGTTCCTGAGCACATTATTGCTGCAAGAAGAAGGAGATGAGAACTCATGGAGCAAGCCCAGCAAAGAGTGCAAGCACGGCCTCAGCAGCTTCCTAACAAGCCCATGCCACTATGTGAGGATCACCATCCCGTCAATTGGTTGCAGGAACTGACTATCTGGCAATAGTAGGAGCTCCAATTGTGACCCTTTTAGTTCTCCTTCCTCTACCCACAAGCCTTGGACCGAGTCTTACCCTTGGAGGTAGTGGAAAGGATCATTCATTTGGGAAATACTTTGCCGAACCGATGGGTCAACAAGCGGAGCATTGTAATCACATAATGGAGGCGGGAACCCGCAAACTGCTAGCAGAATAAGATCTATTAGGTTCCCAAAATATTTGGAGGTTACGAGGTGCAGCCAAAGTGGCAGAGGAGGATTTGGGACACTAATTTGAATGCATGGATGACCTTCTATGGTACGCTACTGAAAGAAAGGAATGATCCTATCTACATGTCCTACCCTCGCAGATATGGAGTGGATTACGATAGGGGGGTGTATGGCAGATATGACTTCCAAAAGATCTACAACATCAACATAGCAACTCCCGAGGAATGCATGACATTTGAAGTAGGCAACTTGCGCCTATCCATCAACCGCTTCCTCGAGGATTTCTCTTCCTTCCCGGACCCAGCCTTCAAAACTACTTGTAATTACCTTAGGACCATTAGGTTTTTTCTTAAGCAAAAGCCAGCAGTTAAGGAAGCCCACCTTTCCCCACTCTTTTTTGACAGTAACTTAGGAATAAATAGCTGTGCTATGGTGAGGCTCATGATGAGGGGGACCATGCTTCCCTCTTTTTGTATGAAGATTCTTGAGGACATGAGCAATAGCCACGTTACGAGGTGCAATCATTCTTTCTTGTCAACCACACCTCTTAATGCAAAGGCTAGTATCAAGGAATACCTGCAAAGCTGCATCTTTTTTACTAAGTCCCTAAGACCACCTCGTGAATCATCTGAGGAAGATCAGGGCACATCTTGAGCACACCCCTGTGTTAGAATGCCGACTATAATCATCTAATCCAAAAAAAAGTAGAGAGAAAAGAAAAAGAGAAAGACAAAGAAAGAAAAAGTGGAAACATTGGATCCTCCAAAAACATCTTGAATGCCACAATCACTACACCTACGGTTTTACACCTAGCCCCATCCCCCACTGCACATGCTTAGGGCACATCAAGGGTAGTACATTCTCCCAGACATGTCTCCCTAAGTGACTCACTGCACATACAACAATGCATGAACTAGGTCCTCATGTGTGGGACACCACTGAGGGCTTTGCCCAAGGTTAGACCCATCTTCCAGTTTCACAATGCACTACACGGTAAGGCAGAGACACCCCTAGGTAGTGCGCCTTCTTTTCTTTCTAGGTACAAACAAAGGCCCCAACCACCGGCTTCGAAGGCCCCATCATCCATGCAATACGTCCCTAGCCCCCACCACCTTAACCAGGTAATCCGTTCATCGCAAGCCCATCCCAAGCCCAATTCCCCTGGGACCCTATCAACATCGACTCGCATGTCTGCGCTTCCTCATCAAACCCTCACTAGCTCAAAAGGCAAGTTTCCTAAACCAGCACCCGCTTACGAATGGGGCCATCTTGTGCGGTGATATCACCGTGTAGGCAAAACAGAACAGAGACAGACTTAGGCAGCCCCAATCAAAAAGTGAATGAAGAAGATCATTTGGAATAGTGGTACGAGTAGGCAGCCCCCACGGAGGACCAAAAGATGGATCCATCTAACTTTATCTTCAATTTCAAATATGGATCCGCCCATCTGTCTCTCTTCACGTAGGGATTCGTCCAACTTTATCTTCAATTCAAAGGACAAATCCCCTCAACACCAAAAGCAAAAAAGGACCTGCCCCAACTTCATCTTCAATTTTCATCTTCAATTTCAAGGGCTGGTCCACCCAGAACCAACCCTCGCACAGGCTTGTATACCAACTCAAAAAAGCCACCCGGCTACACCCATGCCTCCTACCAACCACTCCACATTAGTGCCATGGGACTAACACTAAACTAGGAGGGGCATAATGTTAACTCCAGCTTGAGATGGAAGAAAAAGAAGTAAAATACAGAGGCAATGGAAGAATCAAACGAAGAGTAAGCAAAGGCGCAAGGATGGCCTCTAAAATCAAGCTAAGGACAAAAGCGTATTTTTAAAGTGAAAGGCGTCCCAAAAATTTTGAAAAAGAGTGCCAGGCTCCCTCTTGTACATATTATAAAAGGGTAGACGGGCATAAACTAAAGAAATAGGCCAAGTAGAAGGGAATGGGAAAAAGGACCTTGCCACAATGGCCAGTCAATTAAAAAATGGGATGGGTTGCCATGGGATTTTAGGGCATGTATATAAAGTTCAAAAGGTGATTGAGCTCATCCTTGGTGTGTGGAAAAATATTTTCTTCTTCTTCTCTTCTTCTTTCCTTCTTGTGTGTGCTTGAGTGAGGGAGTGAGTGTGTGAGAGTGAGGAATCGAGGAGAAGAAGCTCCCCACCTCCTCTCTTCTCTTCTCTTCTCTTCTCTTCTCTTCTCTTCTCTTATCTTATCTTCTCTTCTCTTCTCTTCTCTTGTCTCGTGCGGCTATGGAGGATGGAGCTTGATGGAGAGGGATTGAGGTTGCTCAAGCTTGCATCGAGGATCATGGAGCTACCGGTGTGCACCAGAGAGGAGGGTACTTGATCAGGCATCAAGGTAAGCTCACTACACCCCATAGGTAGGGAGAGTGCATCGGCTATGTGAGAGGTAGCTATGGGGCCGCTCGGCTTGAAACGCTTGACCAATAAGTGGTTTGTAGATCTTGGGGGCTAAGCAAGAGAGCTCCCTTCAATCACATCAAAAAGCAACCACATGAAAAGCTTCCACACTTACTCATGATGCCTCAGGGGAACCTCTTGGAAGGAAAGCAAAAATAACTCTACACCTGAAAGATGATCTGGTGAAGTACTTGGAGGAGAGAGAACTTTCAAGGATGTCTATTGGAGGAGAGAGAACTTTGAAAGATGTCTATTGGAGGAGAGAGAACTTTCAAGGATGCCTACTAGAGGAGGGAGAAGTGCATGAAAAAGTTGATGAGGAATAGAGTATTTGCTCAATAGGCAAAGGTTGTTAGAAGAGGGGAGAGAGACAGGGTTAAGCAATGTCTAAACCATTCAGGTTCCACACTCTTTTTCTCATATTCCATCATAGAGTAAAAACACACATACAAGAGTAACATAGAGTAAGTGACATGCTGACTAGACAAACTAACCATAGTCAGGTCACCGACTAGCTAACCGACTTATTTAATGTAGTCACATGCAGGAGACAGCTGTACACTAACTGTTATGTCGGTAGTACATAAAGACAGTCACATACTACACGGGGAGCTTGACTTCTAACACTCCCCCTCAAGCTCAAGACAGCATCTGCACATCAAGTAGCTGTCTAAAACCACAAAACTTATCTTTACCCAGAGACTTGGTAAAGATATCTGTTACCTGCTTATCAGTCCTCACATGCATAAGATCAACCTTTCCTGCAAGGACCATCTCACGAATAAAGTGGTAGTGTACCTCTATGTGTTTTGTCCTGGCATGGTAAACTGGATTCATGGCCAGGAGTACACTACTCAGATTATCACATAACAGTTTCACTGGAGCATCAACCTGAATGTCCAAGTCAGCCATAAGCTTGAGCAGCCAAGCAATCTCACATGCTGCCAATGCAGCCCCCCTGTACTCTGCCTCAGTACTAGATAAAGCAACCGTAGGCTGCTTCTTGCTGCTCCAACTGATCATGCCGCTACCAAAGCCAAAGGCATAGCCACTCGTAGATCGTCCGTCAGTTGAGCATCCTGCCCAATCTGCATCTGTGTATCCAATCAGTGTCAAGGGCTTATCTCTGACATAGAACAGCCCATAGTCTACAATGGACTTCACATACCTCATGATGCGTCTAACTGCATCCAAGTGCGCCTTTCTCGGCTTTTGCATAAACTGGCTTATCAGCCCTACTCCATAGCTCAAGTCAGGCCTAGTGATGGTCAAGTAAATCAGACTGCCGACCATTTGCCTGTACATAGTCACATCTTCTACTTCAGCCCCAGTGTTCATGTCTAGCTTTACGTTCTGGTCCAGAGGTGTATCCAGTGGTTTGCATTCAGCCATGCCATACTTCTTTAGCATTTCCATAGCATAGTGCTTCTGCATCAGCCATAAGCCATTTTCAGCTGATACAACCTCAATACCCAAGAAATACTTCTGATCTCCCAGATCTTTCATGTCAAATTCAAATTTCAGCATCTTCATAGCATGCTGAATTCCCATGTCATCATCTCCAGTGATTATTAGGTCATCAACATATATGACTAGTACTACAAAGCCACTGTCAGTCTTCTTTGTAAACAGGCTGTGATCAGCCCTGCCAACAACAAATCCAAGACTCTGCAAGTAACTGCTGATCCTAGCATGCCAGGCTCTCGGAGCCTGCTTCAGCCCATACAGTGCCTTTTTCAGCCTGCACACATAATGCTGAAAATCAGGGTGCTCATATCCTTTCGGCTGAACCATGTATACATCCTCTGCTAAATCACCGTTGAGGAATGCATTCTTAACATCCATCTGCTGCAATTTCCAGCCTTTTGCAGCAACCAAGGCAATAGTAGTTCGTATGGTTGCCATTTTTGCAACCAGGCTAAATGTTTCATCATAATCCAAGCCATACTACTGAGCATATCCTTTAGCGACCAGCCTTGCTTTGTACCTTTCCACACTACCATTAGACTTACATTTGATTTTCTAAACCCATTTGCAGCCAACAGGCTTTTTCCCTTCAGGCAGTGGTACCAAATCCCAAGTTTGATTTTCAGCCAAGGCTTTCATCTCTTCGTCCATAGCCATGCACCAATTTTCATCCTTTGCTGCTTCGGCATAAGTACCTGGTTCTTTGATCTCCATCACTTTTGTCATGTATGCATAATGCTTTGCAAAATAACCAGAGTACGTCAACCTGTCAATAGGGTATCTGACCCTCTGTGATCGTCTAAGCTGTGGTGCACTACTCAATTCACCTCTCTCATGAGGCCGAATGTACCTATTCTGCCTTGTGCCAGGTGTATAGACAGTCGGAATACCAAGTTCGCTGTCTAAAGTATCACTAGACTCATAGCCCGAAGTCATTCTGCCAGGTGTCATCATACCAGATGCATCCTCAATAACTTTCTCTTTTCCTTTGCTGTCCAAGACATCATGTCTCCCCCTCACTAACATACCCGTGTCAGTGGACGGTGAGCTCCTCAATCTCCCTGTCCATGGAGATACTGTCTGACTGATAGGTCCTGTCATAGCACTGCCCTGCTGCAAATCAACTGTAGAGACATGAGTGGAAGGCATATCATATGGCACTACAACTGGTGATACATACCAAGAACCCATCTCATCAAAGATAACATCCCTGCTTACCAAAGTCTCCCTGGTAGAGGGATCATAGCATTTGTATGCCTTTTTCTCCTGCGAATATCCAATGAAAACACACTTATGTGCTTTGGGATCCAACTTCTTCCTTTTCTCATCTGGAATATGCACATAAGCAAGATGGCCAAAGACGACTTCATGTGTCATACATCCGGCTTATAGCCATAGAGCCTCTCAAATGGTGTCATGTCATGAATGCCTGCAGTGGGAGTCCTGTTCAGAATATATGCGGCTGTCACAACAGCCTCTGCCCAATAGTAAAGCGGCATATGCTTCTCATTCATCATGGCCCTAGCAGCTTCCATCAGAACCCTGTTCTTCCTTTTAGCTACTCCATTTTGTTGCGTAGTGTAGCTGCAGGTTAGCTACCTACGAATGCCATTTTCAGCCAAAAAATCAGCAAATTCATTGGAGACATACTCCCCACCGCTATCAGATCTCAAGCAAGAGATGTAACACTCAAATTCCTTCTCAAACTGTGCTTTAAATTTTTGAAAAACAGCAAAGACCTCATCTTTTGTTTTCAATATGTAAAGCCAGGTATATCGACTGTAGTCATCAATGAAAGATACATAGTATCTGGAACCCCCCATAGATGCATTGTGAGCTGGTCCCCAAACATCAGAGTACACTAACTACAGTGGTCGTGTACTCTGTCTTACATGCCTGACAATTGGCAATCGTGACTGCTTACCAAACTGGCAAGCCTCGCATACATGACCAATATCTGAATATTGGAATCTAGGTAACCCTGTTACCAGCTGCTTCTTCTGCATGGTCTGCAGCCTCTGCAAATTGACATGCCCCACTCTCTTGTGCCAAATCTCTAAGTCCCTGATAGTGCCAGAACCCTGGGCAAACATGGCGGAGTTCAGCTCTGGCAGTGTAGCATCAAGAGTGAACATTCTTCCATTTCTGTGGCCTTTCGCGATCAACTTGCATCCATTGCCAAACTCTTCAATAAAGCAGCCATGCTTATTGAAGCAAACCTGCAAGTTCTGCTCTGTCATCTGGCCCACAGACAATAGGTTCTTCGTAATTGAAGGGACATGCAAAACATCATGAAAATTATTCTTCCTGCCATCATGTACAACTAGAGGCACTTTGCCTTTATGTTCAATGCTATGCTGCGTGTCATCACCTGTGTATACATAGCCATGCTTTTCAGCCACCATATCCGTGAACCAATCACCATGAGGGGTCATGTGATTCGATGCCCCCGAGTCAATGTACCACACTGCATCATCAGATGATTTTTTAGCAGCCTTATCTTTGACATACTGCATGGCAAACAGTCTATCACCAGAGTCATCTGCCTGACTGGACGTAGCATAATGTCCATGCTACTTGCCCTTCTGATTTCCCTGCTTCTTCCAGCAATCCTTTGCAATATGCCCATACTTTCCGCAGTAGTGACAATCCTTATCTTTATTTGGATTATCTGACTGATGCTGCTGCTGGCATGAGCCTCTGCCACGGGAGTTAGATCTCCCCCTGCCTCGAAAGTTGCCACTACCTCTTGCATTTGATGAGTGTTGATTGCTATTACTATAGGATGCATTTTGTTGGCCTCCTCGACCAGATCCATAGCCTCTACCACGGCTACCACGACCACGTTGATTCGAATAAAAAACTGCATCCTTATTCTTTGAGCTGCTTGACCCTGTAGCTAAGCCAAGCTTCACCTCTTCATGAATCAATAATGCAACCAGCTCATTAAAATCAGGCATCTCAGCCTGCACAGATACTGAAGTGTCAAAATACTTGTACTCCGGACCCAAGCCATTTAAGGTCACTGCAACCATATCCTCATCTTCTACCTGTGAGCCAACAGATGCCAGCTGATTGGCTATGGTCTTAACCTCTGTGACATAATCTTGTATGGATCTATTCTTCCTCTCCATGTTATTGAATTTCTGCTTCAGTTGTATCTTCCTTGCACTTGTAGTTGTGCCATAGTATTTGACCAATATATTCCATGCATCTGTTGGGGATTTACAGTTCATGATCTGCATCACCATAGCATCCGAGATACATAATGACAGCCAATGTAAGACTCTGCGAGCTCTTTCCATCCAAGCTCCATGCGCTCGTCTTTGATCAGCTGTAGGATTCCTATCTGGATCTTCAGGTTCAGCCTCAACACCTGTCACTAAGTCCCAGTATCCTTTGCCTATCAGAAAGTTCTCCATGCGGAACTTCCATATTGCATAATTGTTGCTATCCAGCTTTTCTCCCACAATCTGGGTTACATTATTAGTTCTATCAGCATTTGCCATGTTGTAGACCTTGCCTGACTACCTGCAAACCAAGAGCTTCTTAACAATTCAACTTCAGCCCGGAACTGTTTATGACAGTTTTCTGCAATTAATTGCAGAAAAAAAACCAGTAAATTTCAGTCAAATATCAGCCCAAACAAAGTCACAATCGGTTGATCCAACTCATAAAGACAACTGTCAATACATATGCCTGATGTTCGGTTCAGATTTAACTCCTACAGATCCACTGCCAGGGTCCAAAAGCATGTAGTCCAAACCTGTAAACTGCAATTACAGCAGCCTTTCCAAAGTCAAACTCTACCTGGAGACATGTAATGCATGTTTCAAAGCTGCTTAGTTGACTGTTGGTACATATGCCACTTCAGACATAAGCATAGAGACATCAGCCAGTGTATTCTTAACAAGTGCCAATGCCAACAGTTTATGTAAAGATTGCAGTCAATAAACCAGCATAACCTGCTTCAACTAGCTCAAAAAAGTCCTTAAGTCAGACCATACATTTGCTTCAGTATGTCACCGTCAGTACATGACTATGTAGTGATAATACCCTGTCTACATCTGTCAAGCAAGTCAAACAAAATGTCTGCAATTTATATTCATCCCAAGAAGACAAGATTTCTTTTATTTCAGCTGCAAACTTCCAGTATTCAGTGGCATTTGATGCTCCTCTCAACCCAAGACAATTCTAACATGCATATGACAGCATATATGTCTTTCAGATGTCTGCATCTGTCACTCTGTGCTTCAGTAGAAAGCAAAATGCTTACTGCCCACAATCCAAGATAGTTTTTAGCCACAAAAGAAGCTTCACATCTATGTATTTCAGTCACCAAACTCAGCTTGCAATTGATCAAGACAAGTACATGTAGTCTCTAGCATGTACCTATACTTCACAGGTGCTTCTGGGCATACTCAAGAGCTTCCAATGCTCTTGAAAGTGTTGTAGACTCCATGTATGCTGCGTATACAGCAGTGCCGACAATTTACACAGTTCTTCCCACTCTATTTCAGCTCATATCAGAGCTCAACCACAAGTAGTTAGTCCATGTACTTCACAAAGACCTTTTACAGTAGACATACATGCTTCTCATGACCCATTTATGGTGACCATTGATTGCAATAGATAGTGCAGGCCTTCAGCCCAACCAGGCGCAATCACGCTGGTTGCAGACCCCTATTTTCTGTTCTTGCTGATGAAGATGATGATGGTGATGTTGATGCCACACCCAAATGCACTCTAAACAGTCTCCTCAAGGCTCTCAAGAAGCCACAAGCTCTGATCTTGACCCTGGAGTGTGCAATGAACAAATGCCTACCTGCAGTCCACAATGGCAGCCTGTCTGCACAAAGGAAAATTGAGTCTTCACTTCCTGGAAGTATCTTCACTTTCTCCAGCTCTCAGAGATCCACCAAGTCCTGCTCTGATACCATGTTAGAAGAAGGGAGAGAGACAGGGTTGAGCAATGTCTGAACCATTCAGGTTCCACACTCTTCTTCTCATATTCCATCATAGAGTAAAAACACACATGCAAGAGTAACATAGAGTAAGTGACATGCTGACTAGACAGACTAACCATAGTCAGGTCACTGACTACCTAACCGACTTATTAATGTAGTCACATGCAGGAGATAGCTGTACACTAGCTGTCATGTCGGTAGTACATAAAGACAGTCACACACTACACGGGGAGCTTGACTTCTAACAAAGGCGAGAGGAGAAAGTCTCCGGGCTTTGCAAGATTTAGGTGCTAGCTATGCTTGTGAGGGAGGTCCTTTAACTCAACCTTAGGATGAGACCCTTCACTTTTGCAAAGATGCCAACTTTACATAAGCCTTTAAAATTGAAATTATGGATAGACAAGAAGGATAATCTTGAAACATTCCAATATGATGCTTAATTTCATTGAGCTAAGCTAGAACCTCACTAGCACTGCCTTATGTCTGGCAAAGCTGGAATGGCTCCCCTCTTAGTATGGTTGCAATCGCTCCACAAGCATTGAAAAACTATAGAGCATGCCTTCAATCATTAGGAGTAACCATAAGCATTGGCAAACTCCAAACCTTCCATTTAGTCTCAGTAGAAGTATATCTCTCTATGAGCATTAACATAATGAAGAGGTTGCCCTTCATTCAATAAGAGTACTAACCCAATGAATGCCACAATACATATCTCCTTTGCTATAAAAATTTCCCCACAAAATAATGAAAATGGTGTTGACCTAAAGCCTCTACTATAATGGCTACTATAATCTCCACCATAGTGGCAATAAGCCACTTCCAATGTAGTGTAGAATTCTCTCATATTGAAGTTGATGAATAGAGGAATGATATAGTAGTAAGAACCTTTTATGTGGTTGAAACCTTCAAGAACTAGTTGTCAAAACAATGACAGGCTAATCTTTTACCTTGACTGAAAGGTTTATACTATGGTGCTTGATTTTTTGTAGATGATGTAAGGAAGGTCTTTCAATAGTTCTTTGATGTCCAAGAGATGTAAGAGCAAGATGAGGTTGAAGCTTGTGGCCTGCCATGAAACCTTGAAAGAGGTTTATAAGAGTTGAAGAAGAAAAAGAAGACTCTTTAAAAAGTAATAGTGACATATGTCTTCCCTAAATCTAAGGCCTATTTGTTCTAAATGCCTACCAGAATTATGTAGAATTGAGTGACGACCTACTATTCTTACCTAACTCGTGCCAGAATTCTCCAATATTTCAAAAAATGGCTCAAATGTGGTGTCTATTAATTGCAAAAGGTTTGCTAGTCCTTGTAGTACTCCATCTTTGCACTTGTACCTCATGTACCTATCAGAAATAGAATTTCTTGAGTGAAAACGGGACTAGATATGAAGAAAAGGAAATAAATATGGGTCAAAGACCTATGCTTTGATCTCACTTGTAAGGAAGGGACTTGAGACAAGAGAAAAAGAAGAGAGAGAGAAAAGAGAGAAAGAGAGTATATAATGAGAGAGAAAGATTGGATGAAGAGAGACAACGATTAGAAATGGAGAGAGAGAAAGACTGAAAGAGAAGAGAGAGATGGCTACCAAACATGAAAGGACAAGGAAAAAGCTTCATAAAGTAAAAGGGCCAAGTTATATTATTCAAAATGATGCTTGTAAAAGTGTCATTCCTTTCTTTTATACTTAGTTCAAAGTGATACTAAGTATTATTCAAATATTTCCCTCCATTATATCTAGTTGACAAATAAAAATCTCCAGTAAATACAACCTGAAGGTGATGTAGAGAGCCTCTAGGCAATAATCTCATGTATCTTCTTATGGAAGTGTCATTGTGCCTATGTGGAGGTTTGGGACGTCTGGATGGACCAAGATGGAAGGATCCATTAATCTATACCTACCTTGTATGTGTAAATGATTGAGATTGGCTATGCTAAAACCTCTTGAGTCTCTCTCACAAAGAAATCTATAAGCTATCTCTAAGTGGCGCCTCAATGTCCTGGGGCTACTTCTATTCTAACACTAGTAAAAGAAAGAGAGGATATTAATTCCTCTCTCACCACCATTATCTTCCATAACCATGGCCTACTTGCAAGCTTCAACCTTAGTAATTACCTCCTTCTTCAACCCATTGTCATTGTTAATAGCTAATAAGTACCTACATTTCCCTCCTTCCATGTAGATTATTATCCTTTTAATGTCATGTCTTCATCCCAATCCATTCCATTCCTCTTGAAAATTCATGTTCATCCTCTTTTGAGGCCATAGTAGTCCACCTATTTTTCATGAAAGACATTCTAGTGGTGTTTCCAAAGTTGCAAGTGCAACAAAAACAAAAGAAATAGGTGTTGTAGAGGATGTTGTAGGTTCTAATTTTGGTCCAATTAATACTAGATCACCATCATCACCTACTCTAGAGTAGACTCATTGGGATGATAGAGATGCAAATATTCATACATTGATTACATTGTCTATTAATAAACATATCATGAATCCACATATTCACTCATGTAAGAAAACTAGGGATGCTCAAGATATACTTGCATGTTTCTATCCAGGAAAAAATTATGCCCACATTGCTTATCAACATAAGTAATTGACTCCATAGATAAATTTTTAATAAAAAGAAAACATCTTAAGTAATAGTTAACTGCTATTGATGAGATTTTGCAAGACAATTTACATGTACAAATTTTTCTTATGGGTCTTCCTAACTCATATCAAATTTTTGCATTTATTCTTCTTTTGATGATAAAAGCCAATACAAATTCTTGGTCATTTGATGATGTAATTTTAGTTTTGTTGCAAAAAGAATGATCTAGGCAAAGCAAGTCCACTATGTGTGTTATAGGCCAAGATTTTGTGGCTAGTAAAAAAGAATGATCTATGCAAAATAATTCCACTATGCATGTTATAGGCCACGATTGTGTGGCTAGTCAAAGGATAAAAGAAAATATTCCTTTTTAGTAAGTAAAAATTTACACATATTGTTCAATCAAAGAAAATTGATAAGAATGAGAAGAAAACAAAGAGTAAGAAATTTTGTAGGTATTGTAAGGAAAAATATCACATCATAAATGACTATCCTAAACCAACAACAAAAGAGGCCAAACAAGAATAAGAAGGCTAGTATGGCTATTATATATACCTCTCCTTCTAAGTCTAAAATTTGCAAGTGTTATGCAGGATACATAGTGGGTATTTAGTACACATTGCATTAATGATCTTTTATTACATGATACTTGCATGCTTATTGTGGATTCAAAGTTATGGTGATTTGATACTACTACCACAAAACATATTAGTTTTCTAGGTGCTCTGCTCACTCCTCTTGAGCCTACTCACGAAAATATTATGATTTATGCTAAGACCTCCTCTTATCTTGTTAAAGGAGATGGGAAATCTATGTTGACTACTATTAATGGCAATAGTTTCACACTTATAGATGCTTTGTATGTACCAAAGATCAAGAAGAACTTATTGATAGTTTTTGCACTTGCCAAGATTGGCTTGATTTTTAAGTTTAATGATAGATGTATAGTTCATCCTCTCTCTTAAAATGATGTAATCATTATATATGGTTCACTGTACTATGGGATATATAAGATTAATAATTATGCAGAATGTGTGGAAGACATGACATATGTAGTTACATATTTGTAGGTAATTGCAAATACAAAACTTTGGGATGCATGTTTTGGTTATATGAATTTTGCTAGTTTATTACCTAGGTTAACTTTATACACCCATATTAGGTAAAAATTCATTTTATACATTTGATATCCACTACAAGGTCATGAAGATATACCAATGGTTGTTTTCGAGGTAAATTTGTGGTGTCGCTAAGAGCGTCACAAAAAGCATTATAAAACGCGTACCTATCTACATCGCTATTTGATTGTATGTTAATAGCAATGCATATTGTGATGCTCTTAGCAATGCTTGTTGTGACACAAATAGCTATGCCAATAGCGATGGCATTTTGAGAAAAACATAGTGGCAAAAATCCAAGCGCGGCATTTTCAGTGCAACAAAACAAAAATGAGCGAAAGAGAGAGAAAGAGAGCTCGAAGCGTTGTGTGTATGTGTAAGAGGGAGAGAGAGAGAGAGAGAGAGAGAGAGAGAGAGAGAGAGAGAGAGAGAGAGAGAGAGAGAGAGAGAGAGTGTGTGTGTGTGTGTGTGTGTGTGTGTGCTCACGTGCATGTGAGAGTAAGTGACCACCACTAGCGTTTGCAAGGCACGAGGAAAGGAGCGTGAAGGAGAAAAGGGAGGGAAGCAACAAAAGCCAAGGGTTTCTTCTTTAAGCCCTTGAGGTAGGTACATTGTTTCTCCTCTTTGTTTTTGTATTTTCTTCTTTTCTTTTTATCATCTTATTTGTGAAGAGATCGGGGAAGTTACTATATGTATATCCTTTACATCATGTGCGTTCAAGGCCTATTTATAAATATCATTATCTGTGAATTTTTCCTAAATAAAATATAACCCTTTTCTATTCAATCTATAAACAACCCCTTTAAATTACATCCTTTTGTATGTAAATAAAAATAAAAATTGTATTTTAAAATTATATTATTTTGAACCCACGTGATGCACACATATATTCATATTGAGTAACTCACCTGAGGTGAAGAGATGCATTGAGAGAAAGGGAGAGAGATAGAGAAATAGAAAGAGGAAGGGAGGGAGAGAGAAAGAAAGAAAAAGTAAGAGAAACAAAGAGGAAAAGAGAGGGGGAGAGAGAAATATAAAGAGAGGGAGGCAAAGAAAGAGAGGAGAGAGAGAGAGAGAGAAGAGGGGAGAGAGAAACAAAGAGAGAGAGTAGAGAGAGTGAGATAAAGCGAGGGAGTGAGAGAGAAATAACGAGGGGAAGAGAGAAATAAAGAGATGAAGGGAGGGAGAGAGACAAAGAGAGGGAGGGAGGGAGAGAAAAATAGAGAGGGAGGGAGGAAGAGAGAGAGAGAAACAAGGAAATAGAGAGAGAAACAAAGAAAGAGAGGAGAAGAGAGAGAGAGAAAGAAAAGGGGAGAGAAGCCAAGAGAAAGGGATAGGGGCGATAGAGAAACAAAGAGGTAGAGAGGAGGGAGAGAGAAAAATAGAGAGATGGAGGGAGGGAGAGAAAGAAATTAGAAACAGAGAGAGATAGAGAGAGAGAGAGAGGGGGGGACAAAGAGAAATATAAATATAAAGGGGAGAGAAAAAATAAGAAATAGAAATAGGGAGGAAAAGAAACAAAAACAAAAAACTAACAAGGGAAAGAAACAACAAGGGAAAGAGAGGGGGAGAAATATAAATATAAAGAGAGGGAGGAAAAGAAAGAGAGGAGAGAGAGAGGAAGAGGGAGGGAGAGGGAGAGAAGGAGAGAAAGTAGGACAGAAGCTTCTAAGAGGGACGATAGAGAGAAAAATAGAGAGGGAAGAAGGGAGAGGGAGAGAAACAAGGAGAGAGAGAAAGAAAATGAGAGAAGCCAAGAGAAAGGGGTGGCGGATGGAGAAACAAAGAAGTAGAGAGAGGGGGGAGAGAAAAATAGACAGATGGAAGGAGGGAGAAAAATAAAAAGAAACAAAGAGATGGAGGGGAGGGAAATAGAAATATAGAGGGGAGACAGAAAAATAAAGATATAGAGTGAGGGAGAGAAAGAAACAAAAACAAAGACAAATAAACATTAAAAAAAGTAAAGAGAGAGAGAGGGGAAGTGAAACAAAGAGAGAGGAGGAGGGAGAGAGAAATAAAGATATGAAGAAAGAGAGGAGAAGAAAGAGATAAAGAGAGGGAGGGAGAGAAACAAAGAGATAGGGGAAGAAAAGTAAAGATACAAAGGGAGAGAGAGGAGGGGAGAGAATAAGAAATGTAGAGAAGAGAGACAAAATTTAAAAATAGAGGGAGAGAGGAAAAAATAAAAGAGAAATAAAACTAAATAATAAAATAAAAAATAAAACACCGATAAGGAGGTGCCAGTCTATCATCTCAAGTAATGTACGTATTACGAACCTATAAGAAGAATTTGTTGGCTGTATAGTGGAAGGAGCGCTCGAGCCAATAAACATATTAGAGAGCACTTTACCAACTCTGCTCTCAACTCTAGAAGACATTAGGGACTGTCTTAACCTCACTACAACATATAGACCCAATAGTGACGTTTAAAGCAACAGAATTATTCATGGAAAAATTTACCCCCGTCATCGCTATTCGTTGCGACGTGATCGATTCGTTGCTATTAGCGTCACTAATTGGGTTAGCAATGCAAATAGCGATGCTAATAGCGACACAAATAGCGATGCAAATAGTGACGGTTACAGAGTAAATTTTTGACGTAAATAGCGACGGTTACAGAGGGGAAAAAAATTAGGTGGTAGGGCATGCAACCCTGCCACCTTCTAGCTATGTGCACTAAATATTATTGCATAATTTATTTGCCAATGTCACCTACACCTAATGTCTAAAAATTGTGTATCAGGTTTTCAAAAAAAAACCGAATCCTTTGATTGCAAAAGCTAGATATAATTAATTCGAAAATATATTTTGCAATGAGCTTTTTCATCACTTGCTTAGGCCCGAGAAGAAAAAGAGCTTGTGATTGCAAAAGCTAGATATAATCAATTTAAAAAATTATTACTCAATGAGCTTTTTAATCACCTGTTAGGCCCAAGAAGAAGAGCTTCACTTCAAGCTTTCATTATAGTCAGGACCGTGAGGTATGAATAAGTCCAATTGATCTTCTGCTCATTCCAGCTTATTCCAAACTTATTCAAGTCTTTTTGGAGGAGCATTTGGACATCTGTAAGAGTTATACCATGGTATTGGAGCCAGAAATACTTATTTAGGGAGTGGTAGTGTCTCTAAGATCTACTTCTTCCTTTTTGTTTTTACCTATGTCTAATTCATCTTCTATCTCTTCTTTCTTGTCTTCACCCTCAATCTCAATGGATGGAGGTGTTTTAAGATCAAAAGAATCAAGCTCATCCTCCCCCTTCTCAAACTCCATTTCCTGAGCTCAGACTAGTTGCTGTACTCCAAGTAGATCCCTGAAACGAACGAATTTCTCTTTACCAAGTGATTTGGTAAAGATATCGGGTACTTGGTCTTCTGTCTTCAAATGAAGTAGATCAATCTGTCCTGCAAGTACCATTTCTCTGATGAAATTGTAATGAATCTCTATGTGTTTGGATCTAGCATGATAGACGGGGTTGGTAGCTAGCATCCATATACACCTCAAGTTGTGTACTACTCCATATATACCTCTTCAAGAAAGTCACCATTCAGGAATGCATTTTTGACATCCATTTTTCATAATTTTCAGCCCTTAGAAGCCGCTAATACAATGAATATTCTCACCATTTCCATCTTGGCAACCAAGCTGAAAGTCTCCTCATAATCTAGGCCATATTGCTGTGCATATTCCTTTGCAACGAGCCGGGCTTTATACCTTTCCAACGAACCATCTGACTTGCATTTCTCTTTATAAACCCATTTGCTTAAAGACATCAAGTACCTCATCCATGTACTTTCGAATGTATAGCCATGTGTATCAGTTGAAATCATGTATCCAACCGACAGTAGATTCTTGCAAATTTTGTTCTGCCATCTGTCCAATCATCAATAGATTCCTGGTAATATAAGGTACATGTAGTACACTTATCTACTTCTTCTTCTTCCCCCTCACGGGTTCCCTCATTCTTATTTGTAGTTGTCCCCTCTATTTTTGTGGTGGATTGGTGGTGGCAGTGACCTCTCTCTCTTTCTCTCCCTCTCTCTCTCAATCTCCCTTGCGCATGTTGATCTCGCTCACTTCTTCTCTCTGTACACTCTTCATCAACAAAAATAAAGAGATAAGTAAAGAAAAGAGAAAAACAAAGAGAGAAGAGATAATACAATTACCTCAAAGCTTGAAGAAGAATCCTTTCGCACTTCTCTCCTTCTTCTTCTCCTTCACGGGTTCCCTCCTTTTTCTTTGCAATTGTCCCCTCTCTTTTTGTGGTGGATTGGTGGTGATAGTGACCTCTCTCTCTCTCTCTCTCTCAATCTCACTTGCGCACGTTGATCTCTCTCACTTCTTCTCTCTATACACTTTTCATTAAAAAAAAGAAAGACAGAAGTAAAGAAAAGATAAAAACAAAGAGAGAAGAGATAATACACTTACCTCAAAGCTTGAAGAAGAATCCTTTCGCGCTTCTCTCCTTCTTCTTCTTCTCCTTCACGGGTTCCCTCCTTCTTCTTTGCAGTTGTCCCCTCTCTTTTTGTGGTGGATTGGCGGTGGCAATGACCTCTATCTCTCTCTCTCTCTCAATCTCCCTTGCACACATTGATCTCTCTCACTTCTTCTCTCTATACACTCTTCATCAACAAAAAGAAAGAGAGAAGTAAAGAAAAGATAAAAACAAAGAGAGAAGAGATAATCCACTTATCTCAAATCTTGAAGAAAAATCCTTTCGCACTTCTCTCCTTCTTCTTCTTCTCCTCCACGGGTTCCCTCCTTCTTTGCAATTGTTCCCTCTCTTTTTGTGGTGGATTGGCGGTGGCAAAGACCTCTCTCTCTCTCTCTCTCTCTCTCTCTCTCTCTCTCAATCTCCCTTGCGCACGTTGATCTCTCTCACTTCTTCTCTCTATACACTCTTCATCAACAAAAGGAAAGAGAGAAGTAAAGAAAAGAGAAAAACAAAGAGAGAATAGATAATGCACTTACCTCAAAGCTTGAAGAAGAATCCTTTCGCACTTCTCTCATTCTTCTTCTTCTCCTTCATGGGTTCCCTCCTTCTTCTTTGCAGTTGTCCCCTCTCTTTTTGTGGTGGATTGGCGGTGGCAGAGACCTCTCTCTCTCTCTCTCTCTCTCTCTCTCTCTCTCTCTCTCTCTCTCTCAATCTCCCTTGCGCACGTTGATCTCTCTCACTTCTTCTCTCTATACACTCTTCATCAACAAAAAGAAAGAGAGAAGTAAAGAAAAGAGAAAAACAAAGAGAGAATAGATAATGCACTTACCTCAAAGCTTGAAGAAGAATCCTTTCGCGCTTCTCTCCTTCTTCTTCTTCTCCTTCATGGGTTCCCTCCTTCTTCTTTGCAGTTGTCCCCTCTCTTTTTGTGGTGGATTGGTAGTGGGAGTGACCTCTCTCTCTCTCTCTCTCTCTCTCTCTCTCTCTCTCTCTCTCTCTCTCTCTCTCTCTCTCTCTCTCTCAATCTCCCTTGCGCACGTTGATCTCTCTCACTTCTTCTCTCTTTACACTCTTCATCAACAAAAAGAAAGAGAGAAGTAAAGAAAAGAGAAAAACAAAGAGAGAAGAGATAATGCACTTACCTCAAAGCTTGAAGAAGAATCCTTTCATGCTTCTCTCCTTCTTCTTCTTCTCCTTCACAGGTTCCCTCCTTCTTCTTTGCAGTTGTCCCCTCTTTTGTTGTGGTGGATTGGCGGTGCCAGTGACCTCTCTCTCTCTCTCTCTCAATCTCCCTTGCGCATGTTGATCTCTCTCACTTCTTCTCTCTATATACTCTTCATCAACAAAAAGAAAGAGAGAAGTAAAGAAAAGAGAAAAACAAAGAGAGAAGAGATAATGCACTTACCCAAGAGCTTGAAGAAGAGTCATTTCGCACTTCTCTCCTTCTTCTTCTTCTCCTTCACAAGTTCCCTCCTTCTTCTTTGCAGTTGTCCCCTCTCTTTTTGTGGTGGATTGGTGGTGGCAGTGACCTCTCTCTCTCTCTCTCTCTCTCTCTCTCTCTCTCTCTCTCTCTCTCTCTCTCTCTCTCTCTCTCTCTCTCAATCTCTCTTGCACACGTTGATCTCTCACACTTCTTCTCTCTATACACTCTTCATCAACAAAAAGAAAGAGAGAAGTAAAGAAAAGAGAAAAACAAAGAGAGAAGAGATAATGCACTTACCTCAAAGCTTGAAGAAGAATCCCTTCGTAATTCTCTCATTTTTTTTCTCTTTCGGGAGTTTCTTCCTTCTCCTTTACACTTGTCTCCTTCCTCTTCGTGGATGGCGGCAGTGGCGGCGGCCTCTCTCTCTCTCTCTCTCTTGCTTGTTTACAAACCTATAAAATGCCATTCTCCGGTTTTGACACTTTTTTATGAAGACCCTCTCTCTCCCGTTTTTTATTTATCTCCATCTCTCTCTTCCTTCATCTCCCTTGTTCTCTCTATTTCTCTCCCTCCTTCCCTCCCCACTCTCACTCAACTCATCTCATTGCAAAGACAATCAAAGATAAAAAATAAAAGGCTTAAGAAACAAAGATATTGAAAGAAATGTCAACTCACTTCTCTTTATCTCTCTCTCCCCCCTCTCCCTTTACTTTTCTTTATTAACCTTCTCTCTCATTCTCATTGTTTTCCTATTTCTCTCTCTCTCTCTCTCTCGCTCTCTATTTTTCCTCTCTGGCTCTCTATCTCTTTCTCCCTCTCTCTCTCTTCTTTTCACTCACCTTCCTCTCTTTACCTCACCCTTCTTTTCTACCTCCTCCTCCTCTCTTCCTTCCCTCTCCCTCTCTCTATTTCCCTTTCTTTGTTTCCTCTCTCTTTGTTTCTCCCCCCTCTCTCTCTCGTTGTTTCTCTCACTCATCCTCTCTCCGTCCCTTCATCTCTCATTTCTCTATTCCTCTTTCTCTTTGTTTCCTTTCTCTCCCTCTTTCTCTCTTCCTCACCCTTCATTCTTCTCCCTCCCTTCCTCCCTCCCTTTCTTTTCATGTACCTCTTTGCAAAGAAAAACAAAAAAAGAAAACAAGAGAACACAAAAATAAAGCAAGAAGAGGCAATGTACCTACCTCAAAGACTTGAAGATGAAACCCTTTGTACCTTCTCTTTGCACCTTCCCTCACTTCTCCCTTGCACACTTCTCTTTCTTCTTCGTGTATAGCGGTGGCAGCGGTGAAAATGATGATGAGCTCCCTCCCTCTCTCTTTCTCTCTCCCTCTCAAATCTTTAAGGTCTCTTGCTCTCTCTTTCATTGTTTCTCGCAAATTTTTTTGCGGCAAATGTTACGCTCGGGTTTTCAAAAAAATTTCCTCAGACCGGCATTGCTATTAGCGTCGCTAATAGAATTAGCGACGCTTTTAGCAACACTGCTTTTTTGCATCGCAAATGGCCGTCGCTATTACCCCATTCCCTTGTAGTGCATTTCTCAAATGTTGAAGCCTGAGATGAAGCTATGATCAATGTATTGCTACCCATGGATAGGAAGTCATTTGATCCATTAAGAGAGGCCTCCATACCATTATATGATGGGTACCGAGTATCTCACTTAAGGATGCTTCTTGCACTCCTAAGTATATAGGCAAAGTATGTATGGAGAGATGCAAGTATGAACAAGTTGTTCAGGTACATATTACGCTCCTTTGTCTTGATATATAAATAATAATAATTTTTTGTTACTTCAAAGGTGTTTGGAGTTTTTTCAAGCTGCTAAAATATCACATACTGCCATCTAGCAACATAATACTGGAGTCTGGTGATGATGTGCAACAAGTATTGTAGAAGCTTGTATGGATTATAACACCATTCATGTATGTGTCAATGATGGTGTGCTCTTTCCAAGAGAACGTGAGTCCATGAAAACATGTCCAAAGTGTAGTGCTCATAGGTATCACTTTTTCTATAGGGGCAAACCATCCCTCAAGACTCTTTCCACTTATATACGCATCCATCACATATTGGCATAGCAAGCATGGTGAGTTTGTCAACAATGTGGCATGCACAAAATAGATCCATAAATGGAATCCAATGATTACCAAGAAGACTCACTAGCATGGAGTCACATTGACTTCACCTTTCTAAGCTTTGCAGCACGAGAGCCAAGAAATTTTTGTCAGCTTAGTCGTGCTATGGATGGCATGAGTCCATTATTCGAGCTCTGCTCGACTTCTTACACTGTGTGGCTAGTAGTCCTTGTGAACCACAACATCACACCAAAACTTTCTATGAAGAAGGGACATCTAACTTAGCTTTCTCATTCTTGGGTGCTACGAAGTTAAGAATATGGACATCTAACTTTGTTCACTAGTTAATGAGCTCAAGATTTTGTGGGAGGAGGGGATTACTATGGAAGACATGAGCAAGCATATTGGGCGGCAATCCATTAACATACAAGCCATTCTTATGTGGACCATCCATGACTTTTCGGGATTCAAAAAGTGCTCATGTAGGCTTACTTTCATTCTCATTGTTGGTGTCGCACGTGGCTTATTTATGTTTGTGTTGACTAGATATAGATATTGTGATATGCTTGGTCACATTGGGTTACCATGTGTATCCATTGTGTGGACCAAAGTTAAAATCCCGAAGGTTGCGGGCCATGAAGAAGATGGTCTATCAAGGGCATGTTGTATTCTTGCTAGAGGGCCATGATTTAAGAGTGGGATTCTATAAAGAAGCTAATTTTTTAGTAATCTAAAATATGGAAAATAAAAGAAGTACACTAAGATTCCAAGCAAGCTATAGCCAAGGTAGCTAGGAGAGCAGGCCATCTTTGGTCCCAAATCCTTATCAACCTTGAGAATCTAGTTGAGATCTAATATTTGAATCCTAGGGAGTTCATAGCCGATTATAGCCTTGGTGACTACATCAAAGCCATGTCAATCCATATCCACTTTGTAACTTGCACAGGACTGATAAAGAATTGACTTATCCATCAAAATCATCGAAATTATAACTCATCCACCAAAACCAACAAATTTATAGACAACCTAAAGTTTTGTGAGAACTACAATAAACAAGGAATTTTGTGAGAATTACTCTCATCACTTGATAAATGCTCCTTGGTATCAAAGGATAATCATTTAGCTCCTCACTACTTTGACAATGAACACACGAGAGAGCCATTTTGCATGCTCATCTCCGTATATAGGTTCCTTTATAAGATGACTCACTTCAACTCTTATGGGCTCAGATGCATAGACAACCACCCTAGAGAGGGGCACAAACTTTGAATGGTCATCTAGTGCCTTCGTCAAGCCTCTTGAATAGCATTTGATTCTCAAATGTCATGGTCTCCATGTAATAAGGGTAGTTGGTCAAAGACAAGATGAATAGTTAGATCATGCTTAAATTGTTTCGCTACTTCTACAAATCCCAACTCGAAGTTTAATTCTAGAGAAGAAGGAATTGAGAGACTGCACAAATGATGGCCCCTAAATGGCAGAGAGCTAGAGGATACAAGAGGTTGGATGTGTGAAGGAAGTCCCATCCAAACCAACTTCTACTCAGTTGCCATCGGATAGATTTAAAGTAATAAAATGAATGAATGATTGATTGATTAGCTTATACCCAGTTAGATATTGTTAGTACTTGCCATAATGAAGGTTAAAGAGTAGTTACTGGCATGGTCTTAGGACACTCATTTGAATTCATCAATCATAGAGAGACTATCATGTCAACTATATTGACTGAAAGGGATGTTGACATCACAGTCCCATTAAACACCCCCACAATTGAAATGGTCCTTCCACTAGAACTAATAATCATGCAAGCTCAAGATAACCTACTTGTGAGTACCCTCACCTCACCACCTCAACTCACGTGGAGACAAAAGTACAACTTATCTTGTATTGGATCTATCTTTAATTGAATAATGGTCTTCTATTTGATTTTAAAGCCATACACAAGCCGCATATCATATCTTGATGGGTTCCCATGGCTCTTCTATGCGCCCAAGGATACTATGATGGTTGTAGATACCTATGGCTCCTCAAACAGACGTTTCCCTTGCCATCGTGATACTAGTAGCCTTCACAGTATCCTACATTAGCTTATGATATTCAAAGAAAAATGTTCTAATTTTTTCTTGATTTTGGATTTTGGAAAAAGATATAGTGCCATTGTGAGCAGACTCTTGGATGCGCCCTAGGTCTCCCCCACGACTAGTGGCAAAGCCCTTTACCAAGGAGCTAGATTTGTCCACAATGGCTGCTAGGATTGACCTTGGATATGAGAGGTCTCTCCATAGGGAGGATGTTAGAGTAGGAGGAGACAATGGTGCTATGGCTGGAAATTCCCTGGGTGTCAAGGAGCATCCTAACCCTTGCGAGCCCAAGATGATCTTCTCGAAAGGTCCTGATGCTAGATCAGGGCAAATTAGTAGATTGTTCTCATGCACAGGTATCCACATACTTGGATACGGATCCCAGTGTAAGGAACATAATCCGACACAACATTGCATCTTGGAGAAGATATGGATAAATACATTACTTGATGCAACTATTTGCAAAAGAATAGTTGAAATTGTATTTATATCGATGCCTAATTTCTGTGAAGGAACATCCTCCTACGAGGCTAATAAGGAAGTTGGTTTTTCTTTGTGTGAAACTAAAATGTGCTAGGAATAATTAGCAAACTAAAGAAAACCATAGAGAGAAGCAAGTTGCTAGAATTTTGAGTCTTGCCAAAGGAGGGGTGGTGTTGGTTTTCCAAGAGACTTCAATCACAATTCAAGTGTTAGTTTTAGGCAATCTAGGAAGAGCCGAATGTTGATTGTCCTAGTGTGTCATCAATAGAACCCAACAAGTGTCATTTTAGGGGGTCGGAGAGCTAAGACTTTATCCTATTGGTAGAGGAGTTCGTGCGCATTGTTTCCCCCTCGTTTCTCACTCTCTTTGAACTAAGTGTAGCAGTGGTTTGCTTTGGCCCAAGGGATGATATCAATGCTATCACCTTAGAGCTAACACTAGATGGTTAATAGGAGACTTTGAGCATCAAAGATTAGGTTCTTGTATCAGGTCAATCCTTGTGGGATTGAGGCAGAGCTTCCCCTACAAGATAGACTCAAGTAGCTCAAGACCATGAATGTCCAATTATTCTGACTAGTTCCACACAGCTGTAGTCTTGATTACTACTTGATGGGTTACAAAAATATGTGCTATCAATATTCTTTTAGGTAGGCATATCACACTTGATTGTAAACTTAATTAATGAAAAATATATAGATCATGAACTCTCTTATGGTGATACAATCATTACATCTAGTTCACTTTACAATGGGCTGTATAAGCTCTATAACTATGAAGAATGTGTGGGGGACATGGCATATGTAGTTGCATATTTGCAAGTGATTTCACATTAAAAACTTTAGCGTGCATATTTTGATCTAAATTTTGCTAGTTTGCTACCTAGGTTGAATTTATATATCCATGTTAGTAAAAATATGTTTCATACATCAACTTATGTCATAAAATTTCGGAAATGGATAGAACTACTTGAAGGAAAAGTCTCTTTCTATACTTAAGCATTTCAATCATCCATAAGCACATAATCTTTCTCTTTCCACAAGAAATTGTTTTAAGATAACTTATCATGAGCATGGCTTAATGACAGGGACCCACTATGGTAGGACACAAGAAAAGACTATCAAATTGCTGTTCTCGGAGGAAGAGTAGGCAAAGTACGGCCTCTCAGTTGAAACAAGGGCCTTCAATCAGTTCAAGTTCAAGTATGTCTTGAACTTGGATGATATAGCCATGAAGGAACAAGCCATAAAATTGATTCTGGAGCAATGTAATCTGTAAAAGTACATGGAGGTAGTTGGCCAGATGGTGGACTAAAACCGGTGCATAGAGTTCCTTCGTATGACCATGCGAAAATGAGAGGAAACCCACTAGGTACAGATTGAATTGACACCTGAGTTGGTGGAGAAGGCATTGGACCTAGCCAACAAGGTGGAAAGAGGAGCGAAGGGAGACATGTATGCCATTTTGCTAGGAATGGACAAAGTGATGGTCCACAGTAATGATGGTATTAGCTTGGTTGATATTCCTAATCCAGAAATCCAATTGCAAGCCAAAATGATGCATGTAATGTTCTTTAGCCAAAGGTACAACTTGATAATGAGCTAGATCGATGTGCCTATGTTGGAGAGCATCGTTGCCAGATCCCTAGATGAAGTAAACTTGAACAGTTTCGTGCGGAAGACCATTGAGTCTTCAACAAAGGCATTGGCCAATAGCAGGAAGACCCATAGGAGGAGAGTCCCATTCTTCTAAGGCAACAAGAAAGGCATCATCCTCAAAGGCCTCGACCATTGGGTTTGGTGGGGCCTTAACTGCTATCATCAGGGAAGCCTTGGGGGAAGAATGGGGAGAAGGAGAAGGAGTTCCACAGGTCGTCTCCCTACCAAGAATGAGAACAATCCAGCGAGAAAACAGTAAGTGAGATGAAGAGGAGGAAAAGCAAACACAACCTAGTTGTGGAGGGGCTAAGAAAGCAAAGAAAAAGACTGCAGAGGAGAAGCAAGAACAAGAAAGGAGAAAAAAGAAGAAAGAAGATCTGCAAAAGGCTCGAAGAGGAAGAGAGTCACTACAAGATATAGACCTTATACCGACGTTTAAAGCGACGAAAATACAAACAACAAAATTTGCCCCCGTCGTCGCAAAAAGCGTTGTTATTGACGACGCCATAGAACCATCGCTATTTGCATCGCTATATGCGTCGTATTTGCGATGCATATAGCGACGCAACCAGTAAATTTGCGACGCACATAGCAACGCCAATAGCGATGCAAGCAGTAAATTTGCAACGCAAATAGCGACGGTAACAGGGGAAAAAAATTTGTGGCAGGGCAGATATAGCACTATGTGCTGTATGAGAGCCATACAAAATAGTTTCTACACTACTGCATACAAAGCGCTTGCAAACAAAAAGAATATATACTGAAATGATAAAACTGATACATGAAATAAATACATGATCGCATAAAATGCGATTGGTACAATCATGAAAGGATATCACTAATACATAGAAAATGTCTACATAGATCACGCGACTAAAAACTAAAGGTGTGTGAGCTCCAAGGATCCAAGGGCGAGCTACAAATCCTCGTCCCCCGAAAGCTCATCCCACCGCAAAGGAGCATCGAACGGATTCTGCAGAAAAAGAAACAACACATCAATCCACATACAATAATGCATTTAAATATCTCATGGTAACTACGAATAAGAAAGATGAGTGACTTACAGGGCCGCTGCGTCTATACAATCGGCCGATCAATGCATTGAGACCGTGCCTCTTTGCATATCGAGTCTCAAGGCCTTGCGGATCGCGATTTGTAATGGAGTGCTGCAAAGAAAACAAAATGATAACTGTTAGAAACATGATTGTCAGTACAAAGAATATTTCAAAAAAACAAACAAGCAAAACAAAAGAGAAACTTATAAAGTCCTCCAAATATGTCCTGTGGCCACCACTCCCAAGATGATGGACCACTCCGGCCTCGAGTCGTGCCCTCGCCGCCTCCTACTGCTGACTCCAACGTCCTGGTGAATCTGTAGCCTCCTCCCTCAGTCGGCGCCAGTCGTCTGAATCTAACCACTCGGGCTTTGCAGCCCCACTCTTGATTGCCTTGCATGCATCGGATCATCTATGTGACATGTATGTATGCATGCAATCCATCATCCAGCCCGTACAGAATCTATCTACTATGGCTGGCACTGGAAACTCCTCGTGCAAGGATGCTACTATGTAGTCCTTGCTCCCTTCCGGTATGTTCTTCCAATGATCCAGGACGTTGTGCCGAAAAAATTGTTGGCACAACTCTCTCATGCGAGCCATCACCCTCCTCCCCTCATCATTCATGATGATGGCTCCTGACCTACTATCAACCAGGTATCCATAACCCCTAGGAGTCTGCCTAAGATGGGACCTCTCCCATCTCCGTCCACGCTCCTGGGCATATCCAGGAGACCCCTCTACATCCGGTGTACCGACAGGGGTAATCTCTCTCGGAGTGGCACTCAAAGGGGTGCCACCAAAAGGGGTGCCACCTGTGCTGATGGCTGCGCAAAAGCCGGAGTAACTGGAGTAGATGTCCCCACAGGTGTGACAAATCCTGGAGGTGACGCAGCTCCAGCTGAACGATGAGACGGAGACACCACATCCGTGTCTCCACAGCATCATCCCCCTGATCTCGATACAGTCCCTCCCTCTGGCCCAAGTCGTGAGCGTCGAGATCGTCTGCTCGAAGCTGAAGCATCTGATCGCACTGAAGCAGATCTAGCAGAGCGCCCTAACGAACAACGAGACAGCTCCTGGTCTGCCATCTCTGTGAATCTCGCGAGTTGGTCTGGAGACATGCGTGCCATCATGTCCTGAAACTCCTCATCGCTCATCCCTCGACTCATCCTGAAAATGTCACCTGCACAGATAAAAAATGGTGTTAGAATAATCAATTTAAACTATACAAAGCACAGTAATATAAATCATTTTTGAAAAATCCCTCTTAAAATGCATATCTTATGTACCTTTATGGAAGATCTAAACAACGAATTGAGTAATACAATTCTCCAAGAATGAAGTATCCTATGGTCCCATGTTAATCTCCTGACAAAACTCTGCATACACTGGAAGGTCGATAGACATGTCACCACAAAAGAATGAGTATGCCTCGTTCTCAAAAAATTCTTAGACTCTTGTATTTTCATCATTGTTAGCTGATGTGGGCTCCAAGCTTGCGGTGGCCTCCACCCCTTGTAATATTGACCCCTCTATTTGCATATTATCTTCATCTATGCCCGGAACATCACTTTGATCATATACTCTCGCACTTCGAGGAGTTGAAGGTATAATATACCACCATCGAGGTTGTTGGGGGTTTGGATAGAAGATTACCTGTTCACAAACACGTACAAAGCGAGTTCAAACCATTGTGACATAAACCATGTCGTATTTCAATTAGCAAGCAAATGACTCTATGCACCTGTTCACAATGGGCCGGCAACACAAAGGTGTCGCATAAATTTGTCCTTTTTTTTTTGGAATCTATTTTGAGAAATCCAGATGGACCTCGTCGAACTGTTGCTCCAGCTCCTCCAAGTACCACTTTGAACCACTGCACATCGAATAGTATCATGGAGAAGCTACGGTAATCCACCGTAATAATACTTTGCAAGTTCCCAAAATACTCCATCTCATCCACAACCGTGTTCGGATCCGTTGCTCGTCATCGGCTCTCTTGCTCAAACATTGCCATGACACCACAGTCCATTGTGGACACATTTTGTCAATACGCTCCACGCAAAAATGCCATCCGCGCGACCACGCTGCACTATATATTATGTACTATACATTGAAACACGCAAATTAGATGTCGCATATAAAATTTAGATATGACATATTCTAAACCCCTCATCACCTTTGGACTACATCCCCTCGAGAACTCCCACTCCTCCATTGAGACCTCTGTCCCTTCACTGGATGCTGCGGTTAAGGCTCCATGCAACCATCGTGTTGACATAAACCGCAGCATGTCCTCCATGCCTTCGGGATATCGAATCGGTGGATGATGCGTACTACGTCGGAATTCAGCTCGTGCTTCCTCTTGATCTTGCCTTGCAATCTGGTACTTGGCGAGCCACATCTCCATGGAGGCATGGTGCAACATAGAAAAGCAATTCACCTTCTCTTCCATTGAAGCATCCATTCTTTTTTCTACCCCATTTCCAACCACCACATCTCCAGTCAGTCTATCATCGTCCTTCAGCGTCCATAGCATTTCATTGTCTGGTTCCACCGTTGGTAGCCATTGTGAGATATGCACTAACGCCTCTGACACCAACCAACCTTCCGCCATGCTACCTTTTGGACGAGCTCGTTGTCGCACAAAGCCTTTCAGGGTTTTCATGAAGCGCTCCAGGAAGAACATCCATCGCATATGGACAGGTCCAGCAATCTCCACTTCGTCCACAAGATGCACAAGAAGGTGAACTTGTATCGTGAGCATGCTAGTGGGTAGGTATTTCTCAGAGAGACAGACCGTCTCCACTGCTCCCCACCTCATGGATTCAATAGAGGACGTCTTAATCTCTTTCTGTGAGATCCATTGCACCAAAGTCAACAACTTGTAAATGGCCCCGTGAATTTCTGGAGTAAGGCATCCTGCGATCGCGATCGGCAGGAAAAACTGCCACAAATGAGAAAGCATTATGAATAATGGCAACTTTTCAAATTTCAAGATGCCCACGCTAATTACAATCCATTCTGTTCACAAACCTGACATATCTTATGTCAATCATGGGATTTTAGCCCTGACAATTGGTCATCTTTAGAAAATGCGGACCTGAGAGAATGCATCATACCCGTCGGAGTGTGGATAGACTTGATTACTTGCTTCACAATGCGCTCTTCTTTGGTGGACAAAACCTAAGGAGCACGAGGAAGCTGCACTCCCCCTTCAGCACTCGACTGCGGCCAAAGCGCCTCCATCTTACCTACCTCCTTCAAATCCATTCGTGACCCTATAGTGTCTTGGAGCCCCAAGAGGAACACCAAGGAACAGGGAATTCTCTTGCAAGAAAATCTATCTTGTAACATCAACAAGCTTGTTTATTATGTTTTATATGATCACAATGAAGAAAAGAACACCAGACACAACAAATCTTCATGCAGCATCATGTAGACCTCCCACGGATTTGATAGAATCAACCATATTCTTCAATATCTTCACAAAATCCATCAATATAACAAAGAAAGCAAAGAAATACACCATCTTTGAATGGAAATACATCACATAGTATTCATCTTCAATATCTTCATAGTCTTCTCTCTCAATCTCTCACATACAATCAC
This sequence comes from Lygodium microphyllum, assembly GCF_053477565.2. Classification (NCBI taxonomy): domain Eukaryota; kingdom Viridiplantae; phylum Streptophyta; class Polypodiopsida; order Schizaeales; family Lygodiaceae; genus Lygodium; species Lygodium microphyllum. The sequence goes on along the minus strand of NC_141146.1, from coordinate 81,959,412 downwards.
TCTGTTTCATTAGATTTGACTATCTCTGACTCTCTCTCTCTCTCTCCATCAATAATACATCATATCCTCACTAAAATCTCTCATAATCACTCTCAATAATCCTTCTTAGGTCGTGGATACCCCTCCCAAGAGGTATGTCTGATATGAAGGGTCACCAGAGCCACTACAGTGTCCTTTCATAGCTCACTACTGTCACTTCACTCCAGTCTTCACTTGAGTCTTCAGCAGCTACTTCTTTCACTTCTTTCAGCTCTTTTGCACTTGCATTCACCTCTTTCCAAGGCTAGAAAACTTTCCCAAGCTACACTCTCATCCATCAGAACACATACAGAAGCATACAAAACAATCTACAGTACAGTACCAGAACAGCTACAATACAGAACAAAACAGAGACAGAAGCTCTACAGAAGACCTACAAAAGGTTACAGAAGGTCATCAAAACCTCATAACTCATACTCAAACCATTCCAAACTCTCAAAAACTATTCAATAAGCTTTCACAATATCTCAATCTTCATCAATCAATACTCCATCCCTCCTTACAGAAGACAATCAGAACAAAACTGAACAAAACAGAAGCTATACAGAAGGTATACTGAACCAATCAGAACCTCTCAAAACATCACAGAACCTCATATCTCTACTAATAAACATCATGAACTTCAAAAACATAATCAATATCATCCAAAACACTCTCAAACCACTTTCAAACCAATCAATCATCTCATAAAATCAACCATTCAACTCTCAAAAGCAACAAAAATCAGCCAAAAACAAGTCATTTCAACACTCAACATATCCCCACACTTAATAAGGAAGCTTCCTCGCGACCCAGGAAAAAGGGAATACAAGTTCAGTCAAAAGCTCAACTTTGATCTTCAATATCTCGCCAAAAAAAATCCATCCAACCACGACCCCAACTTATCACCTATATCTAATATAAAAATACAACGAAAGGAAAACCCGTTATACATTAACACTTCTTATCAAACTAGAAATCACAACAAACTTGTAAAGGATATAAGAGGTTTCTTCTTCATCCTCATCAGCATCTTCAATTCTCCAACCACGACTCCATCACCACAATTCTTCAAAAATGTAGCTTGCACGAAATCCAATCCAATAGGCAATCATGACGTTCTTTTTACATAAATGAACTCACAACACAAACACTACACACAACACAACCATCTGAATGACTCCTCCAAAAAGAGATTTTCATTAAAAAGCGTCCACCATACATCGGAAAAGGTATCAATGAAGATGATCCCTCTTGAAAGATTGATGATTTCGAAAACGATCCATAGACAAGGATTCATCTACAAATGTTTTGGGAGGATTTTGAAAAAACTAAAGACAGCACATCCTTTCCAAGAGGACCAGGTATCTGCTAGGCAAACAAAGGGCATGAAAATACAATATATCCAGTTGCTAGGAATCAATGCTCACATTGACATTCATGCACAACTTTGGAATAGGCTTTAAATCATTATGAGAGTGCCTATGCATATACGCCAAATACCAAGCAAAGTGAGCAGTTAATCTCACTGAAGGATCTGCAGACTGTGAATACTGCTGAGCAAAATGAATATAGTTTTGATAAGCTTGACTGGCAGCTGTCCATTCTCCTGGAATTACTGGCCAATTTATCTGAGGTCCTGTAAGGGAATCATTCGAGCTCCATCCCTTCTTCTGGAAATCTGATAATCAAACCTGTCATAGTCACTAACCAACTGAGGTGGTTGAGATATAGAAGTGTTAGGAGAGGGAAGTGGAATAAGGAAAAGTGGATGAAGTGAGGGGTAGGCAAAATCATAAAAGGAAGAATGATTTAAAGAAGGAGTGGCTGAAATTTGTATGGAATCACTAAGGAAGGGTGTTAGCTGATAAATAGGAAATGTGGAAGGTACATGAATGGATGGAGAAGGACATGGTGGAGAAGGGGAAAATACTCTATCCTCAATAAAGGAGCGGTGTAATATTTCCGCGTACTGCCTACCGTAAATATTAACTCCCTGCTCTCATCGTAAACTCGTGCAAAGATTATCACCAGTGCCAGTAGCCATACACGGGAAATGGAGACACTCCACCTTAGGAAAATAAGGCCGGGGATTCAAACCGCATAGCCGCGGAAAAACAGCCTCTTGGGAAGAGGTCAAGAGGATAAGATAATTACAAATTTTTTTATTATCTTCCCCAGCCGATGTGTGGCTGGGGGAAAGGGATGGGCTAGCATGAGGGAGGTGAGAGGGAGAGAGCCATGCAAAGGGCCACGTGGGGAGGTCCCCTCTCCCCCCTTGGACTATAAGAACCCCCTCTTGGGGGGGGGGGAAACAAGCGTGAGAGGGAGGACGTGCTGAACGGCCGTGTGAACCGTGTGGAGGAACAATGGGCGGCAGAAGGCTGTTGAGAAGGGAGAGACCGGCCGTGTGAGGGAAGGGTCGCCATGTCGCCGTACTGAAGGAGGTGGAGGAGGACAAGGCGGCAGAGGGAGGTCGTGAAGGAGAAGGCGGCGTGAAGGAGGGCTGCCGTGTGGAAGGGAGGAAGACGTGCTGGACAAGCGTGAGAGGGAGGAGGCCGCCGTCATCAAGCGCAACGCTGCCGCCCAGCCGCCAGTCCGCCAGCCGCCACCACGTTCCGCCACGGTCCGCCAGGCCATCTCAGGCCGCCGCCGCTGGATTTCGACTTCCCTTTCCCCCACTCGACGTCGCAGGCCGAAGCTGGGAAGCTTCTTAGAAGCTTCTTAATAGAAGCTTCTTAAGAAGCTTCTAAGGGGGCTTCTTAAGCCCCCCTTCCCACTACTTTTTCCCCCATAAGTCTATCCACACCCCCCGAGACTTTGAAGGGAAGAAAGCTACGAGCCTTCTCACCAATCACCCAATAAGTCCATCCCGGGACTTTGAGGAAGAGGAGGCTACAAAACCCCTTCCCACCAGTCATCCATGGGCCGGGATTTTGAAGAATAAGAGAGGAAGCCCATAAAGGCCCTCCCACTAATCACTTACAAGGCCGGTCCTTGGATTTTAGGGAAGGAGAAGAAGAACTCTAAAGTCTCCATTCTTGCAAGGCCCATTCGCAAGAGCCCTTTTCCGCGAACATCATCGTAAGGCCCACAAAATCCTTCCTAAACCCGGAATTTCAAGGTGGATTAAAGTTCTCAAACCTCCATTGTCCAAAGGACCTCATAAGAACCCTAAGGTCTTCCCAAGTCAAATTCCGCAAGTCGGAACTTCGGTTAAGGAAGCCATATCTCAAAGGAAATTGCGCATACAAGGGAGATGGACCAAGGTCATAAAAACTGCAAGCCAAGGCAAAAAGTTGAAATCCACAAAGGCTAACCGGAGATCAAATTCGCGATGGCCTCTAGAAAGATCACAAGGTGCGATGCGGGAGGTTCACCCCGAGTATACGTGGATATTTCCCGGAGTCCGCAAGTCCAGGTTTTATCTATTTGGATTCCACACAGAAGTATTGAATTAATCACGATAACTTCATGGATTAGGAGGCACTCATGCATGTCAAATGCAACTAGGCAAGTTAAAAGCAATTGGAAAATGAATTGGCTATTTGAACATTATTAGAAATAGCTTAAGATATGGAAATTGATCATTGATACGTTCAAAGGAATGAATGAAAAGAGCATAAGGTGTCTATGCATTTGTAGGACCTTATCAGCAAGTTTTCCTTTTGTGTATTCAAAAGCGACGAGCCTAGGACAACTGTTGCCTCATTACAAGGTTGAAATTATTGAGGTACACCTTTTTACTAGGCATGGAAAGATTAATGGCATGTCCCATTTTTAGATAGATCTTCCTTGTAATGATTCATGAGGGAAAGTTAACACCCATAAGACGTTATTCGAAAAGGAATAGAGGGGCACGAAAATGATCTATGGACTTGCAAGTGGAATGATTATTTGATGTAAGTCCTAGTAGGACCTAGGGAAGTTAGTGTCCGGATTATCAGGCATTTTTACCTTACCAAGGAAGGATAGGGCTATTGTGAACCATGTGATGCGTAGAAGCAGTGAATCAAAGATCTTACACACATTCACTAAATGTCGAGTCAATTGTATGCTCATGCATAAAATGATCTAAGGTTTCATCCTAGGGATCACTCGTACAAATGATGAAACTCCGACTGAGTTGGAAATTCCTAGGGCCGTGGGCCAATATAATTAGGAATGGATTGGGTAAGAAGATACCCTAAACCCTGCTACTCGTCTGGAGGTAAGTCCGTGACCGGAAAACGCCATTCAATGGGTGAAATGATCCCGTGGAATAGATGCAACACATGTGCAAAAGTTGCAACATCGTATAGACTTGAGATTTGTCCACAAGAAAGTTTTGTCATTTCTCGAAATGAGGTTGGCAAGTTATTGAAAGGATTTAACTTACAAGAGGATGAGTAATCAACCTTTCTTGGAGAATAATTGCCAAGAAAAAGGAGAGTTAGGTATTTGCCTGAAAAGCAAATGACCAATCAATAAATTGAAGCGACATGGTCGCCAGGATTTACTATTACCTAAGGTATTGATTAAGTTGGGTTAATAGGGTATGGCTCTAACCCAAGGATAAAAGGATAAAATGATAATAAAGAAGTTGTTTGGCATTGTTTTCTTTATGTCCTGTGATAAGATTACGTGAAGGAACTGGTGCATAACAGGGTTAATTCAAAGAAGCTGTTTGTATATGTCAAACTAATGTGGTAGGTAATTACATAACTAAAACAAACCGAGGAAAGTGCGGAGGATGGACCATGGGTCCGTCCTATGGATGGGTGGTCCCGGTTAGCCGGGAACTTTTCTCAAAGTCTTCGACGAACAGCAGGTTGATGTTCAGCATCAAAGGGAATAACGAAGACGATGACCTAGAGTTACATCCTACCCGATTTACGCTGTTTTAGGGGAACGGAATGGGACTATGCCTTATGGCAGAGAGGTCGAGCCTTGCATCCCCCTCATTTCCCATTCTCCTTGAACCAAGTGCAGCGTGAATCCGCTTTGGACCGGGCGCTTCTGCGTAAAGTAGTTCGCTCGGGTCTGACGCTAGTTGTTGCTAGCTAAAGACCAAACAGGAAAACCCAAATTCAGGTCGATCCTAAGTGGGAACGGCCAGGATACTTCTGCTACGTGGCAGACGCGGGAAGACCTAGATCGCAAGTCCCGTAACATTCCATGGGAGTGCCGGGCGGAGCTTTCTAGACATCCTTTCCGATGGACTGCTAAGACGTGTCCAGAATGATTCTAGCGGACACGTTACAGTTGGTATCAGAGCGAACCAACAAAGGATTTGTTTTAGGAAATTTTAATAAGAAGAAGTAAAGCAAATGTTGTGTCCCAAACATTTCCTTACTTTGAATGCTGTATTCCAGAATTACGAAGCATGGAACAAGTTCTTAGTGTTCCAAGTCATGTTTATGACCGCGATGCATTCCACGGATTATCGACAGAGGGTTGAGATGATGAATATCCTAGACCGCATTTACAATCCATCACCTGTGTACGTGGAATGGAGATGGATGGGTGTTATAGGGATCTATTACATAACTGCCTATCAACCTGCGTACCTTCAAGTTAACTTGAAGAGAATCAAGTGGATGGAGGATTTGAAGATCGTAAAGCTGTTCGTCTTTATTGAGGCCCACGCAAACGCGACCCTATGGGTCGGAGGTCGAAGGGTTAACCAGAATAAGTATGTGTACGGGGAAGTGATTCAAAGAATCCCTGCCGACCGAATCAAGGTTTTGGGACGTCATGTGAAGAAGGGATATCAAAGGAAAAGATACCCTAATCTTCCAATGAACTATCGATTCCTGAAAATCGATGACCCCAATCCGTACTATTACTCAGTTCCTGTAGCTGAATGCAACAACATCTTATTCTCCTCGAATTAATGTATTAACTTGTTCCATCGCCCCAAGAAATAATTGTAAGGGCTATGCTGATATGAATGGAATAAAACTTTTTCCCGATTGTCTTGACTATGAATATTGACGTAAAGTGATTTGGTCACTTGGCTGAAGGAATACGTGGACGTAGTTCTGAAGAGTTAACAGAACTCCCGCTTTAAAGAGAAGTAGATCATGAGATCAAGCTAGTAATAGGAGTTGCGCCAATTGCGAAGAGACCCTATAGAATGTCTATATCGGAAGCTATTGAGTTGAAGGAACAACTCAAGCAACTGTTAAACCAAGGCTACATCTGGCCTAGCAATTCACCATGGGGAGCTCCAGTCCTATTCCAGAAAAAGAAAGATGGGACACTTCGACTATGTATTGATTACCGTGGGTTGAATTAATCAACAGCCAAGAACAAGTATCCTATCCCTAGAATAGATGAGCTTCTTGATCGCCTTCAAGGTGCAAAGATCTTCTCCAAGATTATCTCAGGTCAGGTTACTATCAAATCAGGATCAAGGATGAGGATATTCCTAAAAGGGCCTTCAACACTAGATATGGACACTTTGAATTCTTGGTTATGTCATTTGGGCTTACAAATGCACCTGCCACCTTCAATAGATTAATGCAGGATATTTTTAGACCATATCTTGATGATTTCGTGCTTGTCTTCTTCAACGATACTTTAGTCTATTCTAAACAGGAAGGAGATCATCAATCCCAACTTCGGATTTTTTTTCTGAGACAAGGAGGTCACACAAGTTGTATGCTAAGGTGACGAAATTATGCATTCCTCAAACATTAGATTGGTTATTTGGGATTCATCATATCGGTAGAAGGAATCTCAGTGGAGCCAGCCTAAGCTAGAAATGTTCTAGGATGGCCAAATACCAACAACTGTCAAAGAAATACTCAGCTTTCTTGGATTGACAAGATGGTATAGGATCTTTATCAAAAACTATGCCTTGATTGCAGCACCTTTGAAAGACTTACTGAAGAAGCAAACATTGCATGGTCAACTGCCAAACAAACTAGCTTCGATAGGTTGAAGCAAAGTTTGGTATCAGCACCGATCCTAAAACTTCTAGACCACAGTAAGGAGTAGAGGTAGTAACTGATACTAGCATGCTTGCCTTAAGATATGTGCTCATGTAGGAAAATCATCAGCATATTCTTCAAGGGAATTGAAGAGTCACGAAAAGAATTATGCCACTCATGATCTGGAGTTATTAGCTGTCATCCATGCTCTAAAGCTTTGGAGACACTACCTGTTGGGCAACAAGATTACTCTAGTAACCGATCATAAGAGCCTCAAATGGATTTTTACCCAGAACGAGTTCAACATGAGGCAACGTCGACGGATTGAAGTATTGGAGGAATATGATTTTAAGATCAAGTACCGACCTGGAAAATGTAGTTGTTGATGCATTCAATCGCAAGGCATTCCTTAATTCATTAATCTTGCAAGATCTATCAATAGCTAGATCTCTAGCTACAGAGGTGTCCATGCCAAACGACCTAATACTTGAGCTAGCTAGAGAGGAAGGATGCCATGATCTAGCCTATCAAAGGATGCTAAGGGAAGTCCCTATCAAGGACCAGGAACAAAAGCTAGAGGCTAAGTATCGTGAATTCTCTGTCAATAATGGACATGTCTACTATAGGACGAGAGTATGTATACGAGCAAGCCAGTTATTTAAATAGAAGATATTGTGCGAAGCTCATGATTTCACTTTCTCGGGACATCAAAGCTGCGAAGGATAGACAGAAGGCATACACGGATTTGAAGTGTCAAGATAGAATATTTGAGGAAGGAGACATGGTCTTCATTCACGTATGCCCAAGGAAGAGTTCTCTATCCTTAGGAGATTGCAGGAAGCTAAGTCCAAGGTATTGTGGACCATACAAGATCCTCAAGTGTTTAAGACCTAATGTTTATAGACTGCAACTCCCTGAAAACCTAAAGGTTCATAAATGTATTCCATAACAGTCTATTGAAGAATGAAGTATGTACCTAATCCTAGTCATGTACTTGATGACCAACAAATTGTAATGCCTAGTCAAGGAGTTCTTGAACTAAGACCAGACAAGATTTTAGATGCTAGGGTGAGACAACTGAGATCCAGAACCTTGAGAGAATGCCTCGTCCAGTGGAAAAATTATCCCAAGGAGGATGCTACCTGGATGGATGAAAGCTCTCTCAATCTCGATATCCCCAGTTTATCTCGAGATGAGGACATCTCGATTCTTCTAAGGGGGAGAGAATGTAATATTTCCGCGTACTGCCTACCGTAAATATTAACTCCCCGCTCTCATCGTAAACTCGTGCAAAGATTATCACCAGTGCCAGCAGCCATACACGGGAAATGGAGACACTCCACCTTAGGAAAATAAGGCCGGGGATTCAAACCGCATAGCCGCAGGAAAACAGCCTCTTGGGAAGAGGTCAAGAGGATAAGATAATTACAAATTTTTTTATTATCTTCCCCAACCGATGTGTGGCTGGGGGAAAGGGATGGGCTAGCATGAGGGAGGTGAGAGGGAGAGAGCCATGCAAAGGGCCACGTGGGGAGGTCCCCTCTCCCCCCTTGGACTATAAGAACCCCCTCTTGGGGGGGGGGGGAAACAAGCATGAGAGGGAGGACGTGCTGAACGGCCGTGTGAACCGTGTGGAGGAACAATGGGCGGCAGAAGGCTGTTGAGAAGGGAGAGACCGGCCGTGTGAGGGAAGGGTCGCCATGTCGCCGTACTGAAGGAGGTGGAGGAGGACAAGGCGGCAGAGGGAGGTCGTGAAGGAGAAGGCGGCGTGAAGGAGGGCTGCCGTGTGGAAGGGAGGAAGATGTGCTGGACAAGCGTGAGAGGGAGGAGGCCGCCCTCATCAAGCGCAACGTTGCCACCCAGTCGCCAGTCCGCCAGTCGCCACCACGTTCCGCCACGGTCCGCCAGGCCATCTCAGGCCGCCGCCGCTGGATTTCGACTTCCCTTTCCCCCCCTCGACGTCGCAGGCCGAAGCTGGGAAGCTTCTTAGAAGCTTCTTAATAGAAGCTTCTTAAGAAGCTTCTAAGGGGGCTTCTTAAGCCCCCCTTCCCACTACTTTTTCCCCCATAAGTCTATCCACACCCCCCGAGACTTTGAAGGGAAGAAAGCTACGAGCCTTCTCACCAATCACCCAATAAGTCCATCCCGGGACTTTGAGGAAGAGGAGGCTACAAAACCCCTTCCCACCAGTCATCCATGGGCCGGGATTTTGAAGAATAAGAGAGGAAGCCCATAAAGGCCCTCCCACTAAACACTTACAAGGCCGGTCCTTGGATTTTAGGGAAGGAGACGAAGAACTCTAAAGTCTCCATTCTTGCAAGGCCCATTCGCAAGAGCCCTTTTCCGCGAACATCATCGTAAGGCCCACAAAATCCTTCCTAAACCCGGAATTTCAAGGTGGATTAAAGTTCTCAAACCTCCATTGTCCAAAGGACCTCATAAGAACCCTAAGACCTTCCCAAGTCAAATTCCGCAAGTCGGAACTTCGGTCAAGGAAGCCATATCTCAAAGGAAATTGCGCATACAAGGGAGACGGACCAAGGTCATAAAAACTACAAGCCAAGGCAAAAAGTTGAAATCCACAAAGGCTAACTGGAGATCGAATTCGCGATGGCCTCTAGAAAGATCACAAGGTGCGATGCGGGAGGTTCACCCCGAGTATACGTGGATATTTCCCGGAGTCCGCAAGTCCAGGTTTTATCTATTTGGATTCCACACAGAAGTATTGAATTAATCACGATAACTTCATGGATTAGGAGGCACTCATGCATGTCAAATGCAACTAGGCAAGTTAAAAGCAATTGGAAAATGAATTGGCTATTTGAACATTATTAGAAATAGCTTAAGATATGGAAATTGATCATTGATACGTTCAAAGGAATGAATGAAAAGAGCATAAGGTGTCTATGCATTTGTAGGACCTTATCAGCAAGTTTTCCTTTTGTGTATTCAAAAGCGACGAGCCTAGGACAACTGTTGCCTCATTACAAGGTTGAAATTATTGAGGTACACCTTTTTACTAGGCATGGAAAGATTAATGGCATGTCCCATTTTTAGATAGATCTTCCTTGTAATGATTCATGAGGGAAAGTTAACACCCATAAGAAGTTATTCGAAAAGGAATAGAGGGGCACGAAAATGATCTATGGACTTGCAAGTGGAATGATTATTTGATGTAAGTCCTAGTAGGACCTAGGGAAGTTAGTGTCTGGATTATCAGGCATTTTTACCTTACCAAGGAAGGATAGGGCTATTGTGAACCATGTGATGCGTAGAAGCAGTGAATCGCATGTTTACACGTATTGGTGTAGTTGTAACTATTGTTCTCCATTAAATCTAGTTTATTACCTTTGGGAAAGGTTCATCCTTGTCGCAGGACAAGTATATTGGTTGTCTAAATCACATAAACCACACGGGATTCATATGGGCATGGTTCAGTCGATATGATAAGTATCCCAAGTGCTAACTAGGGTTTAGTGCGATAAGAATTCGACCTAGTTTTACACTTGTTGCTAAGACAAAACCCGCCAACCCAAAGATCTTACACACATTCACTAAATGTCGAGTCAATTGTATGCTCATGCATAAAATGATCTAAGGTTTCATCCTAGGGATCACTCGTACAAATGATGAAACTCCGACTGAGTTGGAAATTCCTAGGGCCGTGGACCAATATAATTAGGAATGGATTGGGTAAGAAGATACCCTAAACCCTGCTACTCGTCTGGAGGTAACTCCGTGACCGAAAAACGCCATTCAATGGGTGAAATGATCCCGTGGAATAGATGCAACACATGTGCAAAAGTTGCAACATCGTATAGACTTGAGATTTGTCCACAAGAGAGTTTTGTCATTTCTCGAAATGAGGTTGGCAAGTTATTGAAAGGATTTAACTTACAAGAGGATGAGTAATCATCCTTTCTTGGAGAATAATTGCCAAGAAAAAGGAGAGTTAGGTATTTGCCTGAAAAGCAAATGACCAATCAATAAATTGAAGCGACATGGTCGCCAGGATTTACTATTACCTAAGGTATTGATTAAGTTGGGTTAATAGGGTATGGCCCTAACCCAAGGATAAAAGGGTGAACAAACAAACCCTTGGGAATCTTGCCAAAGTCGCAATTTGATCCCAGGTCAAATGCTGGATGCATTCGGAGAGAATGATTCACTTTTTAAACAGTTGGCCAAATAAAACGACCACTGGAATTGATTGTGCTTGTAATAGTTTAGAAAGCACTGTTTGCATTGTTTGCTCAAGGAACTAAAGGATGAAAAGATATCTAAAACTTCAGGTTGAAGCCTGAAGGGAGAGGCAGCTTCAGTTACCCCCGACTGCCTGCCTGACCCTAACCAAGGGGGTTGTTAGCCGCGCCGGGAACGTGGACCGAACCCGCCGCGAGAGGTCTCTCCGTTGAGTTCTACTTGGAGCAGGAGGACGCTTGGGTGCCAGAGGGGGCTCTGGCCATAAATCCCTCGCCTTCCGGGCTCTGCACAAGAGACTAACGTGACTCGGGATTGGATCTCGAGGCTCGCATACTAGTCTACGGGCGGAAACTTGGATTAGTGATCCCTGGTGGATTACTGGATAGCCTTCGGGCGGATTATGAATATTCCTACGGGCGGAACTCCTTGTATTTCAAAGATAAAAGGATAAAATGATAATAAAGAAGTTGTTTGGCATTGTTTTCTTTATGTCCTGTGATAAGATTACGTGAAGGAACCGGTGCATAACAGGGTTAATTCAAAGAAGCTGTTTGTATATGTCAAACTAATGTGGTAGGTAATTACATAACTAAAACAAACCGAGGAAAGTGCGGAGGATGGACCATGGGTCCGTCCTATGGATGGGTGGTCCCGGTTAGCCGGGAACTTTTCTCAAAGTCTTCGACGAATAGTAGGTTGATGTTCAGCATCAAAGGGAATAACGAAGACGATGACCTAGAGTTACATCCTACCCGATTTACGCTGTTTTAGGGGAACGGAATGGGACTATGCCTTATGGCAGAGAGGTCGAGCCTTGCATCCCTCTCGTTTCCCATTCTCCTTGAACCAAGTGCAGCGTGAATCCGCTTCGGACCGGGCGCTTCTGCGTAAAGTAGTTCGCTCGGGTCTGACGCTAGTTGTTGCTAGCTAAAGACCAAACAGGAAAACCCAAATTCAGGTCGATCCTATGTGGGAACGGCCAGGATACTTCCGCTACGTGGCAGACGCGGGAAGACCTAGATCGCAAGTCCCGTAACATTCCATGGGAGTGCCGGGCGGAGCTTTCTAGACATCCTTTCCGATGGACTGCTAAGACGTGTCCAGAATGATTCTAGCGGACACGTTACAAGCAGTATGTAAAAATGGGAATTTGAGGGAAAGAGGAAGGTTGGAAAAGAAGGGGTAAAATGGTTGTGGAATTAGATTGACAAAGGGAAAGATATATATGATATCGGTGAGCCATTTGTTGGTAATATAAGAGGGTAGGAACAGAAGGTCCTAAGAGAGATCTTCTATGATAGGCATCAAAGAAGGTAGAATCAAACGGATTATGTTTGGAAAGATAAGCTAAGAGATCCACCCTCAGTTGATTAGTACTCTGGGCATAGGTAGGGGCTATGTTCTGTCTTTGATTCAGGACCACAGAATCAATCATGGTATGCCAAGAATTATCATGACAATTAGCCACTTTGGAGGAGTAACTCTGGAACATGTCAGCTATGCGCAAATCCAAATGGTTGACATAGAAAACAGCTTGTAGAACCACGTCTCCCACATACCATGCCATATCCACCTCATCTGAAATTAACAAGTCTCCTCATAGATACATGTAGGACATCAACATGGTATCTGTCGTCAAAATCTTCAAACACCATCCTTACCACCTCTGTCAGCAACTCAACAGACCAAGCCCCACTCCATCCATCCTCTGGAAGAGGTAAATCCATCGTGGAAAGCTTCATGTAGAAGGCCAACTTCTGTAAGTGGTAGTGGACAAAGAAAGAATGGTCTGGTGGAACATATTCCTGAAACAGCTCAAATGTAGACCATAACAAATCCATTCTGGATTGCAATCTTTCCACTTTATCTTGGAATAGAGGACACAAGGTAGCCTGTCTCTGAAAAGCAGCCAAGTCCTGCTGTGAGAGAGAAGGGATCAAGGGAACATTAGGGCTTGGAGGAACAGACTGGGACTTTGCCAGTTGATCTTGCAATTGCTGGATTTAGGAAGCTTGTGATTCCACTGTGTCATTAGCAGTCTGTAAGGCTGAAAGTTTGGCATCTAAGAGAGTTTGGAACTCTTGCGCTTCTCTGGACATCCTCTCCTTCTCCTCGAAAAGGCTAGTAACCTGTGATTGAGCCTCTAGTAACTGGATCTTCAAAGAAGAGATCTCATCTCGTTGGGTGGCAACCAGTTGGGTTTGTTGTTCCATCTGCTTAAACAAATCTACTAGGGTATCCTTAGCATAGGCTAACTCGGATGTTGCCTTATGCAACTGGTCCTTAGACTGCATGAGTTCTTCATAAAAGGAAGCGTACAGCTGTTGAACGCAGGCTGTCACTGGCAATTCAATGGAACTCTGAATGTCTTTACAGAGGAAAGGAATTGCATCTCCCGAGACTAGAATGTTCAGTGAGGGAATTGATATATCCAACGAACCTTCGCGATGTGCTCGGAACAGGTTATTATAAGTGAGATAACCAGGGAGATCATTGCCAGAGGTAGCAGGCACTGAAGGAAGAACCGAAGGAGCTTTATCCGCTACCCGCTTCAAGCGTTTGCGCTGTATGACCAGGGGAGGCAGAGAATCATCATCCTCTATATCAATGGGTTCGGACTCATCGGAAGGTGGAGGAGGAGGTACTGGGTCGGATGGAGGAGGTGGAGGCACACTCTTTTGTAAACTTGAGTAGGTCAAGAAGGCAAACAAGTACGATCCATAGGTGACATTGGTAACATTACCCCTGGTGACTTTGACGAAATGTTGATCCATTTTAGTGAGGAGGTAAGTGCTCCAATCAATAGCGACTCCTTTCAACACCATCCTTGAAGCTGTGAAAAGCTCTTTGGACAAGTACTGGGATGGCGTTTTTGCAGGCATAAACCTGTCTTGGAGAAACTGACAGACCATCTTCCACACAGGATCAGTGATCATGGAAAAGGAAACTCCTGAAGAGTTGATAACCTTCTTAACATCCAGCATTTCCCTTGTCTATTTTTGTAACAGCTTCAAAATCTCTTCATCATAGAAAAGCTGACGAGTGGTAACAAAGGGTTCACATTTGAAGGGAAGAGACAGAGCCTTCCCTAGGCCTCGAGGTGTCAAAGTCATAGAAATACCCTGGACCAGTCCCAACTTCTTGCTGTAGGAGGCCAAAAACTCATCACACAACGATGGATCCTCTAGAAGCAATGAAAAGGAGGTAGCCACAAAAGCAGCGAGTCCCGCCTTCGTGAGGGGCTCAAAAGTGGGTAGGGAAGAGTAATCCCTACTGACTAGTGGGACATACTAGATAGGGGGAGGAGCGTGAGAAGGCGCCATTCAGATGGTTACACACACACCACAAATACAGACAATCAAGGAGAATGCCTGCAAAGCAACAGAAAAAAAACCAAGGATAAGAGAACAACCAAAACAATAAAACGTGACTCGACCAACTATCCCCAAACAAACCACAGCCTAGAAAAAATTCGACATGATCTCTAGACATATGCGACTGAAAGCTTCATGCTATGCATCACACAAACACCCAAATCCCCGTATCAGGCAAAAAAGAAAAAAAACTACACACCGTACCCTTTACCGTAACAAAGACACTAAACCAAAACATAACCACAACCTACACATATCAAGACCACAACTTGGATAAACCGATGTTTGACCATGGAAATAACTCCAAAGACTGCGCATACCCATCCCACGAAACCCGGTTTATTAAAAATGGGAAATTAAGTGCAGTGAGGGGGAATTAATTTAATGAAAGGTTCATTGTAATAAATTATTAAGAAATGGGTGAATTTTTATTAAGTGATAAACTTTAACAAGAAAACGGCGGTTCCTTCTTAGAAATTTCATTACCAATTATTAGGTGAAAGCGGTGCGTTAATTCGAATCCTAGACTTCGATACCCAGACTGGGTCTCTAAATGCAAGTTCATTGATTACAAATTAAGGTGATGTGGAGCGCTTTTTTGCCAGTGCGTACTCTTGTAATGGCTGGTTCATTTTAATTAAAAAATATTAAAGTGCCTCTTTAGCGCACTTAGTGCGTGCTAAGTGAACGGCGGGGTTATTTTTATTTTTAAAAAAATTGTGTGTTTAGCGCGAAAGCGCGTGCCATGGTGGTGTTTAGGTTTCATTTTTTTTAAATTATTTGTTTGTTTGTTTTTTTTTGTGGTTTTTTGTTTTTTGTTTTTACTTTTTAAATTAACCGTGGGTTTTGGGATAGCTGAAAAAATAACAAATAAAAGGGAAAATACCTGGTAGTGGCTGTATGGAAATGCAAAGAATGCGCTCTCCTCAATCCAAAAATATCTAGATTTTTTTTTCGAGATGTTTAGTTTATGTTTGGATGAAAAAGGTTTTTATTATTTTTCTTTTATTTTCAAAGAATTTAGGTGTGAAATGAAATATTGAGATAGCTTAGAAAAATATGCCAAAAATAAGTAAAAATGTTAATGGAAGTGTTAGGAATTTTTCAAAAAATTAATTTGGAATTTTTTAGTATTTTTAATGAATTTTTGTCATTTATTTTGGGTATTTTTAAAAGATTGGGGAATTTTAAAATGGTCGGAAATGTTTTTTCTGAAATTTACAGGTTTAGAAAAATATGGCCATGCATTGCAGAAATAAGAGGATTTTTTCTAGATTTTTATGGAATTTTTTGAGAATTTTAAAGGTTGGTTTTTTTTTTCTTTTTCTTTTTCTTTTTTGTTTTTGTTTTTTGGTGTTTTAAAGGTTTCGGGTGTTTGAATTAAAAATCTGGGAAAATACCCAGAAATAAGCTGCGTGTCAGCAACCCGCTAACGATCTCCCGCACCCGCACACGAGCAATCACGAACAATCATACTCGCACGAACAGCCACGTGCGTACACACCCTTTGCGGGTGTCAGGGGCGGAAAAGAAATGCCTGCGGGTTTCTGCAGGACGGGGGGTTAAGGAGGGGTAAGGTGCTGCGGGTCTGCAGGGGTGTGAACAGGACTTAGGGAGGGGTTGCGGTGGTGGGGTTCGTGCGGGGGGGGAACATTAGTTTAGGAAGGAGGTATGGTGGGGTTCGACAGCGGGGGAGGAACAGGGGTTTAGAAAGGGGTATGTCCTGCGGGGTTGCCTGTGAGGGGAAGGGGGCTTAGATAGGGGTGTGGGCCTTGGGATTTTGGTGTGCTGGGGTGGGGGTAGGGTAGTGTGTAATGGTGGGAAGGGGGGCTTGTGTGGGAGGGTATGTTAGTGGGGGGGAATGTAGGTAATGGGGGGGAATGGGGGTTTAGGTGGGGGGTTGTGTTAGTGGGAATGCTGGGGGGGAAGGGGGGCTGGGTTGGGGGTGGGGGTGTGGGGGGTAATGGGGGGAAGGGGGGCTTGGTTGGGGGTGGGGGGGGAGTGTGGGTTTACTGGGGGGGAAGGGGGGCTTGGTTGGGGGTGGGGGGGGAGTGTGGGTTTACTCGGGGGGAAGGGGGGCTTGGTTGGGGGTTGGGGGGGGGGAGTGTGGGTTTGCTGGGGGGAAAGGGGGCTTGGTTGGGGGGCACGTGGCAGGAAGGCGGGAAGGCGGGAGGCTGCACAACGAGGTGGGACGGCGGCTCGGGCGGGGACACAGCGTGGAGGACAGCGGCTCAGGTGGGGACGCTGGCACTGGCGTCGAGGAAGAGGCAGGCGGGCGTCGAGGGCGCTGGCGGACGGCCAGCGAGAGGCAGGGGAGCAAAGGACGGGCACTGGCTACTCGGCGGCGGCCCATGGGGTGTCGTGGCGGGAGAGGCGGCCGTGTCAGGCACTGGCGACTCGGCGGCATCCTGGAGGGCGACCAAAGGGCGGAGTCGAAGGCAAGGGCGGCACGGGGCGCTGCTGAGGGCGACCAGAGGGCGACCTGGCGATGAGGCTGGCGGGCGGCTGGCAACCAGAGGGCGGGGCAACGGGCTGGAGGACGGCGCGGGGCGCTACTGAGGGCGACCAGAGGGCGACCTGGCGACGAGGCTGGCAGGGCAGGAGGGTGGGCAAAGGCGCAGGAGAAGGGGGAGGGGAAGGAGGGGAAGAGGAGAGGAGGGGAAGAGGAGAGGAGCAGAGGAGGAGGGGATCGAGAAGAGGGTGGAGAGGGAGGAGAAAATGGAGGAGGAGGGGAGGGAAGGGAGGACGCATGGAAGAGGGAGGGACAAGACGGTTAGGGTGGGGAGGGGTCGGGGTAGGGGTGTGGGGGGGATAGGGAAGGGTGTGGGGATGGCCAGGGGCCCATGGGGGGGGGGGGGGGGGGAAAGGATGGGATGGGATGGGCAAGGGCCCATGGGGGTGGCCAAGGGATGGGGTGCCCCTGGGAAGGGTAGGGGTCATGGGGTGGGTAGGGCATAGGAGAAAGGGCAGAGGCCATAGGAGGGGGGTGCCCAAGGAATGGGGTAGGGGGGATAGGGGGGTTGCCCAAGGGGAAAAGGCGTACCCCCGTCCCGTGCACGTGCGCGGGGTGGGGGTAAAAAAATTTGCCGTGACGGGATTGAAAGGGCGCCCGAATGCTGGGATGAGGCACGCGGATGGGACTCGGACGCGTTAAGATGCGTAAAATCGAAAACGGGCGCATTCACGCGCAGGACGGGCGCGCGAAAACACCTAAAAATAAAGAAAAAATTAATAACTCCCAATCCGGACGTAAAAATGAAATGACGTAAAAATAAAAAGTGGGCAGGACGGTAGGGGAAAGACAGGGAAAATACGCAACGGGGGTTCCGAGGGAAAAACAGGGCGTTCACGTGCAAAAAACACGAAAAACGGATCAAAAAACGCAATTAAAAATTAATATCGGAAGATCCGTGCATCGGAACGAGGTGCAAGAAAAAGGAAAAATGTGCAGAAAGACGTGGCGACAATCATATCACATCAAAACATAGTTCCGACTAAGATAAGACGCGTGCACATGGGAAAAACCCAACAAACAGACCCGAAAATGGAATCAGAAATTAATATTGGATGAACCGTTCACCGGAATGACATGCAGTAAGAAGGAAAAATGTCCGCAGGAAGGGATGACACAGGGTTGTCATGTGAAAACGCAGTTCCGGTGGAAGTAGGAGGGGTTCACATGCAAAAAATACCAAAAATACGCCTGAAAACACATTTAAAAATTAATAATAATAAATCCAAAAGGCGAAAGAGGGTGGAGAAAAAAGGAAAAAGGTGGGGAAAGGCACAAGGACACGGCTGCCAAATCAAACTGGAATTCCGATGCAAACAGGGCAGGTTCACATGGAAAAAGGTCAAAAAGACGCACGAAAAAGTCTCGAGAAACCCGCAAAATTAATATTGGACAAACCGTGCATCAAAATGACACGAAGTAAAAAGGAAAAATGTCAGGGAGAAAGTGATGGTCAGGACTATGATGTCAGATCACCGTTCCAAAGCAAGATAAGCGCATTCACATGGAAAACCGGCTAATGGACGCAAAATCCGTCAAAAATTAATAACGCGAGAACCGAGCACCGGAACAGGGGTAGGTAAAAAGAAAAAATGGTCAGTTCAAAGGGATGAACAGGGTTATAAGGTCAGATGTGGACTTGGGTGAACGTAGGGTGCGTTCACATGGCAGGACCGCAAAATCAGGGAATGAAGGAAAACTGCAAGGGAACAGCCCCAAGGGTGGGTGGAAAATGAACGAGTGGGTGGGAAGGGACCCCATCAAGGTAAAAACAAGTCATGGCATAGAGGCATTAGCAGGTTGAGGCATATGCAGAAGGGTATGCAATGTAGACGCGCAAGGATGCGTCCCCACACTTAAAACCTTAACGGACAGGGGTAACCGAGCAACAGGGACCTAGAACCACACAACAAACCAACCACTAATGTCCCCACACTTAAAACATGACCGTCACAGAGAAATAAAAGGTGTAGGGTTAGAAAAACTTGGCCCATGTTGTTCAGGATCAAGGTTGATTGTTGATGGCACGTCCGGTGTTGTTGTCGACTGCTGGAGGTACCAATGCATCTTCTCGGCACACGTCCTTCATGGCAGGGACCACACAGTAGCACCCAGGGAGGTAGCTGATGGAAGGAATCACAGAAAATTCGATGTCGAAGGATATTGCACTCAACTCACAGTCACTCAAATGGAATGAAAGAACAGTCACTCGCCCCATGACTAATATCACTCGAGGAAAAATGATTAAAACCCATATCTCGTGCCCGGTTTAGGAATCGACAAGGGGATGGTGCAAAGGGAGTATGTCAGGGTGCACAGTTGATGGTGCATTAGTGCGTCGAACCCGTCTGGCATAAGTGCAAGGAGGAAGGCAAGGGAGTCTTACCGTGCAGTGTACAAAACATGGTGATGTGTCCTGTGATGATGACGGTAGAGACCCATCCCGTGGGTGCATAGGAAAACGGAAACATACCTGACTCCAAGTTGTAACGTCCCTCAATCTCACCTCTCGGTAATTGATTGAAGAAACTCCAGTCACACTTAGCCCACCCTCTGTCTCATACTCTGCTAATAGATACAGGAGGGCGGCCCTTTCCTGAAACCCATTGATGTTATCCTTACGATCACTTGTGCAAAGGTTGTATGCCTTGTGTGCATTTGATGGTGCAACTGTGCATCCCGCCCTGTGACGGCGTATAGTGTGAGAAGGAAGGCCAAGGAGCCTTATAGTGCAGTGCACAGAAAAAAATTGTACTTTGTGCATTGAGAGGCCCATCCCATGTGTGCAACACTTCATTCATACTCCTCACCTCTCATTTGATTTGAAGGGAAAAGATTGGTCTCTTGGCCCACCCTCTGTCTCACTCGTTGTTGATAGTTATAGAGGGCAACCATACTCACTTCCCCATCCGGTTAGGATGAAAGTTCACGTCACTCGATTGTTTGTTGATGAAGATCGCGTCACTAGTTGTTGAAGAGGCGTACCCAGGGAGGTAGCCATTAAATCGAACATTGTGTTGGATAGGAACATGTCGTCTGCTAGAGGACAGTTAGACGCTCTGCAGAGAGACCCAGGACACATCGTACCAAGGGAGGTAGCTTCGGAATTGGATCCTGGGGATATCAATCGATGAATCCACTTTCTGGACTGCTGGGTGTTGCCACCTTTTCCACAACCAGCTTCTCGCCCAAGGGTGTTTACCACCTTTTCTTGGAACGAGGCCTGCTATGACAGGGAATTGCTTCCTTTTCTCCCATAACATATTTGTTTTTTCTTTTTTTTTCTTTTTTTTTCTTTCTCTTTTTTTTTATTGTGTTCCCCTATTCCCGAGGGTGTCTCCACCTTTTCTCAAAGAATAGGTCGGCATGACAGGGACCGAAGTCCTTTTCTCCCATGACCGATATGTATTTATTCCTTTTTTTTTCTCTCTTTTCTTCAAATTAAGCAAGGGAATGGTAGAAATACCATGTATCAGAACCAATCTCGCCACTGCCGCTGGTGGAAAATAGAGGATAAGAGATCAAGGCTGGAAGATGGGGTTGAGGGGACAAAAGGTTGCGTCCACCTCATCAGGAGTGGTTGAAGAACGGCTATTAGAAGTAGCATCATAAGAAGTAGAGTGCCGCGCCAACGAGGGAAAGGATCAGGTGACCATAATTGTCAAGATCCCCAAGGAGGAAAGTACTTCTTCAAGTGATATCCATTGATCAGGAAGGGATCATCAGAGGTATCAATGGTCTGCACTTGGACAGAGCCATTAGGGTTGACAGCAAGTACCTTATATGGGCCCGTCCACCGCTGTTGGAGCTTGCCAGGAAACTTGCCAAATCGTGAATCATAGGCTAGGACCAAATCACCTTCTTTGAACTCCTTGTGCTTAATGAAGTTGTCATGTTAAGCCTTGCGTCGAGCTTGCGTGGCTTCCATGCACTGTAGAGCCATCCTGCGAGTTTTGTCCAAACATTCTAGGTGCAGGAGACGGCGTTGCAGTGAATCATCGTCCCCCAAACGCTCTTTGATAGCCACTCTCAAAGAGGGTAATTCCAGTTCAACAGGGAAAACAGCTTCTATACCATACACTAGCTGGAAGGGTGTCTGCCCTGTTGCTGCTTTATGGGAGGTTCTATATGCCCAGAGGGCCTCTGTAAGTCGATCATCCCAATCACGACGATGTGCGGCAATCGTTCTTATCAGAATCGAGCAGAGGATGCGATTCGTGACTTCGACTTGGCCATTGGCTCTGGGGTAATAAGGAGTGGACTTGGGATGGCAGATCTTATACAGCTCTGTCAACTCTTCCATGACTTTATTAATGAAATGAGTGCCTCTATCACTTACCAGCTCTAAGGGACTGCCAAAACGGGTGATGATATTCTCGTACATGAACAGGGCCACGCTGTTACCATCGTCCCGCTTTAGGGATTTAGCTTCACACTACTTTGTGGCATAATCCATACATACGAGGATGTATATGTTCTGCTTCCTTCTGGTAGGAGGATCGATCGGGCCTACGAAGTCGATACCCCACTTCTCAAAAGGCTTCAGGGGAAGGATAGGTTGCAGTGGCATGGCACTTGTCTTCGTGGGTTTCCCCATTCGCTGACAAGCATCATATCTTTTACAGTAATCATAGGCATCCTTATGAATGGTAGGCCACCAATATCCTGCTAGCAGAGCCTTCTTGGCTGTAGCTTCTCTTGCAAAGTGGCCTCCACATGGCTCCTCATGGCAAACCTTCAGAAAAATCCCAATCTCATCTCCTGCAACACATCTTCTGAGCACTTCATCTTTGTCTTTCTTGTACAGTGCGCCGCCTAGCAGGGTGTAGGGGGCTGATTCTAACATAAGCTTCTTCCTCTCTCGACTAGAAATGTCAGGAGGGTACTGTTGGGTTGCCAGCAGATTGGCAATGTCTGCATACCAGGGGGTTACAGTTTCTACTAGGAAGAGGGAAGCATCAGGGAGGTTTGGATCATCATGTTCCTCGTCTGTAGTCTGTGCGATACGCGACAAATGATCTACCAGAACATGGGAACGACCAGGCTTAGTAATCACCTCAAAGTCGAACTCCTGAAATAGAAGGAGCCATCTCATCATTCGTCCTTTCACATCCGCTTTGTTCATCAGGAAGGACAGGGCCTCGTGATCCACATAAAATTTAAAGCGGGTAGACAGTAGATAATGGCGAAACTTTTCTAGGGCAAACACCATTGCCAAGCACTCCAGCTCTGTCACTGTATAGTTCCATTCTCTATCAGTGACTTTTCGGCTTGCGTAATAGATGGGTTGATCCAGCTTCGAGGAGCCCTTTTGGCATAGAACTGCGCCTAAGCCTTCAATGGATGCATCAGTGTGTACATGGAACTCCTTCGTCCAATCAGGAGGTTGCAAAATGGGTTTCTCAATCAGACACTGCTTTAGAGTGTTGAAGGCTTTTTCACATTCTCCTATCCAAAAAAACTCTGCATCTTTCCTTAGAAGCTTATGCAAGGAGGTTGCCTTTGTTGCAAAATGGGCTATGAACCTTCTGTAGTAACCCACATGGCCTAAGAATCCCCTCAACTGTTTGAGGTTGGTGGGTGCTGTCAGAGCTGCAATCTTTTCAATCTTTGCACGGTCTGCTGATATCCCTTGTGCAGAGATAATGTGGCCCAACAGAACTCCATAAGAGACCCCAAAGATGCATTTATCAAGGTTGAGGGAAATCCCATACTCCCGGCATCGGTCAAAGCATTGTTCCAGGTGTCTGAGTGTTCACGGATCAAACTATAGACACAGAAGTCATCCAAATATACCTCAATAAAGTCATGCAGATGATTTTGGAATGCGGTCATCATGACTCGCTGGAAAGTAGCAGGGGCATTGCAGAGCCCAAACGGCATCACTCGGTAAGCATAGGTCCCCCATTCTGTGGTGAAGGTTGTTTTGGACTGGTCTTCTTCTGCGATCTGCACTTGGTTGTATCCGTTGAATCCATCCAGAAGGAAATAAAGCTCATGTCTTGCCACTGTGTCCAACAGTTGGTCTGTGAAAGGAATCGGAAAGTGATCCTTCTTCGTCTTGGAACTGAGCTTTCAAAAATCCACACATATACGAAGCTTGCCATTCTTCTTGGGTACCACCACGATGGGTGAAACCCATTCACTATTTGCCACTGGATAGATGAACTCGGCTTCCAGAAGCTTCAGCAGCTCTGCTTTTACCAATGTGGAATAATTCGGGTTCATTCGCCTCTATCGTTGCCGTACTGGCTTGGCATCAGGCTCCGAGTCAATATGATGCTGACATATTGTAGGATCAATCCCTTTTAGGTCTTTGTAGGACCACGCAAACACGTCCAAATTCTCTTTCAACAAGTTGCACAAGGTTGACAAGTCCTCTTCTGGGAGGCTGCTACCCACCTTCAAGTGGCGTTCAATGCCATCTACATCCACAAAAGTTAACTGCCTTTCACCTTCTACTTCACGGATGAAGGTTCCGCGGACTGCTTCTGGGTACAGATTTGACTCCTTCAAGGGAGTGGTAACCTCTTCTGATGTCCCACTAGAACCAACTTCTTCTTTTGATAGAGACTTAGGTTGCTCCTTGAGATGTTGAAATGGGATTAGAGCTGTTTCGGGTTTGGTTTCAAGATTAATTACCTCTTGGATCGAAGACTCATCTTCTGATGACACATCTAGGAATGTCACATAACAGGGACCCTCTGATTTCTGTTGGGTTTGTGAGACTGGTGCTTGTTGGCACAGTGCATCATCATCATCTTTCTTTGGCAAGGATGAGTGAGGACGGCAAGAGCCACTGCTGAAAGAAGGCTTAGTCTTCTTAATCCATTTCTTATAAAGATTTTGCATATAAGAAGATCCATTTACCAGACCAAATGGTACCATCGCCATTCTGTCCCATAGCATGAGCTCGTCTACTTCTGATGCTTCTGAAACTTCTTCTCCAAATGTATCCTCTTCGGGTGGAATAGACTCTTCTATCTCGCTTTCATAACCTTCTTCGTCCATATCATCTCCATCCTCTTCTGTCTCTGTCTCTGTCTCTGTCTCTGGCTCTGGCTCTGTCTCTGTCTCTGTCTCTATCTCTGTAAGAGCTCTATAAGAGAAGAACAGGTTCTCTGATTCATCTTCTGCCTCTGTCTCTGGCTCTGCTCTGGCCATGTAACAGGGAGAGCAGTACATCCATGCTTCTATCTCACTGTCAGAAGTGATTTCGGAAATCGTTCCTGGTTCAGGCAAGAAGTATTCACCCATTGATAATGGCTTTGCATCTTTTGGGAGTTGGCTTACAGTATCCACTGTTAAGGAACGTGCCACTATTTTCTTGGGAAGGATCTGTTTGACAGCATCTTCATCTGCTGATGTTCCATTTGTAGCCTTATTAGGGGAGTCAGAAGATAATTCCAAGGAGGTGGATCCATGTCCTTTTTGAGCACCATATAGGTTCAGCACCACTTTGTTGGGTCCTCTACCCAAGGTACAGGTTTCTTTGAACCAATCCGTCCTTGCTCAGGCTTCAAAAAGCCATGGTCTACCCAGTAACAGAGGGTAGGATGTACCATAAGAGTTTGGCTTCACCACCAGATAGGTTAGCCAATAATCTTTTCCCGCCACTGTAGTCTTCACAAATGGGAGAATGCCCAAAGGCTTGATTTTGCTCTGATCCGCCAGTCTAATGAGCCATTGGGTGGGTTGCACACCTTGTAGGCCTAGATCCTTCATTGTCACATCCATCATAATGTTCACTAATGAACCACCATCAATCAGTGCATTTGCAATGAAGCAACCTTCTATCCACACGCCAGTCTCTGGGGTACCCGGATCTAGGAAGGCATTAGCCACATCCACTTCTTTTACAGGCTCTGGAGCTTTGTTGGACTTTGTTGCTGTTGAGGGAGCAATCCTTAAGCCACGTCTTCTTGTCAATATACTTTTGAACCTTTTTCGGAAACTGGGAGACAACATCAATAATTGTCGGAATGTGAGGTTTGGTTTAAAGGTATCTAGATCTCTGACCAGATTGTATTCCTTAATAGGATCCACTGACTTCTCTAACCGGTTAGGAAATGGGGTGACACCCATTTTCATTTTCCCTCTTTCTTCCAACAAGGGAATCATGGGGACTTCTTCTGCCACTTGTGGCACTTCCTCCTCTTCTATCTCCTGGACCTCTGGTCCTGTCTCTGGAATTGTCTCTGTAACTCTCTGTGGCACTGTAGTGCTCTATACGGCACTGTTAGGCTCTGTTCTGTTCTGTTCTTCTGGTGGAAGATTGAACTTCACTGTTCTGGCAGGAGGATTATTTTCTTGCTGGATAGGTGGTTCCTTCTTCTTTGCACGCGTGATGGCAGCAACTTCCAATTCCACTAAATTGGAGGCAGGCTCTTGGGCCTTGGCCGGACTATCAATAGCACTATTTTTCACTGGGGCTGGGCTTGGACAGTCTTTTGCAGTGTGGCCTTCTCCTTTGCATCGACTGCATAAGGACTTATAATCCACTGACCTTTTGGGATTTGGACAATTTGGTGAGATGTGTCATGTTTCTCCGCATTTGTAACACTCCACTTCTGATCTCTGACCACCGCCAGACTATCTTCCTTGGTAACTTTGTGAGGGAAATCTTCTGGGTCCAAAATTAGGACCAAACTCCCTAGGCATGGGTCCAATATCCTGTGTTTTCATTTTGGATTCCAGCAAGTTGAATCTTGTGTCTTCTTCCTTCCTTCTCCTATCATGCATCTCCTTCAGAGAGCAAATGTCCTCTGTACGGTTCTTCCGCAAATAGTAGGAACAGAAGGCTCTAGGAATGGTTGGTTTGCATGTACATTCAGTGGCTAAATGGCCTGTTTGATGACACTTACCACACCAAGTATTTGACCGCATCACATCTCTTCCTGCCCCTGCAACATTGGATATGCTAGCAGTATTCACTTTCAGCGTCTGTAGCTACTCTGTAATCACATCCATCAACTCCTTTTTGATATTTGCAACTGAGTTGGATAAATAATCCTTCAAGCTTTCTCCTCTTGATGTACTGGCAGTAGGGTTTTGAGGAGTCTCTGTAATCACTGCATAAACAGGTTGGGCTGGTGCAGAGGGATCTCTGTTCTGGTTCTGATTCAGAACTCCTGTTTGAAATGTTGGCTGTTGGCTCCAGTTGGTAGGGTTCCACTATTGCTGCTGATTTGGCATTGGGGAAATTGGTTGGGACCATTGTTGTTGTGGTTGAGAACCATCATTTGAGGCATTGATTGTGGCCACTGTGGATTTGGTGCACTGTACTGTGATACTGGGGGCATTTGTGGGTAGGGGTAGGGAACTATCCCTGGGACTGCATTTGGTGGGTACATCATTTCTGGCATCAGAGGAGGTAAAACTCCTCTTCCTGGATTTATCGCCAATCTAGCTTCCACTTCATCGTACAGACTTGCACCTTCTGTTGCAGCTTGCAGTGTGGCCGGTCTTTGGAGCTCCACAAACTTACGGACTTCTGGTTGTAATCCTCTGAGAAACACCCCCTTCTGAATGCCATCATCGAGATTATGGTTAGTCCATCTCTTCAGGATGGATTCCATTCGTGAGACATAAGCTTCTACTCTTTCTCCAGAGGACTGACTTAGGCTCATAAATTCCTCTCGCATCCGCTCTTCAAAACCTTCAT
This sequence comes from Lygodium microphyllum, assembly GCF_053477565.2. Classification (NCBI taxonomy): domain Eukaryota; kingdom Viridiplantae; phylum Streptophyta; class Polypodiopsida; order Schizaeales; family Lygodiaceae; genus Lygodium; species Lygodium microphyllum. The sequence goes on along the minus strand of NC_141146.1, from coordinate 81,932,724 downwards.
GCCTGAATTTAGTGAGGAAGGCCAACTTCAGGTCATCCCATGTGCCAAAAGTTCCTGCTGCTTGTCTCTCATACCATTGAAACGCCGCGCCCTTGAAAGTAGCGGGGAATATTGCTAACCAATGCTTGGGGGTTCTAGCATTGTTAGCCACACATGCTACCATAAACTCTGCTACATGAAGATCGGGGTCTTCATTGTACTCTCCCTTAAAAACTGGCAATGGGACTACATTCGCTGGCTTGTCATCAATATTTCTAGGATGGATCTGGCTTGGAAGTGGACCTCCAGCAGGAGGAGGAAGGGCTTGATGTGCCATTGGGACTTCTGTAAAGAGTTCCGCAAGGGCGTCAAAGGCGGCTTCTGCTGCGAGCTCGTTCTCAACTTTGATTTTTGCTTTCTCTCTTCTCACGTACCTCTAGACTCGTTCTAACGCTTGCCTCTTTATTGCGTCATTCATTAGGGGGTTGGCTCCACTATGTTGTTAGTGCTCCACAGAGGGATAACAGAAGGCTTCACTCTCTGGAGGACTCTCTTGCCAACATTTCTTCTACTTCTTCCTTTTCAACGTCTCTGAATTATGCTTTCATGCCACTGCACAGAGGAAGGTATTCGGTCCTGAAGGTGTCAAAATGCATACGTCTAAGCATTGTGGTGGTGCCATCATCATAGTAATGCCAGCTTCTGATGGTTTCAACACTGTATGTTGTGAAAAACACTCTGTCTACCAACTTCCAGTGGGTTGCTAATTGAACAAACATAAGATTATCAGTGCACCAAGCATCCCACATATCTTGCTGTTGAGCATCCACGAACAAATTCCAACTCATTTCCTTCTTGTCCTTGTGAACCTCTACAGACCAAGACTCTTGAAGCTTCTTCACAATCTCCCACTTGATGATGTCTGGAAATTTCTCAATGAATGCCAAATCTTCCATGGATGGTCATTCTCTCTGTTTCTTCTCTTCAGTTTGTCCCCAAACAGTTTGCCACCAAGATGCAAGTTTCTGCTGCTTCAACAGGAAGAGGAAACTGTCCACCACATAGAGCTGCATCATGATGGTGATGTGTTTTCGCCATTGTGGGATGAACTTCTTGTGGAAAGTGGCTCTGATTATGAGAAATTCCAATTCTTCAGTGGAATAAGGAACTTTACAATCATCCATTGAATTCTTCTCTTCTTGGCAATGCCATTTCCTTCATTTTCAGCCTCTTCTGGTACTTGTTGATGGAAAGTTTCCCCGATTGCGCACCAAAAACATGGAGCCCTAAGAGGAACACCAAGGAACAGGGAATTCTCTTGCAAGAAAATCTATCTTGTAACATCAACAAGCTTGTTTATTATGTTTTATATGATCACAATGAAGAAAAGAACACCAGGCACAACGAATCTTCATGCAGCATCATGTAGACCTCCCACGGATTTGATAGAATCAACCATATTCTTCAATATCTTCACAAAATCCATCAATATAACAAGGAAAGCAAAGGAATACACCATCTTTGAATGGAAATACATCACATAGTATTCATCTTCAATATCTTCATAGTCTTCTCTCTCAATCTCTCACATAGAATCACTCTGTTTCATTAGATTTGACTATCTCTGACTCTCTCTCTCTCTCTCTCCATCAATAATACATCATATCTTACTAAAATCTCTCATAATCACTCTCAATAATCCTTCTTAGGTCGTGGATACCCCTCCCAAGAGGTATGTCTGATATGAAGGGTCACCAGAGCCACTACAGTGTCCTTTCATAGCTCACTACTGTCACTTCACTCCAGTTTTCACTCGAGTCTTCAGCAGCTACTTCTTTCACTTATTTCAGCTCTTTTGCACTTGTATTCACCTCTTCCCAAGGCTAGAAAACTTTCCCAAGCTACACTCTCATCCATCAGAACACATACAGAAGCATACATGAGAGCAGAATTTAGGTGCCGAAAAGTGCTTAAAAATAGCTAAAAATTATGAATATCAAGGGAAAAATATTCAATGTCAAAGGCAGCGGCTCGACCTAGAACGATTTTAAGCGTCAAAGTGCTCTAAGGACGCCCGGGCAACACTTGCAGATTTTTAGTAATTTTTCCATGCGCCTGTGACGGTCAGTGGAGCTATCAGTCAGTGCGGGATGCCGAGATGAGCTCATAGAAAATTTCAGACTGCGATTTGGACACCGTATGCGTGAGAGGCAGGGAAAAGGCCAAAAGACCGGTCAAGAGTTGGGAGGTGCCCAAAAAATTGAGAAATGAGGGGGTGCCTTTGTGAAGGGGCACCCCCCATAAAAAAAATCGTGATTTAGGAGGGGGGCGGTGGCTGATCAGCGCCACGAAAAAAACGCCCCCCCCCCACAAATCGATATACAGGCTGCAAGTAAGCCATGGATCTAAGCACAGAAGGCAACCACACTCGATCTCTGCTCCGCATCGCTCCGGTTTACGCAGTCAATGGCAGCCTATAGAGGGAGAGAGAAAATCAGTATTTCTCTCTCCTCCCTCTCTCTCCTCTAAGAGGGAGTTCATGTGGGAAGAGGAAGGAAGAAAAAAGAATGATGGAGGCTTGTCCGCCATGGATCGGATTGCTCCACGGGCTAGAAATGGTGACTTTGATTGTTATGAGCATGAAGTACTGCTGATTTTCAGATTTGTAGCCATGGACATGAAACCCGAAACACGCAAATAAGCGGTAATTCAATTTTTGCAAAGGAAATTTGAGATTTTATGGCTTTTGATCGATAAAATGTTGTTCATGTGGGCTAAAAATTGTTTATGTTGCTGTTTTCCATGAGTATTTGTTGATCATAATCAGAAAATCAAAAAAATATGCATCTTGTGACTCAAAATAATACACTAAAACACGTAAAATATGAAAAATCAAGGGAAAATAATGTTTTTGGGTATAAAAATGGAAAAATGAATAGGAACACCAACTAAATTTTCATTTTTGTTGCAAGAAGGAACTAAGGGCCACAGCCCATAACCTATTTTGAATTTTTAGTAATAAAATAATGCAAAAAATAAGGGAAAATACAAGGAAAATAGAGAAAAATCATAAAAAACAGGGAAAAAATGCATTTTGGGTGTGGAAAATTAATGAAAATTAAGAACAATGTTCGTGAATGTTTGTGGGGACTGAAGCATGAGGATTTTCCTCAGTTCATCCCCACCTTCTTGTTCTAGTGCATTTTTTCATTTTTTACACATGAAATGATGGCCAAATGCCTTATGAATCTATGCAACAATGAAACATTTGATCGATGGGAGGGTAGAGTGGTTAAAATGTGTCTAAATGTGTAGTAAAATGATGAAAAGATTGCTGGCTTTTGTTTGCATGCCATATAGGTTGGTGAATAATTATAAAATAAGAGCTTAGTAGCACGAGGGTTTCCTTGGTGCTAGGTTCGTGCAACGCCGCATAAGAACGGTAGTTGAAAAGCATTGAAAGGATGTTTTCCACATGTGCACAATATTGATTTTATAATTGTTTGAGCACTTAGCATCCACACTATATATAAATCATGGAAATATTTAAAGGTATCAGAAATCCTGGATGCATAGCAATTGCTTTCATTAGGACCTTGACCCACGTTGAGTGAGACACAGGACACCCTAAGCCATAGGCTAGTCGTGGGGTCTAGGGAAAAGAGAAGTGAGGAAAATGGTACATTCCTGTATACGATTAAATGGTACCTTGAGTGGATTTTGTGCGACATGTTTATATGTTGAGTGATGCATCGAGGGGCCAATCCCCAAGGTGTAGGAGAGTCGCAGAGGGGTGGCGGCATTCAGCCGTTGGAGGACCCCCTATGTTTGTGCTTCGTGCCATTAGGCAATGTGTAAGGGACTCCCTCTGAGGAGTAGTGGGTGAGAGAAGAGTGGACTACAAACGACGTAATACAAACACAAGATATTTAGGAAGGCAATGTATGTGTCATCAACGCTCCTGGCCGTGAGGCCGTGGGGTTGTTAAGCATGTGTGATAGAGGTCCGGCTAGTGCACGAGCCAGTGCCGGCCCGTTCTAGGTTCCATCAGTGGTGCGTCTACCGGGAGCCGCTTAAAAGTGGCGGACCTCGAATCCTGGTTGTCTAGGGACCAACTAGCAGTTTATGCCAAAGGATACTAAGATTGATCCGTTATTTATCGATAAGCATCGTCTAGCAGAAATCCAAAAGCAAGAAAGAGACGAAAGAGCTAGGCGGCGTGCTGAAATTTTTAGGAGATATTCCCCTAAGCGTAGCGGTGTTGAACCCTTACGAGGGAGTGGATCTAGTGGTCTTGGAGCCATAAGCAGTAAGTTAGGAGAAGGTAGAAGCTCTAGTGCTCCCCTTCCTTCCATAAGCCTGTCTACATCAAGTGCGGGAGGTGTAACCCCACCTTCCCTTATTCCTAGTGCAAATCCAATCCTCCTCATGGCGCAGCCTATTGCAATTCCTACAGGAACGACGGATTTGCCAGCTCTAGGTTACCCGCTACCCATTTTTAATGGGTTAGTTGAGGAAGATGCAGAACTCCACATTAGGGAGTTTCAAAAGCTGATGTTTAACTGTCGCATCCAAGAAGAAGGACATTTAATGATGTTCTTCAATATGACTCTCAAAGGAAGAGCCACTATATGGTATCATGGTTTAGAAGCCGGAACCATATTGAATATTGATTCATTTTATGGAGCTTTTCGAAGGGAGTTTGCCCCTGAAAGGGGCGGGCAATATTGGTTGCGTGTACTCAACATGACTCGCCAAGAACCACACGAGGATATTCAGGCTTATGCGAAGAAGATAAAAGAGGTTTTCCGTAAGTTGGACACCTCTATTCCTATCCCCGCAGCTGCCCAATTGCAATATTTCCTACATGGTTTGGACTTTAATATCCAATTGCAGTTGAGTAGTGTCCCCTTGGGGGATATAGATACTGCCATTACACGAGCACAAGAGGTGGAATCCTGACTACAAGCAGCCTATGCTTCTCGAGGCAATTCAAATATGGGTTTAGTACTGGGAAACAACGTGGCAACGGCCAATGCCAGTAGTGGCCAAGGGATAGCGATGGTTAACCCTAATGGGAGAGGGAACATGATGCAAAATGTCCCTTTATTACCAGCTCCCCCTAGCATATTGATGCCTACGGGCAGTCAAATGGCTCCAAATGGTGGAGGTCAGGCGGTCAATTCTAATACCATGCCTGTGGCTCAACAACCAGTGCCTAATCAAATTGTTAGGCCGATGGAACGACATGGTAATGACTAAGGCTATGAGTCGAGTGCTTTCAATGTTCTTGGCGAGGTTAAGGACATGATGAAGCATTATACTGACATGATTACAGATCAGTATCGACAAATAGCCGTTGATGTCAACTTCCTTAAAAAACAACAAAATTTGATAGGAAGTAGATACCTAGATGAGGGTGCACCTTCGAGGTTTAGTTGCAAATGGTGTGGTGGGCAACACTATCCAAGAAATTGCCCAAACATCAAGTGCGACATGTGTGGAAAATTTGGCCATTTAGCAGCTACTTGCTGGAGTAAGATCAGTTCCCTCCAGTGAGGTAGTCGGCAACCAGGGCCTCTTAATAATCGTGCCCAAGGAAATGATTCCCAGTGAGAAGACGGGCCTAAACAAATACTTCAACGACCAAAGACTACAGTGGAGGAGCTACCAAGTGGTAGTGGGGTTAGTTTGATTGAGGCTGTACGCGTTAACGATGCTGAAACCTCTAATCTGCGAGGTGTTCTTACAAGAGGTCGAAAGGGTAGAGAAGCCGACAAGGATAAGCCTGTCGACGGAAACCCTAAACAAGGCGACAAAGGAACGCAAGTTTTGGATCCTGCCATGGAAGGGGGACCTTTGAAGCCCGTGGAAAGTAAAGCCGATAAGGAACCACCAAAGAAGAAGGTGAAAGTTAAGAAAGAGGCAATAAAGCCAGTTCAGCGACCTAAATAGCGGATGGTTTGGCGTGAAAAGCGAGCTCTATCGAACTATCATGAATTCGATTTGGCGAGCTCCCTTTGCGAAGTCAAGCCGGATGTGAATCTTTTACAGCTTATCAAGCTTTCCCCAGGAGTACACAAGGAATTTAGAAAGATCCTACATACCGGGTATATCATAGAACCTTTGGGTATTGCGCGAGTTGGTGATGACTGGTTCAAGCATGCTGAGAAGCATTGCCCAAGGGTTGCAGCCTATGTCGATGGGATATTAGTAGATTATGCCATTGTCGACAGGGATCATCTGTTAACATTATGAGTTCTGAATTGATGGAAAGGTTGGGCCTTGTGATCCAGAAAGATACCTCCACAATTCTCAGAATGGTAGATGATAGTTTGAGACAGCCCGAGGGCTGCATTACTAAGGTCCATGTCACTGTTGCAAATGTGGAATGCCTGTTGGACTTTAGGGTGATTCGTTTTGCAGGCCGTCCAAGTTACCAAGTATTACTCGGACGACCTTGGATCTTGCAAGCGGACTGCCAAGTAGACATACCCGCCGGTCGACTAATATTCGGCAGAGGTGCCCAGCGTGTGGTAGTTGATGCTTATCTTGAGTCTCCGCAGAGTGAGAGAGCTCCTCTATCTTCTACAGAATTGGAGACATTAGAAGATTTATCTACCAGTGAGACATCATCAAGTGATGAGTCCAAAGAGGGATCCACCACGGAATACATCTATCAGATCACTTTGAACGAGCCGATAGAGGGCCAAGATCGTATAAGAGATGCAGATGTTATTGAGCTAGACCTTGGTACGCCTGATGATTCATGGCCAATCAAATTAGGTTCTATGCTCAGCACAACAAAAAGGGAGGACTATGTGGCCTTGATTCAGGAATTCCGTGATATCTTTGCCTGGAGTTATGATGAGCTGAGAGGCATTCCTCCTAGTCTTGCTGTTCATACAATTCCGTTGAAAGAAGGCAGTCGTCCTGTACGACAGAAAGTAAGGCGTATGCCTTTCGAACTGAGGGACGGGCTGTTTGAAGAGTTACAGAAGCTTCGAAAAGCGGGTTTGATTTTTCCTGTGCAACACACGGAATGGTGTTCGCCGATTGTGATCAGAAAGAAGAAAAATAATCAAATCTGATTATGTGTAGATTTTAGGGAGCTAAATAAGCAAACAGTTAAGGACTACTACCTGTTGCCATTTATTGACCAGATTTTGGATCAATTAGCGGGTAGGGAGATATATTCATTTATGGATTGCTTTGTAGGATATAACCAGATGGCAATTGAAGAAGAGGACAAGTTGAAAATAACTTTTATTACTGTATTTGGTACTTTTGCATACCATGTGATGGCCTTTGGTTTATGCAATGCGCCTGGTTCGTGGCAACAAACAGTAGATAAGACATTCAGTGGCATATCCCGTGAAGAGTTGAAGGTGTTTATTGATGACTTAGGGGCTGCCACCGTGAGAGAAAGGCAGTTGATCATTTTAAGAAAATGCTTTGAGCACTGTAGAAAATTCTGCATCGCCCTAAACCCACGGAAGTGTGTTTTTGGAGTACCTTATGGGCTATTGCTGGGTCATGTGGTCAGTTCGGTAGGAATTGCGACAGACCCCGAGAAGGTCAAAGTTATTGTTGCCATGGGTCCACCACGCACTCCGAAGGAAGTTCATAGCTTTCTGTCTTCCGTTGGTTACTACCGTAGATTCATAAACGCCTTGGCAGAAAGAACGTTGCCGCTTACAAATTTATTGTCCTTTAGCTGTTCGTTTGTATGGGGTGACCCTTGTAAGGTAGCATTCGAGGATGTGAAACAAGAGCTAGCAAGAGCGCCCATTTTAAAAGCACCCAAAAGAGGTGAGGTGTTCTATATATTCTCAGCAGCCACCATGTATAGTATCAGCTGCTGTTTAGCCCAAACTTGGAAAGAGAAGTGGTAACATCCGATAGCCTTTGCTAGTCAGAAACTAGGCATTTCAGAGATCAATTATACCTACATGGAGAAGTTGTGTCTAGCGATGGTCTTTGGGACCAAGAAATTCAGGCATTATATTCTCTATGAGAAAGTCGTGCTTTATACGAAGGCGGAGGGACTTCGATTATTGATGAATAAGCTACAGCTGCTTGATCGTCTAGCAAAGTGGTTGATCACTTTGCAGGAATTTGATTATGAGATCAGGAGTAAGCCACTAAGGTTGCAAGGCATCGTGGAATGTCTTGTGGACTTTGGGGAGCCGAAAGAATCTGTGGCTAAAGGTAGTGACATGGAGTTGTTATTTAAAATAGATACGGCATCTATTCCCTCCTGGTATACTGCAATAACGCATTATTTATCGACGGGAGAGGTGGGATCCGAATTATCTAAAGCTGAGAGAAGGAAAATTAAGCAGCAAGCATTAAAGTTTGCCTTGATCGCAGGTACATTATATCGGCAAGGGGTTGATGACATCTATCGCCGATGTGTGATGCCTGACGAGGTGCCATTCATTTTGGAAGAGTGCCATGATTCTGCTTGCGAAGGCCATTTTGCAAGATGGCTTACAGCACAAAAGGCTTTAAGAGCAGGTTATTGGTGGCTTGCCATCTTCCAGGATGCGTTTGCGTATGTTAAGAGATGCGATATTTGTCAACGACATGATAGTCGAGAGAATAGGAAACTACCACTTACCCCTATTATGGTGATACTTCCATTTGAGAAGTGGGGAATAGACTTTGTGGGTCCTATTACTCCGTCGTCGACTACGCAAAAGAGGTACATCATTGTAGCAACTGACTACTTCACAAAGTGGTCAGAAGCATGTGTAACAAGGAAAAATGATGCTAAAGAAACTGCTAGTTTCCTTTTAGAGCAGATAATATGCCGTTTTGGTCCGCCGTCGAAAGAATTAGTGTCGGACCGTGGAACCCATTTCCTGAATAAGGTGATCAAAAGCTTGACAGAGACTTGGCAAATCAAGCACAACAAGACAACCCCATATAACCCGCAAGCTAATGGGCAAGTTGAAAGCACCAACAAGCAGCTTGTGGGCATCCTATCCAAAATTGTATCGGAAAAGAAACGGGATTGGGATAAAAAGTTATACGTGGCAGTGTGGGCCTATAATACGACCTTCAAACGAGCCACTGGCCATACCCCGTTCAAGTTAGTATATGGGGAGGAGTGTGTCTTGCCTTTAGAGATTGAGCTGCCGACTATTCGGTTTTCCATCAATCATTCTTTGAGTGATAAAGACACACTTTTTGAGCGCTTGACGACACTGGCACATTTAGATGAGCTTAAGCTACAGAGCTTATTGCACCAAGAAGTGGCGAAGTGCCGAATGAAGCAGTTACACGACCTCAAAGCCAAGAAATACACCTTCAAGAAAGGACAGCTTGTTCTGTATTATGATGCATGATGTGAATTATTTCCAGGCAAGCTAGAGCCCAAATGGGACGGACCCTATAGGATCGTTAGAATATGAAAGAATAAATCCACAATCTTGTTAGCTGACCTTGAGGAGATAGAATTTAAAAATAAGGTTAATTTTAATAAGATTAAACCTTATTATTTCTGATTACACTAATACTATGACTGCCTTGCAGGTCTAGGCGAGATCGATCAAATATCTGCAAGGAAATCGTGATAGAGGTTGATGGGTCGTCTAATCCCTTATTTAGAACACCCATATTTAGAACAGAGGTATCACCAGGGAAAACTCATTTGGTGGAGCAAAAGATACAAGGTGATTGAGCAAGAAGACGAGACTTTTTTTTGGGAGATCCAGGTCTTCTGCCATCACTGTCTACAAATTTTGACGAGCATCCCTGTTGAATTCAATGATGATGGAGGGATGGAGCCTACAGTCCACCCGTTGAATATGCTGAATTTTGATTACCATAATTTCGAGCAGAGTCCCGGATGGCGGGATATGTAAACCCTTTATGGACGTACACCTTGTACTTTGATGGGGCGTCCAGGGGTGCATGCAAAAAAGGAAGTGTAGGAGTTGTCATCCGGGACCCCCAACGACGCATTGTCATGAAGTTAGCTGTTTATCTCGGGGTGAATTTTACCAATAACATGGCTGAATACAAAGCCCTGATTATGGGTTTGCATATTGCAAAGAAGGGTGGTATCCGCCAGTTATTGGTGAAAGGGGACTCTCAGTTGGCTTTAAATCAACTCAATGGGGCGTACATGGTACGGAACCCCATCCTTTGCATGTACCATCATACTGCCATAGCCCTGCTAGACGAATTTGATAGAGTGTCTTTTCAGCTGATTCCACGGAACTGGAATCAATTTGTCGATTCATTGGCTAACCTTGCGCATGAAGAAGACCTCTTCTTTAATTGTGGCCCTTGTCCCGATATATCTATTGATGGTGAGACAGGACCTGGTTGTTTGTGGGGTATGCTTTTTGAACATGCCCTCTTTGGCAGACGACGGTTGATTTGGGTGATGCAGAGGGGAGACTCATCTGCCTTTATTATCTTGGACCCACAGACTGATTAGACGACATATGATGCGAACACCTCTTGCAATATACGCAGGAGGGATGGGTCATAATTTAATGCACCTAGTTTAGGTCTACGAGCCTCTGTTTCCCTGGGAATGGTATGCTTTGATGTCTATCATAGTTGTTTCCAGGAGGATGTTATGTAAAGTCATGTTTTATTTCATTAGGCCAAGAGGGCCGATGCAGTTTTGTAGCAAAGTCAGGTTTGATTTCATTAGGCCAAGAGGACCATTTCCCTATCTAGTGCGGGTGCGTTTAATCGGGTTTTTGGTTTAAGTGTTTTGCTGGACAGGTTTTGTGATTCGTGGAATTTGGTGGAGCCTGGAGGAGCCTTTGCTCCAATGGAAGCTTCTTGTGGCCAATCCAGGTGATACCTCTCCTTTACGAGTACCTTTCTTTCCTGTTATATGTGTTTTTGTACTTGTCGAGGGGATACATTTTTGTTGGGGACCGGCAACCAAGGCATGAAGACCCAGGTTTAGGCTAAGTATGTTTGAGGGAGGTCGGAGTAGTCATTGCCTCCTGTAAAGACATTGTCAAGCATCAAAAGACCTGTTTTAGAAGGAAGTCCGAGTGGCCCTGTTCTGCTAGCCTGCTAGGCAGCGGTTCTAGGAGTTCTTGTTAGTAGTGAGGCAGTTAGAGAAGCCTGCCAGAAGACAATTATAATGATGCCAAGAAACCCTGAACATCCTAAAAGATGAATATAAATACCAAGGTGTGTAAAAAGGGGTTTTAACCCTTATTAAAGGAAAAAAAAAGAATGAAAATATATAGGCAGTTGATCATCGCCTTGTGAAGGCCCGATAGGTTCTTGGGGACAAGTCAGACCCGGGGCCGATACCTTGTCTTCCTAGGGGTGGCTTCTTGCTGGGAAAAAAAAATAATAGTCACAAAACAAGGAAGGTTGGAGCGAAAATAAAAGTGAGCGTTAGAAAAGGATTAAGTGTCGCCTTGCGAGGGCTTGGTAGGTTCTTGGGTACCGAGACAGGTCTTGAGACCAATGCCCTGTTCTCCTTGGGTCACTACGCTCAGCTCCCTCCTTTTTACATGCCTAAGTATGTTCATAAAATAAAAACCCTAAAAGAAGAAATATACTGAAAGAAAATACTCCTTGATTAGGCTATAGGAGTCCTCGCCTTGTAGGAGCTCCTAGTTGTGTTGTCTTTAGTTGGTAAGTAGTTCAGACTACCACTTAGGGCAACCTCTTTGATAGGTTTTTTTAGTTTGGCTGTGTTGGAGCAACTGGTTAGTGACTCACTTTGGATCTTCTATTAGATGATGCTAGGCCTACTCCTTGTGGATGTCATGCCTTGGTTCTGTCCAGGGGTAGGGGGAGCATTGTGCTGAGTTTTATTGTATATTTGTTTTGTATCAGTTTGATGCTTCTTTAGTTATTTATGTGCAGATATGTTCATGGATTGGACGGGCTGAGTCGCCCTATCCCATGGTCGCCAATGAGAGCGGAATTTAGGTGCCGGGAAGTGCTTAAAAATAGCTAAATATTATGAATATCAAGGGAAAAATATTCAATGTCAAAGGCGGCGGGTCGACCTAGGACGATTTTAAGCGTCAAAGTGCTCTAAGGACGCCTAGGCAACACTTGAAGATTTTTAGTAATTTTACCATATGCCTGTGCCGGTCAATGGAGCTATCAGTCAGTGCGGGATGTCGAGACGAGCTCACAGAAATTTTCAGACTGCGATTTGGACACCGTATGCGCGAGAGGCAGGGAAAAGGCCAAAAGGCGGTCAAGAGTTGGGAGGTGCCCAAAAATTTGAGAAATGAGGGGGTGCCTTTGTGAAGGGGCACCCCCCCATTAAAAAAATCGTGATTTAGGAGGGGGGGGCGGCTGATCAGCACCGCGAAAAAAACGCTCCCCCCCCCCCACAAATCGATATGCAAGCTGCAAGTAAGCCATGGATCTAATCACAGAAGGCAACCACACTCGATCTCCGCTCCGCATCGCTCCGGTTTACGCAGTCAATGGCAGCCTGTAGAGGGAGAGAGAAAATTAGTCTTTCTCTCTCCTCCCTCTCTCTCCTCTAAGAGGGAGTTCATGTGGGAAGAGGAAGGAAGAAGAAAGAATGATGGAGGCTTGTCCGGCATGGATCGGATTGCTCCACGGGCTGGAAATGGTGACTTGTGATCGTCATGAGCATGAAGTGCTACTGATTTTCAGATTTGCAGCCATGGACATGAAACCCGAAACACGCAAATAAGCGGTAATTCAATTTTTGCAAAGGAAATTTGAGATTTTATGTCTTTTGATTGATAAAATGTTGTTCATGTGCGCTAAAAATTGTTTATGTTGCTGTCTTCCATGAGTACTTGTTGATCATAATCAGAAAATCAGAAAAATATGCATCTTGTGATTTAAAATAATACACTAAAACACGTAAAATATGGAAAATCAAGGAAAAATAATGTTTTTGGGTATAAAAATGGAAAAATGAATAGAAACACCAACTAAATTTTCATTTTTGTTGCAAGAAGAAACTAAGGGCCACAACCCATAACCTATTTTGAATTTTCAGTAATAAAATAATGTAGAAAATAAGGGAAAATACAAGGAAAATAGAGAAAAATCATAAAAAATAGGGAAAAAATACATTTTGGATGTGAAAAATTAATAAAAATTAAGAACAATGTTCGTGAATGTTTGTGGGGACTGAAGCATGAGGATTTTCCTCAGTTCATCCCCACCTTCTTGTTCTAGTCATCAAAACCTCATAACTCATACTCAAACCATTCCAAACTCTCAAAAACTATTCAATAAGCTTTCACAATATCTCAATCTTCATCAATCAATAATCCATCCCTCCTTACAGAAGACAATCAGAACAAAACAGAACAAAACAGAAGCTATACAGAAGATATACAGAACCAATCAGAACCTCTCAGAACATCACTGAACCTCATATCTCTACTAATAAACATCATGAACTTCCAAAACATAATCAATATCATCCTAAACACTCTCAAACCACTTTCAAACCAATCAATCATCTCATAAAATCAACCATTCAACTCTCAAAAACAACAAAAATCAGCCAAAAATAAGTCATTTCAACACTCAATATGTCTCTCTTTCCTGTGATGTGGTCCCATAGCAAGCTTCCCACATTCTTGAAAATATGCATGGGATCCAACAAGTGGTTGAACTGTAAGTGGGTTCAATATGGCAACTCGTAGAAAACTGAGAACCGTCGCATTCCATTTGGATGTGATTCCAGATTTACCATTTTCAGCTCGTACCAGCTTGCAGCGTTCATACGTGTTGGAGGTCGTCCAAGAAAACCTTCCCTGAGTTCATGATCCTCCGACAAGAAAGCGGCGTGTCTTTGATATACCATCTTCTTCATAGTTCGTGACCTTTGGGAGTCTAACTGTGGCCCACACAATGGACATGCATGATAATCTAAGGTAACCAGACCTCTAAGGCGAGCCACGACCTAGTGAATACTTGATTGAATGAAATAAAATATAGATATTACCAGCGAAAACGGAGGTCTGCTCACCTGAGCACTCTCCCAATCCCGAAAAGTCATGCATCATCCACATGAGAATGGCTCAAATGTTGGCTGACCACCGACCATCACGCCTGCTCATATCTTGCACAGTGACCCCCTCCTCCCACAAAATCTTAAGCTCATCAACTAATGGATGAAGATACACATCCATATTTTTTACTTTGTAGCGGCCCGGGACGAGCAAGCTAAGGATGAGATGTCCTTTCTTCGTAGAAAGCCATGGAGGGATGTTGTAGTTGACAAGCACTATAGGCCACACACTGTAAGCAGTCGAGCGTAGACCGAATGGGTTCACACCATCCATGGCGAGACCAAGCCGAAGATTCCTTGGCTCTTGCGCAAAGCCTGGGAAGGTAGAGTCAATGTGGCTCCATGCGCGCGAATCTGCTGATATTCGTTGAACTCCATCTGTGGGTCTATTCTGCACATGCCACGTTGTCAAGCTTGCCATGCCAGACGTGCAAAACATGTGGTTTATGCGGGGGATGAGCGGAAAGTGTCTGAGAACTTTGTGAGGGATGGTTTGCCCTTGCAAGTCCTGTCGATACCTGTGAGCATCACACTTTGAACATGTCTCCATAGTCTCGTATTCATCTCGAAACAGTATGCAATCGTTGATACATGCATGGATGTTATTGTACTCCTGTATTTTCAGCATTGAGAGCAAGGACATGGGACACGTTGATTAAGATACGTCTCGCGATCTTGAACAATAAGACCTTCTTCGTTTTCCATCTTATCTACATTACAGCAAACGAGGCTTAAATGGATAGTTTTATGGAGATGTACGTCAAGTTGCAAGTTGACCATAAATCTTGCATTGTACATAGTAGTTGAGAGATTTATTGATGTTATATCTCGGCCTTGTATCATGCTCAAGGATTTTTTTGTCCCGGTAGATAATTATTCGTTATTGTAAAAAACTGCACTAGAGGGCTTTGAGTATAAGTAATCCATTTATGAGCATCATTGAGGATCTCTTAGTCTAATAATAAATCAGTCTCAACAAAAAGCATCTTAGAAATGTGGTTTTTTTGTCCTAGGATTGTGTATTAAAATTAATGCCATCTATGAAATTTATCAACTATAGTAATAAAATTTATTTCAATCAATTATACTCATAGTCATAAGACCTGAGGGAAAATATCCTATACTCAATTTAAGGGATTCTTCTTCTATATCAATACTTTTGGGTCCACTTTGATGAAGTATCGTAATGACCATTAGCTAGGGTATCATCTTCTTTTAGTCCTTCTGTTGACTAATTAGCATGATTTCTAATTTGTTATGCCTATAAAGTTAATACAAAAACAATGAATTATGCATATCACAATTAGATCCCCTACTTGGACATTATGAAGGACATGACCAATTTTAAGCCATCTTAAAGAGTCACCAATGTACATGGCCCATGGCAAAGCACATTGCATACCATTATCGATAAGTATATTATCGTGCATCTTAAATCTCCTAATTAGAATTTATAAACGGTATGACTAATTTTTAGCCCCCTTAAGGAGTCGATGTAATGGTACCCATAAAAAAAGTAAAGTGGATACCATTACCATAATCATGGATATGCTATCATTCCAATATATGTTATCTTTCTCTTTCTCTCCCTCTCCCTCTCCCTCCCTCTCTTTCTCTTTCTCTAGTATTTCCTCTCCCTCTCACAATATATCTTAACACTCTCCAAAAGTAAAAGGGAGAGGGAGAGAGAGAATGCACTCTCCCTCCCTCTCCCTCTCCCTCTCCCTCTCTTTCTCTTTCTCTCCCTCTCTCATTTCCTTCCCCTCCCTCTCCCTCTCTTTCTCTCCCTCTCTCTCCCTCTCCCTCTCTTTCTCTCTTTCTCTCTCTTTCTCTCTCATTTCCTCTCCTAAACAAGCAAAAAAGAAAGTGATTCAAATATTAAACAAGCAAGAGGGAGAGTGAGAGAGAGAATGCACTCTCCCTCCCTCTCCCTCTCCCTCTCCCTCTCCCTCTCCCTCTCCCTCTCCCTCTCCCTCTCTTTCTCTTTCTCTCCCTCTCTCATTTCCTTCCCCTCCCTCTCCCTCTCCCTCTCTTTCTCTCTTTCTCTCTCATTTCCTAAACAAGCAAAAAATAAAGTGATTTAAACATTAAACAAGCAAAAGGGAGAGGGAGAGAGAGAATGCACTCTCCCTCCCTCTCCCTCTCCCTCTCTTTCTCTTTCTCTCCCTCTCTCATTTCCTTCCCCTCCCTCTCCCTCTCCCTCTCCCTCTCTTTCTCTCCTTCTCTTTCTCTCTCATTTCCTCTCCTAAACAAGCAAAAAATAAAGTGATTTAAACATTAAACAAGCAAAAGGGAGAGGGAGAGAGAGAATGCACTCTCCCTCCCTCTCCCTCTCTTTCTCTTTCTCTCCCTCTCTCATTTCCTCCCCCTCCCTCTCCCTCTCCCTCTCCCTCTCTTTCTCTTTCTCTTTCTCTTTCTCTTTCTCTCCCTCTCTCTCCCTCTCTTTCTCTCTTACTCTCTCATTTCCTCTCCTAAACAAGCAAAAAAAAAAGTGATTTAAACATTAAACAAGCAAAAGGGAGAGGGAGAGAGAGAATGCACTCTCCCTCTCCCTCCCTCTCCCTCTCTTTCTCTTTCTCTCCCTCTCTCATTTCCTCCCCCTCCCTCTCCCTCTCCCTCTCCCTCTCCCTCTCCCTCTCCCTCTCCCTCTCTTTCTCTTTCTCTCTCTCCATCTCCCTCTCTTTCTCTCTCATTTCCTCTCCTAAACAAGCAAAAGAGAAAGTGATTTAAACCTTAAACAAGCAAAAGAAAGAGAGAGGGAGACTCACCGATGAGATATTGGGAGCGTGGGGCGGCTCCTTTTTGCGATGAAGGCTCCTCCTCTCCTTCACGAACAACGGTGGCGGTGGCAAGTCTTCTTCCTCTCCTTCTCTCACGACAGTCACTCTCTCCCTCGCTCTCGCTCTCAAAACTCACAAGCCGCAAACACGAAATGAAAACCGCGCTCGGTTTCGGTCGCTTTTTTTCCCTGTGGATCATCGCTATTTAGAGACGCAAATAGCGACGCCGCTATCCGCCGTCGCTAATCGGCGTCGCTACTAGCTCAAATCCTTGTAGTGAGTCTAAAAAAGAAGAGAAAGAAAGGAGGAAAAAAGAAAAAGAAGAGTCTGAGAGATTAAATGAAGAATCAAGAAGATCCGAAGAGAAGAGAAGGAGGAAAGCTGTTGAAAAAGAGGAGGAATTGAAGAGGAAGGAAGAAGAGGAAATTGCGCTGGCAATGCGCATGTTAATAGAACAATAGTGCAGATAGGACGAGCTGGGTGCTATATGATCCCACATGAGATAAATGCCCAGGCTCAAGTGCCCAAGTTCTAGATATTACACCCCCTCTCCGGTGAAAAAAGGAAAGGGCAAGGGCCTAATTGAACCCATCCCTGCTCTCCTAGTTGCCACTACCCCAACAACCACAACCACCCAAGGTTCCATGCCTAAAGTTGATGCTAGCAACATGTTGGCATGGGTGAAATTCTTGGTTAATAAGGAAATGGCCCAAAGGAAAGGTGAAGGTACCCTTGTAGCAGGAGCCAAGCGACCAGTAGAGCACACTAGACACCGAGTCGAGATAGGACCCTAAGAGGTAAAGGGTGGAAACCTCCACGACCTCCATTCCCACAATGATGATGCCACATGCAAACTATGATGAGTATGTCAAAGCGCTTCTCTCATAGTCAGAGAAAGAAAAAGAGGATAAGAAGATGGCAATGGTTGAATTAGAAGTTGAAAAGGAGTCCATGGCTGCATTCCAATTAAGGAAGACCCGCCAAGTAGCTATGTGCCAAAAGGAAATACATGAGCTGAAGGTAAAGCTCGAAGCTAAGGAAGGCAAAGAAGGAAAGTGGGAGGCAAGGCTAGCTGAGGAGAAACATGGCCTAGTAAGAATGCAGCAACACACCAAGGAGCTGGCAGGGTTGTATGAAGAGCTCCAAGAAGAAATGAAGAATGTCAAAGATGCCACATAAATGCTAGAAGCAACACGAGAGGAAAGGGCACACAGGTATCAAGAGGAGATAGAAAATTTGAAAAAGAAGGCAACCTTGGGGCAGGAGGAGCAAAAGAGATTGGAGAGAGAGATTGAAGAGTAAGAGCAACGGCTCATAATCCTGGTGCTGCAAAGGCAAGGGGAGAGCCTTGAAGAAATGAAAAATAGAGCAGAAGATTGGGCTAACCATAATGAAAGAAGAGCCAGGGACTTGGCGTGCCATCTAACTCAGTTAGAAACAGACAAAGTGCTAACAGAGGGGAGGGAAAATGCCGCTCAAGTGAGCCTAGAGACCCAACAATGTGCATTCTTTAACATAATCCTGGATATCACTCAAACAGAAGAAGAGGAGGTCATTGAACCATTAAGTTGGGTATTTTCCCGCAGGGCCCTAAGAGTAGGATTTCATATGCCAGCGTGCAGTGGGTGTGAACCTTAGCCT
Organism: Lygodium microphyllum; assembly: GCF_053477565.2. Lineage (NCBI taxonomy): Eukaryota > Viridiplantae > Streptophyta > Polypodiopsida > Schizaeales > Lygodiaceae > Lygodium > Lygodium microphyllum. The sequence continues at coordinate 81,914,307 of NC_141146.1, read as the reverse complement.
CGAAGAACAGAGGAGTTCTCTACTAAGGGAAGGCTTGACCCCACAAGAAGTGAATGCCCTAGGGTTTGTCGAGGAAGCACAATAGTAGGACAGGCAAGAGGGCAAGGCAAGAACAAGTTTTGAGATAGGATCTCAAGAGGAAGAACTCATGGTACTACCCCCTTCCCCTTGACAGAAGAGCAGAATCAAGTGGACACCTCTACGGAAAAGAAAGTTGCACTTAAAAGGAAGAGAGAATAGATGGTAGAGCAAGCACGCATGAGGATGAATGCTCAAGTAGCAGCACTGCTAGTAGCACCTATCCGGCTAGGTGAAGAAAACCTCCTAGCAAACTTCCATGCTAAACTCATAATCTAGGAGCGACAAGAGAATGCTTGCAAGACCTTTGACTTAATTTTTGATTCCCCACCAATTTCAACCTAGTACTGTCAGTCAAGGTGGTGGAAGAGGTAATTAATGTTGGAAGAAGGCTAGGAGATAGATGGACATCCGAGAGAGGAAAATACCCTATCCTATGGGGAATAGAGGATGCACATTATTGGCAGAACAAAGTTTTTGAAGTGCCTAGGTTAGTGAAGGGCTATAAATGCCAACCAAAGTGGAGAGGGTGAATTTTTTAGAGAAACATCGACGCCTAGATGGCATTTTGCAACACCCTACCCTTCGAAAGGAATAACCTGACTTTCATGCCATATCGAAGAAGGGTAGGAGTGGATTTTAATCCAAGCATCCATGGGAGATATGACTTTCCATGGATCTATAATGAAAATGCTACTGAACCCAAAGAAGCCCTCATCTTCATGCTACAGGACCTATACAACTCTATAGTCCACTTCATTAATGAGTTCTCTTTGTGCCTTCATCACGTGTAACTATCTTAGATTGCTTGGGATACCACCTCCCAACACTCTTCTTTGATCCCCATGGCATAGACAATTGTGCTATGGTTAGATTTATGATGTGAGCTGCTCTACTTCCATCTTTTTGCTTAGCCCTTCTAAAATATATTAATGATAGCCTCTTCACCCGTTGCAATCATCCATTTCTTTCCACCACCACTCTCCAGGTGCGAATGAATCTCAAGGGGTACATGCAAAGCTAGAAATTCCTTGAGAAATCCCTTAAGCTCCCAACTTTACCCTCTCATTACTCTAATGAGGAAGACTAGCTTCTCGCTATAGTTATATTTTTTAAAATGAAAATGAAAAATAAAAGAAAGAAAAGAGAATAAGAGGAAAAGAGAAGGAAATCACAAGAAAAGCAATAAAATCACCTCACTATACGTAGGTCATAGTCACTGCACCTAGGGGTCCTCAAGTTAAGTGCATCCATGGCTTTAGTCGACCAGCTGCATCCCTAACCCCTAGCCTATTTTCATCCCCCACATCATGCTTAGGGCACATCAAGGGCATGACATATCTAGGGAGGTCACACTCGCCTATGGTTTGACCTGTCTCCCTAAGCCGCACCCACCGCACCTTCCTTACGCACGAACTAGGTTCTCAAGTGTATGACAATACCCAGGCTAGCTCCCAGTTCCACTAACACGAGCATAATGTACCACATGATAAGGTAGACACTCCCCCTAGGTAGCACAATTCTTTTCTTTTCAGGTACATACAAGGGTTGCAAACCACCCACTTTGAAGGCCCCATCATCCACTCCACCATTCTTGGCCTCCACCACCTCAATATTTTGATCAGCTTATCCCTAACAATCAATCCTCAAGAAGCCCCATCATCATCCACTCTCCTACCACCCTTTAAATCACCAAACCCTTGTCAACACAAACCTGCAAGTGCCATGGGACTAGCACTCCTCTAAGAGGGGTAATGTTAACCCCAGTTCAAGATGGAGAAAACGAAGTCCAAGAAAACTTCAAATGCAGACATAGTGGAAGAAGCAGGAACGAAAACGGCCAAAAGTGCAAGGGCGGCCTCAAAAGCTAAGTCAAAGGCAAAGGCGCATTCAAAAGCTAAGGGCGGCCTCAAAAGCTAAGTCAAAGGCAAAGACACATTTTTTAAATGCAGGGCGCCCCTTAAACTCTTGTTAAAGGACACCAGGCTCCCTCCTATGCAAATTGTAAAGGTTAGAAGGGCATAGGTAAAGAGAAAAAGAAACTAGAAGGGAACAGGAAAAAAATGCCTTGCCATAATGGCTAGTCATGTAAAAAAGGGGATGGGTGCCCAAAGGGATAAGGGCTTTGTATATAAACTCAAAAAGTGAATGAGAAGCTCATTCTTGGGTGTGTGGCTAAAGTGGACTCTTCTTCTTCTCTTCTTCTCTCCCTCTTGCTTGTTGTGTATGCTTGAGAGAGGGAGTATGAGATTTTGACGGAATGAGTGTGTGAGGGTGAGGGATCTTGAAGAGAATCTCTCCATCATCTCCTCTCTTATTCTTCTCTTCTCTTGTCTCGCACGTGGCTATGGAGGATGGAGCTTGGAGATGGAGGCTTGAGGATGCTTGAGCTTGCATCACGAATCATGGAGCTACCGGCTTGCTTGATAGAGGGGATGCCCGAATGAGTAGCCTTCTCCCTCAAGCAAGCCGGTAGCTCTACAATTTGTGTTACAAAGCAGAATACATGGCAAATCAAATCTAAATCATAAACAACTTTATGTCATACATAAGAAAACTTAGTGGAAAAATCTAACCAATCAAATAGCTCAACTATTAAATACAAACAACATTATAATATATAAAAAGATTTGAATAACTCAATAGATTGAGAAAGACAAGAGAAAGACGCATGATTGGGCCCAAGCTCCCCCATGGCTGTAAACGCCATGGTTTGCCATCCTTAGTTATATATTATAGTTTCACATGGATATTTACATTCATATATTACATATAATTATAAAGAATGTACAAACATATATTGAAATACAGAGTTTTAAGAGTTAATAGGTATCCTTAACATGCTGTAGTAGAAAATTCTGTGCTCTGAATCTTGACGTTTTGACATCACCATTGCGTCCGAAGTGTGCCAAAGCTCCCAAAACGACTCTTGAAGCTCTGAATTCCAATTCCGGATGAGGGAGAAACGAAAAAACTAAGTTTTTACCCTACGCGCGATCATGTTGCTTTTATAAAGAAAGCTAGAAAAGCCTTCTAAACTTAACCACATTAAGAAAATAGTAAGGTATTCCATTAAGAAAGCTTATTTCAATAAAAGCATATCTTAAATCTCATATTTTAAAATAATATATATTAAAAATAAATAAATTAATAGTACTAAGAATAATGATCTAAATTACTAAAGAAGTTTAAACTTATAACTTACAAATAGAGTAATAATTTTAATAATGAAATTTATGCTTGGACTTACGCTAACGCCCAGTGCTATCCAAAGCCACCGCTATTTGCTCTACACATCAACTGAAGCATTCACAATTATTTATAAATAAAATAAATAAACAATAGTGCATACCTAGCAGTCTTCAGCTATAAATCAACTTCTCGAACAAGGAATCCATCTTGTGTACGAGCCCCGGCAAATACATATAGTTTTACCGAATCCACTGGAAAACCTCACAGAATCCACCATGGAATATGCCTCTAGTTTTACGAAATCTACCGAAAAACCTCACGAAATCCATCGTGGAATATGCCTCCTGGCACCAATTTGTGATGCGAGCTCAAGCATCCTCAAGCTTCCATCTCCAAGCTCCATCTGCCATAGCCATGCACAAGAGAAGAGAAGAGAAGAGAAGAGAAGAGAAGAGAAGAGAAGAGAAGAGAAGAAGAAGAGAGAAGATGATTGAGAGCTTCCTCTCCAAGATTCCTCATCCTCACACACTCACTCCCTCACACTCCCTCTCTCACTCCCTCTCTCAAGCACACACAATAAGCAAGAAGGAGAGAAGAAGAATAGTCCACTTTAGCCACACACCCAAGAATGAGCTTCTCATTCACTTTTTGAGTTTATATATATCCCTTTGGGAACCCATCTCCTTTTTAACATGACTAGCCATTGTGGCAAGGTCCTATTTTTCCATTCTCTTCTAGTTGCCCTTTCTCTTTACCTATGCCCTTCTACCTTTTAAAATTTGCACCGGAGAAAGCCTGGCGCTCTTTTACAAGAGTTTCAAGAGTGCTCTACATTTAAAAAATGTGCATTTGCCTTTGACTTAGCTTTTGAGGCCGCCCTTGTGCTTTTGGCCGTTTCTCTTCCTGCTTCTTCTGCTGTGTCTGCATTTGGAGTTTTCTAGGATTTCTTTTTCTCCATCTTGAACTAGGGTGAACAGTCATTCTTCAAAGATAGGTCCTTCAGTTATACAAGGTTATCATGAGCCTAATTAATTGGTTGAGATAGACATTCATAATTACCAAGAACAATATCATGCAAGTCATCGCCTTCAAGAATTAGTAGTATCTTTACTTTCCACCCAAGGAATCCTTGTCCTTTGAAAGTGAGGAACGGAACATTATCCAAAAGAAAATCCATTGATGATTATAGAATTTGACATAGTTAGATGAAGAATATGTACAATATGAGATCACAGAATCTACACACCATATACAAAACGACAAGATGAAAGTGCAGCACAACAAATTGTATACAGAAGCTATGCTATAAGGAAAGATGTTTAGTTCAAAAAAGCATACTCAAAAAGAAAGATACCCCAGATAGACAAAACAAAGCGGCCCAAAATAGACAAAACGTGTGAGAGAAGAAATTGGTCCAACATAGACAAGAAATATGAACAATGCTCAAAACCTTATCGCTTTACTTTTTGGCCAAGAATAGATGACGATTTGGCTAATTTTGGTAAAAACATAGAAACACAAGAGTGAGTAATCATGATAAAACCTATGTCATAGAAGTTTGCACGAAAAGTTTGTTTTCCTGTTTCAAGTCCAGTTTACCTGCATTGACATAACTTTGACACATGACTCTAAATTGAGCACATATTTGATAGAAAGATAGCTTGTGACTCCTAAGAATTTTCCAAATAGAAACTTTTAGGGTGTCCAAACAAGGCATATTCCCAGAGTCCACCCGGTAATGGAAGGTATCGACCATCCCCATGAGGATCAACCTGCAAGATCAAGATCCTAATTTGAAAACTGAGGTCTTGATGCATCAGCTAGCTCCATCGAAGGTGTCCCACAAGGGCTTCTTGTCCGACTGGAGTGATCGTAGTTACCCTTGGATCATGGAGTGCAATGCATTTTTCCAGCAACTAGTTAGGATTTAGGGAACCTTAACGGAGTTCTAGCATAGCCGCCGCACCTTTCCCCTAAGATAATTACTGATCAAGGTTTTAAGACCTGACCCTGTGTAAATCAATGCTAGGCTCTACCTAATTTTTCCTAATTAACGTTTCATTCAATCTCTTGAGAGAAGCTCCCAGCTTACCGGGGACCACCCATCCGTAGGACGGGGATCTAGCCCATCAACTTCCCACAAATGGTTTTCTTTAGTTTTCTAATTACCTATCACATTAAGTTATGACATATGAAAGCAGCTTCGTTAATTAACCTATTATCATGGGTTCCTTCCTATAATTTTACGACACAACATAAAGATAGATTTTTTTTTTTGGCAAAACATATTTATTTATTAGCTCGCAAAGTTATTTACAATGATTTTTCCCTTCTACCTACACAGAAGGTAAACATCTGTTCACCAGAAAATCCCTTCTATGTATGTAGAAGAAAACAAACCCTCCAAGATTTTCATCCCTTCACTAGTATCGGGGACTTCAAGAGTCCATCCTGGTTCATGTGAGGGTCAAGCAGTTCCTAGGAGCAATCGAGAGATTTACTGCCAGAGCCCCCCTAGCACTCCCGCCTCCTCTTGCCTAATGCATTCCTCACTGAGCGACGTCGTCGGTGCTAGTCCAAAGCTCCTCGCGACGATATAAAACAATCCCCCTTGGAGCAGGGTTTCGCATCCAGCTGTGGGGGAGGCATAACGTGATCTTTCCTCTTATTATCCTGATTATATATTTACAATCAAATCTAACTATTGCAAGCACAATTAATCTTTCGCGTGCAACCATCAATGTATGCACAAATAAAAAAAAGAAACAGCAGTAAGTGCTTTTAGCATGGAAAGTAGCCCCACCCAAATCTAGGGTTTCTCTTTTAAGGTTACACCTTAATCTTAGGATTTTGATTCCTACTTACAATTCTTTTCAGGATCCACAAGTTATTTTGCGAATCTAAACTGTATTTTATCCTTATGAAAAAATTGGTATTTCTGCCTAAAAGATAATATGGGCATTTATACCTATGGTAGACAATTGATGCGCTGCCCTGCCCTAACCCGCACTTAACAAGATTTCAAATGCTTTTCCAAGTCTATTTAGACATTAGAATTTGTATCGACAAATTCTTATCGATGTCCAACAAGTCCTACAAACTTCCAATATTTATTTAATTTTGTGATACTACTGATAGTTTCAGGGTTGTTGAGTATTTCATAGTTGTTTTTGCTTCAACATTCTCGATATTTTAGGTTAGGTTTTCTTGCTGACTCATACGTGGGTCAACTCATGATATTGATGCTCTCGCTAATATAACCATTAATATTAACATTGCATGTGTTTTTAGCAAGAAAATAGTTTTTATTTTATTCTACTCATATTCTATGGTTTAATCGACGATGTCCGACCATTTGTCAAACTTTCAACGTTATCTAGAAAGATCAATTTTTATTTAGCTATGTCCTAAGTGCAATGCTCATTGTTTTTTTTAAAAAATTATTTTAAAAAATGCAAACATCATAAGTGTAATTTTTCTTTTATCTTTCATATATCAAATTATATTTCCACGTATCTAATTTATGGACATCTTGTATATATTTTCTTATGCAATTTTTTGTTGATTTAATGCATTGATTATTTCATGATATTATCTAAATGATTTTTTATAAATTATAATAAAAATCATATGCGTTTGTTTATCCTTAGCAAAATGAAACAGAGATAGTCACTTTCAGGAGAAAATTATAAGATATTCCACTCCCTAACATCTTCTGCCTTTTTTCTGTTATTCTGATCACATGTGTCATTAATGGAATAACAATAAATATCACAAAAGATACCATAATAAAGATATTTTCTTAATGACAGACATATAATCATTTTCCAAGTGAAAGAGTCTTTTCACTGAATAGTTAATTACCATATTACTTAGGCTATTTTCCTAAGCGACAATTCATATGCATTTTCTTTAGAATACATTTATATTCATTTAAATCCAAATATAGCGATAAGCTTATAAAACATTATTTTTTTCCAAACCGATGAGATATTACCTCTATCAGGTCTGTAGTAATGGGGGTTTTGCCAATTCCTACCACATCATTTTCTCCATCAATTATGTTTCTTACTTCTCTTATTTCAAATGGGCTTCTTGAATTTTTGCGACCTCGTGGAGCCATGGATGTTAGACGAAATTAACATGGTAATTCAAAGAGAGTTGGTGGTCGTCCAAAAAATTTCACCAAGGTTTTGCTTAGCAATATGGGTGTATGGAAGGAAGGCATAACAGGGGATAGAGAAAATGGAAATGAGGTAGAAGAGGGGTATTTTCCTCCTTCAAGGCTCAAGCAAGAATGGAAAAGAGATATAGATAAATTTTTGCATCATCACGAGGTCTTCCTTCTTGCTTTCTTTGTGAAGGAGAGAAGGTGTATTTATAGCCATGAGGGGGAGTATGCAGTCGACTCATTCTTTTGGCTACTTGTTAAGACCTAAGTAAGCATTATCAAAATGCTTTTTGCTTGCCTACCTGTTGAATGGTGGCATGGGGATGATTTTAAAATGCTGTCTCTCTCTCCAGGCATAAAAAACGTCACGATTTTTTGCTTATTTTTTCAAAAACGATTTTTTTTCTTCAAAATGACTTCATCTGGTGGTTTTTGGCCAAGTTACCTCATGTATTATCTAGTTTTTTATAAGTCATGACATACTCTTTGATACTTAACTTACTCAATATCATGCTCGTTCTTGTGCGTTCTTTGTCTACCGATTAAGGCTTTTGCAATTTGTCTTGCCGTTATGAAATCAATGCGATATTTGATGCATTAAATGGAATCGAGAATAATAAATTAAATATAATGCGAAAAATATTATGATCAAGCCATCGTAATATTATTAATGAGACATCTTTGCTTCTTGTTGGCTGGGAACATTGAGGCATCTTCTCGTGTCAGATTGCAGAATTGATTTAATGCAAGACTCGATATTAAAAGAATATACGTGTGATCACTTATTTGATAGCTCGACAAGTAATTTTTAAAACATTTCAAGTCCGAATTTGTTTCTTGATATAAAGTGTTATGGCTGGAATATTACATCCTCTCCTCCTTAGAGGAATCGAGATGTCCTCATCTCGAAGAGAACTAGGGAAACTATTTTTCTAGAGTTGTCTCTTCTATTCAGGTAGCATCCTCCTCAGGATAGTCTTTCCACTAGATAAGATACTCTCTAATGTTTCTATTTCTCAGAGATTTCTCTTTTACATCTAGGATCTTATCAAGCTGGAGTTCAAGGTTTCCTTGACTAGGCATTATAATTTGTTGGTCATCAAGAATATGATCTTGATTTGCCATATAAGCTTTCAGAAGACTAATGTGAAATACATTGTGGACTTTCACATGATCAGGAAGTTGTAGTTTGTAGGCATTAGCTCCTACACATTTGAGAACCTTGTATGGTCCACAATACCTTGGACTCAACTTTTTGAACTTTCCCAATGACAGAGAACTCTTCTTTGGGCGTACACGGATTAAAACCATGTCTCCCTCTTGGAAGATACACTCTTGCCATTCTAGATCAGCATAAGCTTTTTGGCAATCTGTGGTAGCTTGGATGTCTTGTCTGATAGTTTTGACTTGATCATCCATGTCTTTTGGCATTTTCTTAGAAGCCTCAACCTTTAGGGTTGGATTTGAGAAATTCAATGGCGTAAAACAATCTTGTCTAAACAATGCTTGAAATGGAGTCATTTGAATACTTTGGTGATATGATGCATTGTAGGAAAATTCTACTAAGGGCAAATATTGTATCCACCTTATTGGTTATATGGAAGAGTAAGCTCTCAGTATATCTTCAATGACCTGATTAATCCACTCTATTTGACCATTAGTTTGGGGATGGTAAGTTGTGCTAAAGCAAAGATAGGTTCCAATCACTTCAAATAGGCTTCTCCAGAAATGTGACATAAACAGAGAGTCCCGGTCACTAACAATCTGTTTAGGAAATCCATGAAGCCTAAAGATTTCTTTCACAAAGAGTCATGCAATATCTGAAGCTTTGTAGTTGGTCTTGACTGGGATAAGATGAGTGACCTTTTTCAGCATATCCATAATCATCATGATTGAATTATACCCTCCTTGAACAGAAGGTGCCAACTACGAAATCCATACTGATGAATTCCCATTTCATCTGTGGAATGTCAAGTGGCTGGAGCTTTCCTGGCATTTTGATACGCTCAGCTTTCACCCGCTCGCAACTTAGGCATTTAGTAACATATCTAAGTACATCATGCTTCAGTCTTTCTCCCAGTAGTAACTTTTCCTAACTGCATTAAGAGTTTTTACATAGCCAGGGTATCCTAAGAACATAGAGTTATGGGCTTCCCGTAATATCTTCTTTTTCAGCATTTGACTGAGGGGAATGTAGAGCCTTGTTCTAAAATAAACAAGTCCATCATCCATAGTGAAATTTTGGTATTTCACTCTAAGCTTAGGATCAGTGTCCTTAACTAGGATTTCTCTAAGCATTAGTTGATACCTAGGATCCTTGTCTGCCTCTTCTTTGGCTAGCTCAATGACTGGATTGCTAGGCATCGATATCATGGTAGCTAAAGTCTCTCCTTTAGATGGCTCTTCCATGATAAATGTATTCAAAAAAGCTTTACGACTTAATGCATCAGCAATCACATTCTCTTTCTAAGGTCTGAACTTGATTTCAAAATCAAATTCTTGCAAGACTTCAATCCACTGACGGTGTCTCATGTTGAGGTCTGGTTGAGTAAAGATCCATTTGAGACTTTTGTGGTCAGTGAAGAAAGTAAAATTGCTTCCAAGAAAATAGTGTCGCCACAATTTGAGAGCATGGATCATAGCTAACAGCTCGAGATCATGGGTGGCGTAATTCCTCTTATGGATTTTCAGTTTCCTTGAGGAATAGGCTATTGGATGACCTTGTTGTATAAGCACACAACCTAGTGCAAGAGAACTTGTGTCTGTTACGACTTCAAACTCTTGACTTAGGTCAGGTAGCTTTAAAATGGGTGATGTTACTAAACTTTTCTTAAGCTGCTCAAAACTGGTTTGCTCAATGGGCATCCACACAATAGCAATTTTCTTTTTTAGCAAATCAATGAGAGGTGCAGCTATTGTAAATTTTTATGAAAATTCTATACCATCCAGTCAGTCCTAAGAAACTTCTCACTTCCTTAACTATCTTTGGAGGTTGCCACTCTTGCGCATCTTTAACTTTGGTTGGATCTACAGAGATTCCTTCAGCAGATATTATGAAACCGAGATATTCCATCTATCTTTTGAAAAAGGCACACATCTTTTTCTTCGCATACAGCTTGTGCATCCTCATTATGTCTAGCACAATGCGCAATTGTAGCTCATGGTCTTCATCTCTCTTGGAGTATGTTAGGATGTCATCAAAGAAGACTAAGACAAACTCAAGATAAGGTCGAAAAATATCCTGCATGAATCTATTAAATGTAGTAGGGGCATTAGTTAGACCAAAAGACATTACAAGAAATTCAAAATGACCATATCTGGTATTGAAGGCAGTTTTGGGGATATCTTCTTCATTGATCCTTATTTGGTAATAACCAGATCGGAGATCAACCTTGGAAAAGATTCTCGCCCCTTGTAGCCTATCAAGTAGCTCATCTATTCTTGGGATCGGATATTTATTCTTGATTATTACTTTGTTTAGACCTTGGTAATCAATGCAAAGGTGCAGAGTTCCATCCTTTTTCTTTTGAAACGGTACTAGGGCTCCCCATGGTGAATTACTAGGTCTGATGTATCCTTGATCCAGTAACTACTTGAGTTGCTCTTTCAGCTCAATTGCTTCAGGGATAGATATTTTATATGGACTCTTAGCGATTGGAGCGGCTCTTGGTTCAAGTCTAATCTCGTGATCGACTTCTCTTCGAGGTGGTAATTCAATCAGCTCTTCTAGGAAGATGTCATTATATTCCTTTAGCCAATATGGCTCTCCCTCGTCTTGTTTATTCTGCTCAACCTTATTTAATTTTATGAGATACACAGGTAATCCCTTTCTTAATATTTTTATTATATGCAAGATGATTTGGCTAGTTGAATCTTGGGTTTTCCTGCCTCGCCTTGGGTCATCAATTTTTCTCCCTTTAGGTTTTGAAAAGTCACCTGGCCTTTTCTGCACTGAATATGTGCGTCATTGGGGATTAACCAGTCCATACCCAATAGACATTCGTAGACCCCTAAATTCATAATCCTAAATCCCATTTCAAAGAGATTGCTTCCCAGGCTAAATGTCACTTTGCAAGTTTGGTGAGTAGACATGATTTTTTTTCCATTAGCAAGTTCCACAAGTAACCTAGATGTAGGTATTGTGTCTATAACCTAGTTTCTTGGCACACTTTGGTGACATGAAAGAGTGTGTGCTTCCACAGTCAATTAGAATTTTAAAGGACTTACCCTCATATTCTACTGGTGTTTGAATCACCGTAAATTGGCGGTTTGAGCCTTTCTTATGGAGGGTGGCATGAACTGATGCCCTCTCCATATCGACTTCCATAGTTGGGTTTCCCTCTTCTTCAAGATCTTTAGGAATTATAGCAAATGCTTTTCCATTTGCAATTGAAGCTTGGTTCTGACCTCTGTACTGTCCTTGGCAAGGAATTTGGCCAAGATTTGGGCAATGTAGTGGAAACACCTAGGTACTCTTGAATTACTTCATGTAGGTATGAAGTTCCTAACTGCATTTGTTTTGGCCCTCTTTCCTTGACCAAGTGGACACTGACCTTGGGCTTGCTTAACATATCCCTGTGAAGTCTTTTTTTTAAAAATTCCAAAACCTATTATTCCTTGCCTTTGATTGAATCTTTAGAACAAGAGCTGCTGTGCGAATCAAAGCATCATGTAGATCAATTGGCCGCATAGATTCAAGGCGTGTGTTCAGAGGAGCATTCAATCCGTGACAAAACAGCCACATATTTAAGCAGTGAGATAAACTTTGAGTAATATGCCTCCAGGCTCATTCCCAGACCATTATCTTAAGTTAAAGAACTCATTCATTTTTAGTGTGCGATAAGCTGGTGGCAAATATCAACCACGCACAGCTTCTTTAGGCTTTTCCTAGGTAATGGCTGTCTCAACAAGTCCTTGGTATTTACACCACTATTTCCACCACAGGTGTGCCTCACTCGTGAATTTCAACTTGACGATCATAGCTTGATTAGTAGGGGTAGTTCCTATGGCAGTAAAATAGTTCTCCATAGTCTCAATCCAAATCTCTTCCTTGGCTTCAACGTCTTTGCCCTTGCCATCAAATTCCGATGGCTTAACTTGATTAAGGAGATACTTCTTCTCTTGAATTTCGGTTGTACTAGCGATAGCTGTATTACTCTCTATCATAAGTTTTACGAATTAGTTTAGTGCTTTAAACTTTTCAGCTTTGTTTCCACATTAACATATCTTACTAGTTTTGTAAAACAATGATGGGCCAAAGAGCACAATATTTTTACAAAATCTAGTCGCTGTTATCTTTTATTATCAGTAGCCATATGCTATGATTTTTATAAGTAAGGGATATTTACAAATGGCAGATGTTAACAAGTAGAGATACATCAACATCGATAGGATAGGCTAGATGCTATGTACAATTTCCAGAACAAGATATCATTATATCTTTCTTTTTTAGGGATGGATATCAGTTACATTCATGTAGAAGAAAGTAGGCCAATTGCTCTCTATGTCCAGAAACCTATACTGTGGAAATGGCAGATGTGGAAACCATGGATATGGTAATCTCGATACTTGCGACATCCTTGGATTATAATCATGTCGGCTGGGATTACCTTCAGTACCTTGTCATAGACATAACGGTCTAGACGTATCTGTCGACCACTTGTAATCAAAAGTGGATTCCTTCTGGATCGACAAAAGATAAAGGCCTCAACTACTTTTAAATTTTCCATCCGTTCAAGGCGTTTTATATTAGTCTGCATGTTGAAGAATTGATTGGCCTCGATGTAACAATAACACTCATCCTAAACCATCTTCTTTTGCGATTCACAGGGGATGGATCATATAGGCAATCGAGTATCCTCATCATTTCTCTTTTCCACTCATCATCTATGGAATTCAATGCAGATGTGTATATTGCTCGAAAAACAAGGAACTCGTTCCATGCTTCATTATTCTACCAAAGTTTATCCCTTAACAATCAACAGATTGATTATTACTTAGAACAGTTAGTCTTAAAAACCATAGATATTTTTAATTTCAATTATACTCTGATACCACGTGTTACTTGCCTACCTAACAATTCCCTAATAGCATGTTTTAGTGGTCCATCAGGGAACTATCCTAGATGGCTTCGCCTGGTCGCGAGAATGCACAGGGTCTATCGTCTAGGTTTCCGAGAGTCCACCCCATAACGGAAGGTACCAGCCATCCCCACAACAATCAACCTACAAGCTCGGGGTCCTAATTTGACAACTGAGGTCTTGATGCATCAGCTAACTCTATTAGAGGTGTCCCACAAGGGCTTCTTGTCTGACTAGAGCGACTGTAGTTATCTTTGGTTCATGGAGTGCAACACTTTTTTCTAGCAACTAGTTAGGATTCAAGGAACCTTAACAGAGTTCTGGCACAGCTGCCGCACCTTTTCCCTAAGATAATTACTGATCAAGGTTTTAAGACCTAACCCTATGTAAGTCAATGCTCGGCTCTACCTAAATTTTCCTAATTAACATTTTTTTCAATCCGAGAGAAGCTCCCATCTTATAGATCCGTCATCAAGGATCTCGCCCTCCTGCTTCCCACAAATGGTTTTCTTTAGTTTTCTAATTACCTATCACATTAAGTTATGACATATGAAAGAAGCTTCATTAATTAACCTGTTATCATGGGTTCCTTCGCGTAATTTTATGACACAACACAAAGACAGAAAAGTAATCTTTTGGCAAAACATATTTATTTATTAGTTCGTAAAGTTATTTACAATGATTTTCTCCTTCTGCCTATGCAAAAGAGAAACCTCAGTTCATCGGAAAATCCCTTCTATCTGTGTAGAAGAAAACAAACCCTCCAAGATTTCCATCCCTTCACTAGTACTGGGGACTCTAGGATCCCATTCTGATTCGCGTGAGGGTCAGGATGTTCCTAGGAGCGATCGAGAGATTTACGACCAGAGCCCCCCTGGCACTCTTGCCTCCTCCTACCTAATGGATTCCTCATTGCTCAACCTCTCACTGTCGAGGCTAGTCCAAAGCTCCTCGCAGCAGTATAAAACAATCCCTCTTGGAGTAGGGTTTTGCGTATAGCCGTGGGGGAGGCATAATGTGATCTTTCCTCTTATTATCCTGATTATATATGTACAATCAGATCTAACTGATGCAAGCACAATTAATCTTTCTTGTGCAACCAACAATGCATGCACAAATCAAAAAAAGAAATAATAGCAAGTGTTTTTAGCATGGGAAGCAGCCCCACCCAAATCTAGGGTTTCTCTTTTAAGGTTTCACCTTAATCTTAGGGTTTCTCTTTTAAGGTTCCACCTTAATCTTAGGGTTTTGCTTCCTACTTGCAACTCTTTTTTCCAAATCCACAAGTTATTTTGTGAATCTGAATACTTATGGCAGGCAATTCATGTGCTGTCCTACCCTAACCCGCACTTAGCAAGATTTCAAATGCTTTTCCAAGTTAGACATTAGAATTTGTATCGACAAATTCTTATCAATGTTCAACAAGTCCTATAGACTTCCAATATTTATTTAATTTCCTGATACTGATAGTTTCAGGGTTGTCGAGAAGTTCATAATTGTTTTTGCTTCAATATTCTTGATATTTTAGGCTAGGTTTTCTTGCTGACTCATATGTGGGTCAGCTCATGATATTGATGCTCTCGCTAATATAACCATTAATATTAACATTTCATGTTTTTTCAACAAGAAAATGATTTTTATTTTATTCTACTCGTATTCTATGGTTTAATTGATGATATCTGACCATTTGTCAAACTTTCAACGTTATCTAGAAAGATCAATTTTCATTTAGCTATGTCCTAAGTGCAATGCTCATTGTTTTTTCTAAAAAACTTTATAAGCAATGCAAAAATCATAAGTGTAATTTTTATTTTATCTTTCATACATCGAATTATATTTGCACGCACCTAATCTATGCGCATCTAGTATATATTTTCCTATGTAATTTTCTGTTGATTTAATGCACTGATTATTTCATGATATTATCTAAATGATTTTCAATAAATTATTATAAAACTCATATGCATCTCTTTATCATTAGCAAAATGAAATAGGGATAGTCAATTTTAGGGAAAAATGATAAAATATTCCATTCCCTAACATTTTCTACCTTTTTTCTGTTATTTTGATCACATGCGTCATTAATGGAATAACAATAAATATCACAAAATAGACCATAATTAAGATATTTTCTTAATGACAGGCATATAATCCTTTTTCAAGTGAAAGATTCTTTTCACTGAATAGTTAATTATCATATTAATTAGGCTAATTTTCTAAGCAGCAGTTCATATGCATTTTCTATAGAATGTATTTATATTCATTGAAAGCCAAATATAGTGATAAGATTATAAAACATTATTTTTTTCCAAAGTGATGAGATGTTACCTCTATCAGGTTTGTCATAATGGGGGTTTCGCCAATTCCTACCATATCATTTTCTCCATCGACCGCGTTTTTTGCTTCTCTTGCTTCAATGGGCTTCTTGAATTTTTGTGACATCGTGTAGCCATTGATATCATGCAAAATTAATGTGGTAGTTCAGGAAGAGTTGGTGGTCATCTCCAAAAAACTTTCGTCAACATTTTTCTTAGTAATATGGCTGTATGGAAGGAAGGCGTCACAAGGGTTAGAGAAAATGGAAATGAGGTAGAAGAAGGGTATTTTCCTCCTTGAAGGCTCAAGCTAGAATGGAAAAGAGATGTAGAGAAATTTTTCTATCATCAATAGGTCTTCCTTCTTGCTTTCTTTGTGAAGGAGAGGGGGTGTATTTATAGCCATGAGGGGGAGCATGCACTCGACTCATTCTTTTGGCTACTTATCAAGACCTAAGTAAGCTTTATAAAAAATGGTTTTTTATTGCCTACCTATTGGATGGTGGCATGGGGATGATTTTAAAATGCTTTCTCTCCCTCTCCAGGCATAAAAAGTCATGATTTTTGGCCTATTTTATTAAAAAAGTTTTTTTCCTTCAAAAGGACTTCATCTGGTGGTTTTTGGCCAAGTTATCTCATGTCTTATCTAGTTTATAAATTCATGCCATACTCTTTGATACTTAACTTACTCAATATCATGCTCGTTCTTGTGCGTTCTTTGTCTATCGATTAAGGCTTTTGCGATTTGTCTTACCGTTATGAAATCAATGCGATCTTTGATGCATTAAATGGAATCGAGAATACTAAATCAAATATAATGTAGAAAATATTATGATCAAGCAATCGTAATATTATTTAGGAGGCGTTTTTGCTTGTTTTTGGCTGGGAACATTGAGACATCTTCTTGTGTCGGATTGTGGAATTGATTTAATGCAAGATTCGATATTTAAAAAAATTACGTGGTTACTAATGTGATAGCTCGACAAGTATTTCTTAAAACATTTCAAGTCTGAATTTGTTTCTTGATATAAAGTGTTATGGTGGGAATATTATAAGCCTGTCTTGCACAATTTTTATAGCTCCTCAAATAGGTTGTCCCTTAGCTCAAAAGGCATATGCCTCACTTTTGGTTAAATAGGATGGCTCCTTCCTTTAGGAGAACAGTATGCATAGCTAGACTAGGAGGAATACCCCTCACCTCATCATAGGTCCAAGAAAAAAATCATGGAATTCTTGGATCAAGGACATGTAGTCCTTTCTCTCTTCTAGACTAAGCATAGATTGTAATTTAATTAGACATGGCTCATCCCAACGTAACGAGATCTAACTCAATCACATCCAGATCTCTGATTCTGTCTTGAGCTTCTATCGGCTCATTCAAAGTCACATGGTAGACATCTTCTGTAGTGGACCCCTCTGACTCATCGCTTGAAGAAGTCTCACTACCAGAACGATCCTCTAATGCATCTAATTATGTTGCTTTGAGGAGATTCAAGATATGCATCTACTATTACGTCTGGTATCTCTATCCAAAATCAAATGACTAGCAGGTATATCAACTTGACAATCAAATTGCAAGATCCATGGCCTTCCTAATAATAGCTTGGCTGCCTTGCAAACCTAATAACCCTTAAGGCCAAAATGCATTCCATACTTGTAATACAACCTTCTAGTTGTCTTAAATTGTCATTAGCCATTCCCTAGATAATTGTGCAGGTATCCTTCTAGATTTCCAATCCCAGTCTTTCCATCAATTTTGAACTCATTGTTAACCTCATCACAAGAAAAAGCAAAAAAATTGAAAGAGCGCAAGTCGGGATCTAAAAGAGCACAAGTGAGGATCTGAAAGAGGCGGCCCAGAAGGAAATCAAACACAACAGAAGAAGCATGAAGGGAAACGGTCGAAAGCGCAAGGGGGGTCTCAAAAGATAAGTCAAAGGTAAAAGTGCATTTTTAAATGCAAAACACCCCTAAAACTTTTTGTAAAAGAGCGCTAGGCTCCCTCCTGTGCAAATTGTAAAGGTCAATGGGGGCAATAGGAAGGAAGCTAGAAAGATAGGAGAAAAATGGGAAAGACGGCCTAGGCCATGTAAAAAAGGGGATATTGGAATGACTGCCCAGAATGGATTTAGGGTTTTGTATATAAAATTGAAAAGTAAATGAGGAGCTCATTCTTTGGTGTGTGGAAAAGTGGACTCATCTTTTTCTCTCCGTCTTGCTTGCTTCTGTGTGCTTGTTGAGAGAGGGATTGTGAGAGTGTGAAGGAGTGTGTGTGTGAGGGTGAGGGATCAAGGAGAAGAAGCTCTCCATCATCTCCTCTCTTCTTCTCTTCTCTTCTCTTCTATTGTCTCACACGCGGCTATCAAGGATGGAGGCTTGAGGTTGCTTGAACTTTTGCATCACGAATCGTGGAGCTATCGGAGTGCTTGACAAAGGAGGAAACTCCTTTGGGCATCAAGATAAGCTCACTACACCCCGGTAGGATCGAAGGTGTGTCGGCAAGGTGAGAGATATCCATAGGTGTTTGCTTGAAATGCTTGAAGAATAACCATGGGTCTTAACGGTTGAGCGGAGCCTCATCTCCACATTTTGGTTCTGTTGTTGCCGAGACCAACAGATTCAAGCTTGAGCACTTGTGTGTCTCAGATCAAGCAATGAAGCAAGGGTTTTATCCCCGAACCAGAGCTTGAGATAGGTAGGAGGTTTTTGGTTTTTAATCTTGAAAATAAGTAAGTATTTTGGTTTTTTGATGATTAGGCAAGTAGGAGAAAGCATTTCAGTTTTTTGTTTTTGATTTTGTTGCACTTAGAGTAGGTTAGAACCAATAAATTGTAGGAGAAAACTTTAGGGTTTCTACTGTAACAGGTCCAATCATGGCATAAATAGGGAGAAAAATGGAAAAAAGGAGTACTTGGAGGTGTTAGAATCACACGGGAGAGTGATCGGCCAGTAGATTAAGGTTGAGTCGAACAATAGGGTTTAAGACCTCAGGAGGCAAAGAGAGACCACATTTTCATGTTCTACAGTATATATATATATATATATATATATAGAGAGAGAGAGAGAGAGAGAGCTTGAGAGCTTGTGCAAGACTTGTGCTTCCACTGAATGGATTGAAGGCCACAAGAGTTTATTGTTTGGATCAGGTGTGTAGAAACCTTTCTATGCATCTAACCTTTGATTCTGGTGAACCTTGATAGCATGTATGGCCAAAAATCATTAGCCTGAATAGAATTTCTTTCTCGACGTTTACGTGCCAGTGGAATCGGACGCGACCTGTAGGTCTCCGATTCCCAGAATCGGATGCTCAGATGCCCTACATCCATCCAATTCTAAGAGCTAGACGACCACTTGGACCAACTTGATGAGTCCAATCGGACCTAGAAAATCGAACTCGGACACTCGGACACTCGAACACCCAATAATCGGACCACTACCACGTGTCTGATCCTGAGGATCAAACACTCAGACCTAACCCTGTCCGATTTTGGGAATCAGACACACTCAAATCAGACTAACCTGACCTATCCGATCGGAGATACCTTGTCCGATTTTTGAGAATCAGACATCCTATAATCTGACAATCCCAGAATCGGAGAGCTAAAATCGGACACATGTCAAAGCGAATGCCCAATTCCTGAAATTGGACACTGTAGAATCAGACCAAATCTTGAAACATCAAAATTGACAAATTTAGCGTGTCCGAGGTGACAAGAGTACCACCCGCAACAAGAGAATTCACCAAAATCCTTATAGGAAACTTTGATCCTAAAAATCACACCCGAATAACCATGTATACTGATGACACTCATATCAGCATATTCAACACACTTAGAGCCATAGGCTATCCAACAGACCCCATTTGACCTTAAGCAAGCTGCTGAACAATGTAGCACAGACCCTAGAGACTAGAGGAAGCGACTGGGAATCGAGCCTAGAGCCCCATTATACCGAGTACATAGACAAGAGTATGAGAGCTGCAACTATCACTTTGTACTCGCACTCACATTGTTTTTCAATACTTAAAGTGCACCTAGGAAAAGTAGAAAGCATGATGCGCATGGTGTATGGAAGAGAGCACGTGCACACATACACTGAGTGAGTGTAAGTTGAGGAGTGTTTGTAAAAAATAAGGAACTCACTCAAACCTAACAATCTCAATGAACCCACTAGAAGGAGAAGACCCTGAAATATAGTTGGGTGATCGAGAACCCCAAGCGTAGGGCCAAGCAAGGACCGACAACATTGGAGGAGTGGATCTACTCGACTTGATCAATCTCATCGACAACCTAGTGGAGCACGAGACTGCAAACATAGCAAAGTCAGGCACTAACCACAGAAGTGACAAAGAACTTGACCTAGGTGGTTTCTCGACAAAAATCCAGCGGCTAGTCACCAATTACGATCTACAGACACAGACAACAAACCACCACAATAGGACGTCCGGGGATATCATAGCGGACCTTGAAGAGGAGAGAAGACTAGTGCAGGAAGCTTTGCAGGCCATAGTGACCTACAATCAGGAACAACAAGCGAGAAGCTTGCGACATAACATAGAAATACATGACATTCAGCAAGTGCTAGCCCTAGCAAGCAGAAATAGGACAAGACCTGACACAGAGAGGGAAAGAGGGCTAGAAGGGGACCTCACGTTGAGTGAATTTCTTAGGAAGCGACTATTAGAGAATGTGTCAGCAGAGCATAGCGTTGCTGCAATGGCAACCTCGTTGCTTGCAAGATTAGGGGTTAACCTGGGCTTTAAGAGCCAATAAAAAATCCCTGATGTGGCTAAGCAGCTAGACAAGTACCAGCCAAACGATGATCCATATAGCTTCTAAAGTAGTTGGAGGAGCAAGTCTGTGAGGCCAACAGCCTCACCCATCTTACTTTGCACTCACAAGCTTTTGGTCTATGCTTAGGAGATAAGGGTAGGACCTTTGCTTAAGAGATAAGGGTAGGACCTAATACATGAGTTTGGACATTGCTGATGAGCGGACTGAATTCAACAACCTTAAGAGTCTCTTCATTAAGAGATTCTCTGAGTCTGGGTACTCCGATAACCTTCTGGTGCGGTTGATGATCATCAAGGAGAAAGTCAAGGAGGACATAAGAGACTACGTCACCCACGTGGAGATTCTCTTCAAAAGAATCCCAGCGAGACCAACCGAAAGAGTGGTCTCCACAATCTTCATCAATGGGATACGAAGTGAGGAACTCTACAAGGCCTTGGCAAGCAATTCAAGCTTGCAGTGAGACACGCTAGCTAGGGCCTTTGACGAGGCAATCAGAGTGGATGACCAACTCAAAGAGAGAAGCTCCAAGAGCTTGACTCGAGAGGAGACTAACACTAGAAACTATGACAAAGTTTCAATGCCAAAAGTGAAAGATCAAGCCCAAGCACTCAGGATAAAGAAAAGGGCATGGGAGCTAGCAAAGATGAAAATGAAGCCAACCAAATTACAAGAAATGATAAGACGACCAACACGCACTCATGTCCAATGAGTATATTGTGGCGGAAGCCACCTGTCAGCTGAGTGTCAGGACCCAAGGTCCTGACCTTGCACCAATTTTGATAGATACCATCATGATGTCATGCATTGAAGGCTACCGAGGAGACTCCCATACTCACAACCATACAGACAACCTTACCTAGCTAATAGGCCGCAAAACTTTTTTGGAAGGGGAGCCCCATTGGCTCTCCTGGCACCTAATGACACCAAACTAGCCATTCCTAGGATAGAGATAAACCCCATAGGCATACCTGGACCACCTAGACCCTACGTAACCCATCCAACGAGTGATGCTCTAGTCCACTACGTGGAGGAGCCAAATGACAAAGAGCCTTACCTGCAGCCCTACATGTCATATAACAAAGAGGGCAATGCAATCCTTATGGATTACCATCTTATATTGGTGATGGCACTAGATAGAGGTAGAGGTGGAGGATTTGGAGGGCAGACCAAAGAACCAATCTCGTGTTGGAACTGCAGTCACCCAGGACACATATCCTCACGCTGCCTCTCGAACAGGAGCAAACAAACCACGAAAAGGCCGATCTTAGATGCCCAAAGTGTGGAATCACTCACCTGTTTGTCGAATGCCCTAGAATAAAGCCACCCTAGTGCAACAAATGAGCCGTCGATACCATTGGGGCTGTTTGGAGTTGAGACATTTAACGGAGAGGAAACACCTAGCCCGTTGCATGTCATGATCTGCAGCGGGTAGACAAAGGAGGTTGGTATATCACTACCTAAACCCAACAACTTAGATGGATCCTCAATTGGAAAGAAAAGTTTTAAGCAAAGGATAAAGAAAGCTAATGCAAAGGTCACACTAAAAATTGATAGTGCCACGATGCTGCTTGCTGGAGAAAAGGTGACAGATGTAGATGTAGAAATGTTAGCTCCAAAGATGGCCGAGAAGGGGAGTGCAAAGGTCGGGGAGTATCCCACTCCAAAGAAGTGCCAACTCAAGCCCATTGAAAGGGTCAAGGAGTGGGTAAAAGAAGCCCAAAAAAGGATGTTGAGCCCATATTAGAAGATGAGATCAATGATCTCTCAAGCGTAAGCATACCAGTCTTGCCTCCATGACCAAAGTTGAGAGACATGGCTGTACCACAGCAATGCCACTTAAACAGAGTCTACACGCTACAGGCAAGTAGCCAACAACCTCCTCACTATGCTAGTGACCACCCTGGTGACTCTTAAGCCTAGGAGATCTGCTTAGGCAGCATCTGACACTATGGCAAGAACTGAAGTAGTGGGTTGAAGGACCAATGGGGAAAGGGGCATCCGATCTACACGATCACGATGCAGTAACTCAGATACCTAGTTTGAGGTTGCACTCAATGACAAAGTTCTTACACATTACTGCTTTTTGGAAAGGCACCGAAATGCATAGTCTTATTGGACCTAGCTCTAGGAGACACCACGAGAAAGGGAATTGTGGATACAGGAGTAGGAGTTAGTGTGTTGAATCACGTGATACTCCAGGACCGGGGTAACTCACCTGTTGAGAATGCTAGGTTCAATGTCACCCTAGCCAATGGAATGAAAGTGTGGCCATTTGGAGTATTAAAGAATTTGCCCCTTGAAGATCGCAGGGATTCAATTCTTTGTTGACTTCATAGTCATGAAGGGAGTAGCGAGCTATAGTTTTGGTTGATAGACTAATTGAGTCTTGATGGGTTTATGTTTTGGAAGGGTAATGGGCTTTGCAGCCAGAGGCTTTAGTGATGCTGATATTTTATTTTTCTTGATGCTTTGTGTGGTCAAGCTTGAGGGTGACATTTGAGTAGTATCATTGGTCATCTTGGGTTTAGGTACCCAAACCCAGGTACTACCCTCAAATAGCCTTGTGCTTGCAACAAGGTCCTAGGTACCCATTGTGACTTGACCATTCATTGTTGCTTGTAGTTTCTTCTAGGCCTCCTAGGTTTTGAGGAAAGGTTCCTAGCCTTGTGAGTTTGTGGTTGGGTGCTCCTAGGTGGTGGGCTTGGATATTTTGATACCCATTTAAACTTGTGTTCAAGGGTTTTAGCTTTACCCCAACTACCACCCTAGAATTAGCATATAGTAATGCGCTACCAACCACATTGGCCACGTCTAGTGCACCAAGGCCACAACCCCAGCCAAAACCACATCCAGAGCTACACCCAACAACTGTGGAATTATGAAGCCCAACCAAACCTAAGCTACTTGCCGGACTTAGACCCTCTTACCATTGGAGATCCTTTCTTACCTTGGCCGCAGACTTAGTTGAGAATATAGGTGATGACTGGGTTGCTTGCCTCAATCACTTGGATGCCATGTTTACCATGCTTGCTAAAAGTTACGATCAATTGGACTTTGGTCTTCTGGACAAGCCTTACTAACGAAAATGCACATGCTATCTTGCTCATGGGAGGAATCTGAACTCGTATTTGTCAAAACTTCCCAGGCAGCTAAGGAACTCATTGCCACCGAGCTTTCCATCGAACAAGCACACAAACAATGCCTGATCACATCTTATGTCAAGACCAAAGTCCTTGCCATGGGCCAGGAAATTAAAAAGTTAAAGCAGCTCGCGGCCACCAATGATTCCTCTTTCTTACGCAAACGGTATGCTCTTTCTTACGCAAATGGTATGCTCTTCACCTTCAATGGAAACTAGAAGGATGCCAAGTCATGAAAAATGCTAAACAAAGACGTGCGATCAAAACCACTAAGTATAACCCGCCCACATATGTAGCCCCAACTTCCTATAGGGTGTCCGACATCGGCCCCTTGAGGACCACACCTAATGGCATCCCTATTTAGATCAAACTCTCACAAAAGAGGAGCTCCATATTGCTAGCAGAATCAACTTTGGGGATTTCCTTCTCGATGTCATCACTTACATCATGCAAGTAGGTGTTAGACCTTGTGACATGGACAACTATGCTCAAATGGAATACAACCCCAATTTTTATCCTTGGCTCATGCAAAAGTAAACACGGCAACCATGTGCAAAATGCCCTTTACCCCTTAACCATAATCCTAGGAGGGATTCTTCTTCTTTTCATCGTAGGGGGAGGGGGTAAGGAGGAGAAATAAAAATGAAACTCAAAAGCAAATGAAAATAAATCAAAGCCAATTCAGGGTTAAGAAAAGCGTCATAAAATTGGGAATGTATAGCTTGCTTGAGGGAGAAGTTAAATTCTATAATTAAGCATTTCAATTCTGCAAGCATGTGACCTTTTCCCTCTACAAATAATTGTTTTGAAAAGCACTAATGATGAACATGGCTCCATGACAGGTGACCAGCATGGCATGCCAAGAAAAAGCTAGTAAGTTGTCATTTTCCAAAGAAGAGTAGGAAAAATATGGCCTCTTTGTGGAAGCAAGGGTCTTTAACGAGTTCAAGTTCACGCGTGTCTTGAACTTGGAGAATGTCACCATGAAGGAACAACCAGTGAAGCGGATTGTCGAACAATGCCATCTACAAAAGTATACGGAGGCAGTTGGCCAAGCTGTCGACTATGAGAAGTGCACCGAGTTCCTTCAACAGAAATTGGGGCATTGTCACGATGCATCTAGAAAAGGAAGCCCACCAAGTAGAAATTGAGTTGAGCCTTGAGCTAGTGCAAAAAGCACTAGACCTACGAGACAATGTGAAAAAACATCTAAACGAGATGTGTACGACATGTTAGGGGTGGGACAAAGTGATAGTCCACACCAATAATGACATCAGCTTAGCTGACATCCCTGACCGCGATGTTCAAATCCATGCCAAAATGTTGCATGCTCTATTCTCCAATCCAATGGTATAATGCTTTGAGGAAGAGAATCAATGTACCAATGCTAGAGAGCATTGTTGCCCGGTCCTTCAATGAGGTAAACCTCAATGGCTTTGTGAGGAAGGCGATAGAGACATCGAAAAAAGCATTAGCCATCGGCGAAAGAACCACAAGGGGAGAGTCCCCGACCTCCAAAGCTAGAATATCATCATCCTCAAAGGCCTCCACCCTTGGCTTTGGAGGAATCTTGAAACCATCATAACAGAAGTACTAGGAAAAGCACAAGACGATGAGGCAATTAGTGGGATGCCATACATGTACCCTCCGCACCAAGGATAGGAGCAGTCGAACAAAAGGACCATAAGTGAGGACAAAGGAGAGCAAGAAGCACAATCTGGCCAAGAAAGGGCCAAGAAGTCAAAGAAAGAGACTTTGCAGCAAAAGAAGGCCCAAGGAGAGAGGGATAAGAAGAAGAAGACAGACCTAGAAGGGGCACAAAATGAGTCCAAAAGCACAAAAGAATGACGAAGGAAAGAAGAAAGGGATGAGGCAAAGAGAATAAAGGAGGAATCCATAAGAGCTGAGGAAGAGAGAAAGAGAAGAGCTGAGGAGGAAGAGGTGGAGATGAGGAGGAAGAAGAAGACAACATAGCTCTCGCTATCTGCCTCTCAATGGAGCAACCTTCAAGACAAAAATAGTTGGCGGCTATGAGCCCACCCTGACATGAAGGTCCAAGCACCAACTATAAGACACCCAAAATCTTGCCACCCAAAGTGACTGAGGGAAAGGGCAAGGGTTTGATCCACCCTACCCCACCTGTCCTAGTACCCACCACCCTAGTCAATGCACCCACCCAAGACTCCTCCACTATTGTAGATGCTAACAATCTTATGGCATGGGTGCAGTTCTTGGTCAACAAAGAGACAACTCAAGATGCGAGTGCAGGAGCCCTTGTGAGACGAGAGCAAGAAGATAGGTAGCTGCAGATGCATAATCTAGACGGGACCTCAAACGGCCAAAGAAAGAGACATCTACAACCACTGGTCCCTCTGCATACTGCGGTTGTCCACAACCTACGATGCCTATGTGCAGGAAACCCTATCATAGCTGGAACAGGCAAAGGAAGATAATAAGATAGCCCTAGCTGAGCTTGAGTCTGAAAGGGAGATGATGGAAGCTTCTCAATTAGAGAGAACCTATCAAGTGGCCATCTATCAAAGAGAGATCAATGAGCTAAAAGCGAAGCTTGAGGCCAAAGGAGGAGAAGACGAGAGATGGCAAGCAAAAGTCGCGGTGGAAATACACAACCTCATGAGCCTGCAACACAATTTTAATGAGCTGGTCGTGCTGTACAAGGTTCTGCAAAAAGAAAATGAGAAAATCCAAGATGTCGTAGAGTAGCTAGCAAAAGTAGAATAAGAGAGAAGCTGACAGCACCAAAAGCATATAGCAAATCTGGAACAAAGGCTAGCCTTGAAGCTTGAAGAACAACATCTCTTGGAAAGAGAAATCGAAGAATAGGAGAAGAGGCTAAGGGCATTAGCCTACAAGCACAATGAAAGCCTGGAAGAAATGAAGAAAAAGAAAATAACTGGGTGAATAGGAGCAAAGAAAAAGTGAGTGCCTTAGCGTGCCGACTAGCCCTTGTAGAAGGTGACAAGGTGCTAGCAGAGAGCAAGGTAGAGGCACCACAGGTGACGTTGGAAGCCCAAAATCAAGCCTTCCTCTGCACACTCTTGGAAGCCACACAATCTGAGGAAGAGGAGGCCATTGAGTCCTTAAGGAAAAAGCTGGCAATCATCGGCAGGGCCCTACGGCATGGGCTACACGTCCAAATGAAAATTGTCAAGCCCACAGAAGCAGAGCCACCAAAGAACAGGGAAGAAGAGAGAAGAAGGATGATTGAAGATGCAAGGCCAAGTTTTGAAAGGGGGAAGCAAGCCATGGCTCCTTAGTGGGAGGTTTTACAACTAGGATGCTGTCCCCCACCCCTCTTTTTGACCTCAAACACCAGCAAAGATATCTATGCAATGACTAGATCAATGTGTGGTAAAAAGAAAAGAAAGAAGAGAAGAAGTTAGCTCCACATGTCATAGTTACTACACCTAGGGGTTCTCAAGTTAGGCTCATTCAGTGGATTTGGTCAGTTGGTTCCGTCTCTAACCCCCTAGCCCATTTTGATACCCCACTTCATGCTTAGGGCACCTCAAGGGTAGGACTTCTAGGAATGTCTCCCTAAGCCGCGCACCACACCTCCAACAATACACGAACTAGGTTCTCAAGTATGAGACTACACCCAGGCTTTCATGTCGTTCGATCCAACTCCCAGTTACACTTGCATGAGCACCATGCACCACATGGTAAGGTAGCCACACCCCTAGGTAGTGCACCTTCTTTTCTTCTTAAGAAAAAATCAATGTTGTAACCCACCAACTTTGGAGGCTCCATCATCCATGCAATACACTCTCGGCCCCCACCACTTCAACCGGTTGATCAATTTCTTCCAAAGACCAATCCCCACGCAACATCGTATCATTAGTTTACACTCCCATTGTTGCACATGTCACCATGCAGCCGAAACAAAGCAGAGGAAAACCAAGAAAGCCCAATTCAAAAAGTGAATGAAGAAACTCATTTTGCTCGGGCAGGCAAAGTGCAGGACAACAACCTCAGAACAAATGTGGGGGAGCTTAGAATATTTTGGCAAGGTACTCGCACAAGGATGAGGGAGGTCCTGTCAAGGATGAAGGATGCTCTCTCAAGGACAAAAGAAAGCATAGGATATTCTAGCAAGGCTCTCTCAAGGATGAGGGAGAACCTCCGAAGCTCTTGCACAAAAAGTGTGAGGCGCAATATAATTCATTTTATGAGAAATGCCAGGTTTCCTCCTATGAAAGTGGGAAAGTTTGCACGAGCATAGGTGAAGGGGTAAAGGCAACTTGAAGAAAATAAGGAGAAGCCATGTTAGTCTCATGTCATAGCACCCTCGGAAGGCATGAGGAGGCATTCATCCAACACCTTGTCAATTTCAAAAATGGAACTTCCATTCTCGAAGAAGGATCCGTCCAACACAATTTTCAATTTCAAGGGACAGATCCACTCAAGGAGCTTAGCATCTTCACCCAAACTTTATCTTCAAATTCAAGGGCCGATCCATCCACCACCATGCCCTGCAAGGGCTTGCATACAAACTCAAAAAGCCATTTGGCTACACCCATCCCACCTTTCAATTACTACCCCTCAGTGCCATGGGAGGGGAGTAATGTTAATCTCAACACAAGAAAAAGCTGAAAAAGTGAAAAAGCGCAAGTCGGGAGCTAAAAGAGGCCCTAAGTGTTTTTTTTTTGCCACACATTGATCTAGCCATTGCAAAGATATCTATGCTAGCATTTGAGATCAAAAAGAGTGGTGGGGGGTGGCATCCTTGTCGTAAAAACCTCCTACTAAGGAGCCGCGACTTGTTGCACCTTTTTCAAAATTTGGCCATGTGCCTTTAGTGTTAAATATACGGGATCTAGATCATGGCAGATGCAGAAGCTATGGGGGTTGAAAAAGGAAGTAGAAACTCATGAAGATATTGACCCTGACAAGACAAATTGTGACACAAGTGAATTAGGTTCCAAGATTGAGACTTGGACTGATAAACACAATCTTGTGTGTGGACAGTGACATAGACACTTTACTAGAAAGAAAAGAGTACTATCATTGCATTAGAAAAGAGTGAAGGTACAATGCTTTATAGGAATTGAATGGTAGCACTTCTCCTACTATGCATATGGGATTCTGGTCTTGATCCCTCACTGATCCTTACAAAGGAAATGAAGTAGGTGTGATTGCAAATATCTCAACACCCCTCCTCAATCACAACTAGAAGTACAAATTTTATAGAGGCTGTAGTGAAAGCAACTCTTGCAAAGTGTGGGCACAACAAAAAGATGGCAAAACTCTAGAGGCTGTCGCAGACAGGCTAAGTGTGGGTACCACAAACATGATGGATATCCTAAGGCTGTAGCAGGGGCCTCACAGAGTGTAGAGAGGCTTTAGTACAAGGCTAACTGAGGAGTTTACAAGTTTTATGTCTGAAGCATTAGGGCTAGGCAATACAAGGCTAAAGAAGTCTATCAAAATAGAAGGACTAATGTGGTTTGTCCTTCTCCTTGCGGTCTTCTTCTTCTTCTTCTTCCTTTGCTCCATTTTCTTCTTCTTTTTTAATTGCAACTAGATAGGCCTTTTGGGACCTCTTTCTAGCGTGGAAGAACTTCTCGGTGTGTCCGGTCCTTTTGCAAAAGTCACAGAAAAGCTGGTCATTCTTGCCTTTGTACTTGTTTGCCAACATATAATGCATGTTCATCACTAGAGGTGCTTGGTTCTTCCTTAGTTTTTAGCTTCTTTTCCTCCTCTAACAGTGATGCCTAGATATCAACAAGTTCAGGGTTTGGCATATTGATTAGAGTTATTGATACATTATTATATTCAGGAGGCAAACTTTTAAATAGAACACCCATGCAAATATCTTCTTCCATTTTAATGTTGATTCCTGCAAGTTGGGTGATTAGAAGTCCTTCCATGTAATTTAGATGTGTGGCAAGTGATGTGCTAGACTTCATTTCAAGCCTAAAAAACTCAATCAAGAGACCATACTTTGATGAATAGACTGTGCACCAAACAAAGTGTCAAGTCTCTTCCATGTATACTATGAAGAATCACAGTTATCCACATGGTGGATATAGCTGCTGTCTAGCTCCAGTTTGATAATGGCGTGAGCCTTATCATCGTTCTTTTTCCAAGTGACTACAAGGTGTGCATCACAAGGCTTCTTTTCTTTTCCAGTGGTAATGTCCGAGAGGCCCTTCTTCATCAGGTAGAGTTTGATGCGTGTTTGCTAGGTGTGAAACCTAACTCCTTTGAAGCGAGCTGATGGAGAGTCTTTGCCCATGTTAGATGGCTAGAGCAGCAGCAAATCAACAACACACTATGTAAAGGCTATGTTTGAGTTGATGTCGAACTCGAATCTTCTTAGTTCAGGGTCACCCATCTTTCGTCATTCTTTCCAAGTCCTTCCCTCCTTGATTTGATGGTGGGACAGTAGATCCGAGTGGCGGTGGGTTCTTCCAGGTGGCAGGAGAGAGAAATGATGAGATTTTTGAGCTTCAGTGAAGT
Source organism: Lygodium microphyllum (assembly GCF_053477565.2). Taxonomy (NCBI): domain Eukaryota; kingdom Viridiplantae; phylum Streptophyta; class Polypodiopsida; order Schizaeales; family Lygodiaceae; genus Lygodium; species Lygodium microphyllum. Next base: position 81,884,055 of record NC_141146.1, on the reverse strand, counting down.
TTGGCTATGGCTTCATGGATTAGGGTTTTTACCCAACCTTGGTTTTTTGCTGATTGTGGGAGCTACAGTGGATTATTTTGAAATTTTTTTAATGCAAATGAAGCTCTCTTCATGCTCTATCAAAGCCCCATAATGATGGACAAGATTGCTGGAAAATTCAGGCACGCAGGGCGGACGATGGCAGCAGCTGCAATCTTTGACAGATTTGGACGTTTTTTACAATGCTGATGATATAGAGTACCAATGCCAATGACTTATGGGCTAGCAGCGAGTGCCATAAGTGGGGGAAGATATGTCTAGAAGAGAGTATATGAAGATATGCTCTGTATTTGGAGATCTAGCTCCTCCAAGGTGGATATGTCCTATAGGCCACATACTCAGGTTATGGCAGCAACTGACAGAAGTGACAATGCTAAGCTCCAGATAGGGCAACGTCGAGATCTTCTGCGATACAAAGAACCCTTGGAAGTAAAGGAATAAATCTCCAGAAGAGATCTCGGAGAGATATGCCCTCTACAAATAGTTATGGAAGCTCAAAGGCAGGGATGTGCAGGCTGGCTATGGCTACCATAAGGTGCTCTGAAGATGAAGTTGAAAAAGAATGAACTCATACACTGATCCTGCTAGGTAGAGATTGAGAGGGACCAAGAGAAGCTAGAGAGGCAGTGCCATGCCTGACTGGGCTCTGATACCATGTTAAATATATGAGATCTAGAGCATGGTAGATATGGAAGCTATGGAGGTTGAAAAAGAAAGTAGAAACTCATCAAGACATTGACCCTGATAAGACAAATTGTCACACAAGTGAATTAGGTTTCAAGATTGAGACTTGGACTCATAAACACAATCTTGTGTGTGAATAGTGACATAGACACTTTACTGGAAAGAAAAGAGTACTATCATTGCATTAGAAAAGAGTGCAAGTACAATGATTTATAGGAATTGAATGGTAGCACTTCTCCTACTGTGCATATTGGATTCTGGTCCTGAGCCCTCACTGCTCCTTAAAAGGGACTAAGGAAGGTGTGATTGCAAATATCTCAACATTTAGTCAGCCTTCCCCGCTCTTGATTTGCATCTGTGGGCCCTGCAATTTATTGTTTTGGCATGTAGCCCAAGCCTTAGATCCCTCTTGGTGATCTCGAGCTTTTTTCTTAAGGACTCAATGGCCTCCTCTTCCTCAGATTGTGTGGCATCCAACAGAGTGCGGAGAAAGGCGCATTATTGGGCTTCCAAAGTCACCTGTGGGGCCCCTACTCTCTGCCAACACCGTGTCACCTTCTTCTATGCAAGGGCTAGTCGGTGCGCTAATAAGGCGCTCACTTTTCCTTCACTCATGTTCACCCATTCATCTACTTTTTTCTTCATTTCTTCTAGGCTTTTGTTGTGCCTACAGGCTAATGCCCTTAGCCACCTCTATTGTTTCTTGATTTCTCTTTCTAAGCATTGTTTCTCTCCAAGCTTTGAGGCTAGCCTTTGTTCTGGATTTTCTATATGCTTTTGGTGCTGGTGGCTTCTCTCTTCTTCTACTGCTGCTAGCTCCTCTGCAGCATCTTGGATATTTTCATTTTCTTTTTGCAAATCTTTGTACATCGCCACCATCTCATCGAAATTCCATTGTAGACTCATGAGGATGTGTGTTTTGGCCGCAAGTTTTGCTTGCCACCTTTCGTCTTCTCCTCCCTTGGCCTCGAGCTTCTCCTTTAGCTCCTTGATCTCTCTTTGATACATGGCAATTGAACGGGTCCTCTCTAATTGAGAGGCCGCCATCATATCCCTTTCAACCTTGATCTCAACTATATGGCTATTTTCTTGTCTTCCTTTTTTTGCTCCAATTGTGACAATAGTTCCTGCATGTAGGCATCGTAGTTTGTGGACAATGGTAGTGCAGTGGGATCAGTGCTATAGATGCCTCTATCTTTGGCCTTTTGAGGTCCCATCTAGATTTTGTGTTTGCAGTAGCTGCCTTTCTTTTTGCTCCCGTCATCATAGGGGTTCTTACACTTGCACCTTGAGTTGCCTCTTTGTTGACGAGGAAGTGCACCCAAGCCACAAGATTATTGGCATCTACCGTGGTAGAGGAGTCTTGGGTGGGTGTAGTGACTAGGGTGGAGGGCAGTAGGACAAGTGGGATGGGTTTGATTAAACCCTTGCCCTTTCCCTCAACTCAGGTAAGTTACTCATGAATATATGTGTGCATCACCCAAGTTCAAAATAAGGTATTTTTAAAATACTATTTTTATAGATTTTTTACATACAAAAGAAGGGTGTAATATAAAGGGTTTATTTACAGATTAAATAGAAAAGGGTTATGTTTTATTCAGGAAAAATTCACAAATAAGGATATTTATAAATAGGCCTTGAACGCACGTGATGTAGAGGATATACATATAGTAACTTCCCCGAGATCCTTGATCACTAGGGCTGGCAAGATTTTGGGTGTCTTGGAGCTGGTGCTTGGACCTTCGTGTCAGGGTGGGCTCATGGCTGCCAACTCTTCTTCTCTTGAAGGTTACTCCACTGAGAGGTGGCTAGTGAGGGCTATATCTTCTTCCTCTTTCTTCTTGAGCTCCGCATCTTCCTCCTTAGTTCTTCTCTTTCTCTCCTCCTCAGTCTTTCTAGATTCCTCTTTTATTGTCTTTGCCTTGTTCCATTCTTCTTTTTTTCTTTGTTATTTTGTGCTCATTTTGGGCTCTGTGTATTAGCTATATATAGTTTGTCTATAGATAGCATCCCTGGGTGCTCACTTGATGCACTTCTGGGGTTCCACTTCCGGTGTCTCGTGTCTCTCTTCTCCTCTCTCTTCCTCCATTCCTCGTCTCCCTCATGCACTGTTGAACATGGTATCAGAGCGAGGTTTGACAATTACGCAAAGGTCTACGTCTCAGTAGTTAAAAGCACGTGAAGTGATGCGTTGTTTCCTTTCTCTTCTCTCTCATGTTGTGAGCATCTCAGCATAGCCGATTATATCCACACTCAAGATAAAGCAATTTAATGGCCCTTTATCTCCTTCGATTCCTTCATCTATTGTAATTCAAGATTGAGGTAGCTCCTTCATTTATCTATAGTAATTCAGGAGTGATGTAGCTCCTTCGATGCCTATAAGCATGCACTTGTATATTCAGGAGTGATTTAGCTCCTTTCAACTTTGTAATCATATCTTTTCAATATTAATATAACAGTAGGGCTATATAGAGCTATGGGTTTTTCCCTTCAGCGCCCAAGGGTTTTTTCATCCATAGGGACTTTTATTTGAGCGGGGGTATTAGCTATACATAGTTTGTCTATATATAGCATCCCTGGGTGCTCACTTGATGCACTTCTGGGGTTCCACTTCCGGTGTCTCATGTCTCTCTTCTCCTCTCTCTTCCTCTGTTCCTCGTCTCCCTCGCGCACTGTTCAACACGTGTAGGTATGTTTTCTCTTTCTTTCCCCTCTCTTCTTTGGCCTTCTTTTGCAAAGTCTCTTTCTTTGATTTCATGGCCTTTCCTTGGCCAGATTGTGCTTCTCTCTCTCCTTTGTCCTCACTCATGGTCCTTTCGTTGGCTAATGCTTATGTTGACATTCTATCGTCTTCCTCACGAAGTCATTTAGGTTCACCTTGTCGAAGGGCAAAAATTCTTTCGAGCATTGGGACATTGAATTTTTTCATCAATGTTTTATATCGTTGACTTGAGAATAGGACATGCACCATTTTTTCCTAGATTTGGACCTTGGGGTGGTCGAGGATATTAGCTAGGCTAATGTTGTTATTGGTGTGGACTATCACTTTGTCCATTCGCAACATGTTGTATACATCCCTTTTTGGCTGTCTCTCCACTTTGTTTCATAGGCCGAGTGCTTTCTATACCAGCTCGGGGCTCAGCGCGATTTCTACTTGGCACGCCTCATTTTCTAGGTGCATCATGAACCGTGCCTTAGTTTATGTATAGGTCCAAAGGAATTCGCGCACTTCTCATAGTCGATGGCTTGGCCAACCTTCTCCACATACTTTTGCAGCTTTCACTGCTTCACTTATTGCTTAATGGCTAGCTCCTTCATGACTAAGTCTTCTAAATTTAGGGTATGCCTAAATTTGAATTGATTGTAAGCCCTCGTTTCCAACAAGAGGCTGTACTTGCTCCTCCCATGGAAGTTTGCTGCTTTTATCTTGACTTGCCATTATGGGTATGTGTCATAATGCCATAGTTCACCATTAGTGTCCTTAAGGTACTTTCTTGCTGAAAGGTAAGTAGGAATTGATTATGCTTTCTTGGGAATAATAACATGCTTAAATATGAAAAGTGCATTTTTGCTCACGCAATCCATTCATTCCAAAAATTTTACGACTTTTTCCTTAATTAGGAGTTGATTTTTATCCGCTCTCTTCTGCCCTTGGACATTGCTGGATGTTTTATCTGTGCATTTCATTCACCTTACCTATTTACATGTTTGATTTCACCTTGCCCTAGAAACCTTCCTAGGATTAAAGTTTGAGACATCAAGGGCATTCAACATTGGCTTGCGGTGTTTTACTTTCATGAACCAAGCATAGAAGTTTGGATTATATTATATGGACAATGTGTAACTCTTCCTTAGTTAGAATTGGGTATGAAGTACTAGTAATGTCCATAGACTCTCAATCCCTTCATTTTACATGGTCACATAACGGTTTACTACCTCCACTACCTTTCCAATTTCAATTTAATTTGCAACTGTAATGGTATATGAGAAGGCAGTGCATTCTTTCAAGTTGTGAAAAACCTAGATGGCCTCTACATGGCCAGCATAGAAGGTGAAGGAATTGACCTTGTATTCACCGATCATTTTATGAGTTTCAAGTCCATGTTGCCTATGGCATTCAAAGAATCTCTTAGTAGCACGCAATGTTTGTATGACATTTAACAATCTGAAAACTATGTAGTGGCCATTTTTCAGGAAAAAGGATGCAAAGTCTAGGCCGACACTTTAGAGGTTGTCACCATTTTCAGAAAAGGATGCAAAGTTTGGGCGGACACTCTAGAGGCTGTCTTTGATCAAGAACTCCTTCCAATGCCTATAGAACACGTATGACGCTTCAGCGAGTTTCAATCAGAGATCATTAATCATGCGATCTCAGATTTTGAGCAAACAATAAAAAAAGTGTATATCAATCATGCATTGTATTCGCAAACTAATTGAATATCATATAAAAAAACATTGGATGTGGCCAACAAATTTATTACAAGGAGGTGACACCTCACCCCAAGGAAGAGTGCACCCTTTGTGACCAGTTAGAAGAGTTTGTGGGCGTGCGATGGATGGAGTGCCTGATTCAATCCACCACTTAGAAGGTACTACCTAATCTATACTGTCAATACCAGAGGAGACAGGTAGCCTTCCAAACTTTCCTATAATCTTGGAGCCTGAGATGGAGGCAATGATGGATGCATTTATGCCCATGGATGTCGAAACATTTGATCCGCTTAGAGAGGAAGCATCCATACCATTATATAATGGGTGCCGAGTATCTCGCCTGAAGACACTGCTTGCACTCCTAAGTGTGTAAGCAAAATACGGGTGAAGTGATGCGAGTGTGACCGAGTTGTTTAGGTACCTTATACGTACACTTCGTTGATTTCTTTTCGGCACTATCATAAAAAACAATTGTGCTTTTTCAAGGTATTTTATGATTTTTTTTAAGGTTACTGAAGTATCATATATTACCACTTGCAAATACCATGATGATGCATGACATGTTTTACAAAAGCTTGGCATGGACTACAATAGTATCCATGCATGTATCAATGATTGCATACTGTTTTGAGGAGAATACAAGACTATGGAGACATCTCCAAAGTGTGGTGCTCAAAGGTATTGACAAGACTTGCAAGGGAAAACCATCCCTTAAAAAGTTCTTCGACACTTTCCGCTTATCCCGCGCATAAATCACATGTTTCGTACGTCTGGCATGGCGAGCTTGACAATGTGGCATGAGAGAATAGATCCAGAAATTGAGTTCAATGAATATCAACGGATTCACATACATGGATCCACATTGACCCTACCTTTCCAGTCTTTGCCCTTGAGCCAAGGAATCTTCGGCTTGGTCTTGTTATGGATGGCGTGAATCCATTCGGTCTACGCTCAACTTCTTATAGTGTGTGGCTTGTAGTCCTTACCAACTACAAGATTTCTCCATGGCTTTCTACGAAGAAAGGACACCTCATCCTTAGCTTGCTCATTTTCGGCCACTACAAAGCCAAAAATATAGATGTGTATCTTCATCCATTAGTCGATAAGCTTAAGATTTTGTGGGAGGAGGGGGTTACCATGGAAGATATGAGCAAGTGTGATGGTTGATGGTCCGCCAATATTCAAGCCATTCTCATGTGGACCATGGATGACTTTCTGAGATTCTGGAAGTGCTCAGGTAAGTAGGCTTCCGTTATCTTTGATAATATCTATCATAACTCGTTCAAGTTTGTATTCACTGGATAGAGGTGTTGGGACAAGTTTGGTTACCTCAGGTTATCATGCATGTCCATTGTGTGGGCCACAATTAGACTCCCGAAGGTCACGAACCATGAAGAAGATGGTATATCAAGGACACGTAGCTTTCTTGCTAGAGGGTCATGAACTGAGGGAAGGTTTTCTTGGACGACCTCAAGCACATATGAACGCCCAAAGCTGGTAGTACGAGCTAAAAATGGTCCACATCCAAACTGAATACAACGGTTCTCAATTTTCTATGAGTTGCCATATTGGACCCACTTACAAATCAACCACTTGTTGGATCCCATGCATATTTTCAAGAATTTGGGCAGCTTACTAAGGGACCACATCATAGGAAAGAGAGACACTGCAATGTAGTAGTTGAAAATGGGATAGGAAAAATAATGGATGCTGCAATGGAGGAGAAACTGAATCGCTTTTGTATGTTGCACCATGCCTCCATGGAGACGTGGCTTGCTAGGTACGAGCAAGCCAGGAAAGGTCGGGAAGAAGTGCGATCTGAATTTCGACATAGTACACGCCATCGACCACTTCAATATCCCGAGGGCATGGAGGAGATGTCGCGGTTTATGTCAACGGGATGGTTGCATGGAGCTTTGACCGCAATGTCTCACAAAGGGGCAGAGGTCTCAACTGAGGAGTTGGAATTCTTGAGGGGATGTAGTCCAAAGGTGACAATGTGTTTAGGGTTTGTCATATCTACATTTTATATGCAACAATTAATTGACTGTTTCAATGTACAATACAAAATATACAGTGCGACGTGGTTGCACGGACGACATTTCCACATGGAGCATATCAACAAAATGTGCTCCACAATAGATTGTGGTATCATGGAAAAGTTCGAGCAGCAAGAGAGTCGACGACGAGCAATGGACACCATTATAAATGAGATGGAGTATTTTGGAAACTTGCAAAGTATTATCATGGTGGTTTACTGTAGCTTCTCGATGATCCTATGTGTAGTGATTCAAAGTGGTACTTGAAGGAGCTCGAGCAACAGTTTGACGAGGTCCATCTAGATTTCTCGAAATAGATTCCAAGAAAAGATGGACAGATTTGTGCGACACATTTGTATTGCCGGCCCATTGTGAACAAGTGCATGAACTCATGTTTTTTTAAATTTTATTATAACATGGTACATATCACAAAAGTTAAATCTCTCTTGTATGTGATTTTGAATAGGTAATTTTCTATCCAAACCCTCGATAACCTCGATGGTGGTATGGTATACCTTCAACTCCCCGAAGTGCAAGAGTATATGATCAAAGAAATATTCCCTGCGTAGATGAGGACAATATGTAAATAGAGGGGTCGATATTGCAAGGGGTGGAAGCCGCCGAAAGCTTGGAGCATGTAGAGGAGCTAGAATCGGGTAACAATGATGGAAATACTGGAGTCGAAGAACTCTTTGAGAACGAGATGGACTCATCCTTTTGTGGTGGCCTATCTATCGACCTTCCAGTGTATGGGGAGTTGTGTTAGGAGACTAATATGGGACCATAGGGTACTTCATACTTGGACCATTGATCTTGCTAGCAATGTGTAACTCTTCCTTAGTTAGAATTTGGTCTAAATGCTATAGGAGGTGATCATCCATTGTTTAAGGGCTTGGTCTTGAGATATCTTGGCATTGGTGATCAATTTCTTTGTGAGTGTGGGGTTTTCTACCGTCATGAATTCATATTCCTCCCAGGTGCATGTCATGGAGTGGACATCGGATACTATGGATGGATCAAGCAGACCTAGTTCCAAACACTCATAACTCTTAGCGATTAGGGTGAACATGGCATCCAAGCACTTGATGCAAGTGATTAGGTCACCTCCTATGTTATCAGCTAGGTCTTTAGCCAATGTGAGGATCGATCGTCGTTTGTAGGATAGCTTAAGACCTGCTGGTGGATAAGGTTTGATTGAACTGGATAATTTGGTAGCTCATGGTTGCAGCTTTGGTTACTCCTGAGAGTTTGGTTGGGCTTCTTGCATGATGGGCTTGGTTAGAGTTGGGGGTGCCACACTACTAGATGCTGGTGAGGTCTTAGGGACACTAGTCAGGGCGGGTTGAGGCAATGTGTGAAAAGCATGGTGGGGCTTTGGTCGATAGACTTGTTTAGTCTCTGCCATCTTATGCATTTATTGCAGCTCTATGTGTTTCGTAGTTTGAGTCATTTGTGGTATTGGTGCCCTTTCTATCCCATGGTTTGGTGGAGTTAAGGTTGGGGGTGGCGTTGGAGTAGTGTCCTTAGCCATCTTGGCTTTAGGTAAATCCAGGTGTTCAAAACCCCTCATTAGACTTGATGGTGAGTTTCTCTACCACTAGCTTTGCAGACTATGATGGGGTCACGCAATCCTTTTGCTGAAGGCTATAACTATCCAAACATTGCCAATGGCAAGGTGAATGCACTGCAAGTAATAGTCGATACTGCAGTGTGCTTGTTTCTTGAATGTGCGTCCTAGCAGCAATTCCTTACTAGCGGTCTTAGTGTTAGGCATCACACAGAAGATCATAGGTAGGCTTTCAGTCTTGATAGAGACTGTTATTCTACACTTCTCAAAGTGAATAGGATTGTCCTCCTCCAAATGGATTGAGTTTGGTGTTGGTGGGGTGTAGTTTTGGTTGACCAATGAGGGTCCAATGATCGTATATAAGGACCAATGAGTGTATCAAAGACGTGTGTCTTCTGGGTAGTCACTAACAATCTTAGGTAGGCAAGTCCCACCACTTCCTCATCTTCATCTTCAATTTCCATGATGGTGGCCACTCGTATCTTGATAGCGTTGGATTGTCTATGAGAGATCCTTACCATCATGTAGATTGGTGCTAGGGGCATGTAACTAGGCTCACCAATTGCCTTAGCGGCTTGCTCGTACTTCTCACTATCGGAGAATGGTAGATCAATTGTGGCTAGCACATGTATCCAATGTCGCTCATCCTCAGGACAAGGGATGTACTTGGTGACTGGCCCGTACGATTTCCTAATTTGCGCATCACCCTTCAGTATAGTGGAGATGGCATCCAAGTCGATTGGTGTGGTCTTCCAAATATCCATCTCTACTTTTACTACCTCTGTTCGATTTCCTAAGAAGATTAGACCGTTACCCCATTCTTCTGTGACTGGTGCATTGTGCATCCAAGGCCAACCTAATAGAATGTCATAGTCCACTCCCTTCATGAATATAAAGTCAATAGAGAATTGGTGTCCGATCGAACAGGTCAGGGTAGTCTGTGTGTCCAATTGCCAGAATCGGACAGGGTGGTTCGAAAGTCCAATTTTGAAAATCAGAGGAGGTCACAAATCCGAGTGTCTGATCCTCAGGATGATCAGACGTATGGTAGTGGTTCGATGATTGGGGTGTCCAAGTCTAGTGTGTCCAACTGTGTGAGTCTAACTTTACTGAGTTCAATTGGACTGGTTAGGTTGGTTGTTTGAGTGTTGGCCGTCCTATTCTCAAACGGGTGTAGGGCGTTTGAGTGTCCGATTCTGGAAATTAGACGCCTGTGGATCGTGTCTGATTCCGCTGGCATGCAAACAATGGCAATGAAAATCGCTATGCACCAACGATTTTGGGCCACATCCACAAGCAAGATTTTCCAAAATCTAAGGGTAGATACACAAAAAGGTTTCTACACACCTGATCTAAGCAAAAAACTCATGTGGCCACCAATTCATTCGCTAGAAGCACCAAGTCTCACAAGCTCTCAAGCTCTCTCTCTCTCTCTCTCTCTCTCTCTCTCTCTCTCTCTCTCTCTCTCTCTCTCTCTCTCTCTCTCTCTCTCTCTCTCTCTCTCTCTCTCTCTCTCTCTCTCTCTCTCTCTCTCTCTCTGCTGCAAAAATTGAAAATGAGTCTCCCTTTGCTTCCTAGGGTCTTAAACCCTTGCTCGACTCAACCTTAATCTACTCGGTCACTCCTCGTGCGATTCTAACACCTCTAAGCACTCTTTTTTTTCATTTTTCTCCATGTTTGGGCCTGTTTCACAGTAGAAACCCTAAAGTTTTTTCCTTTGATTTCTTGGTCCTATCCTACTCTAAATGCAACAAAAATCAAAACAAAATACTAAAATGATTCCTTATACTTGGCTAATCATAAAAAAACAAAAATACTTACTTGTTGCAAAGATTAAAAACCTCCTACATATCTCAAGCTCCAATTCCGGGATGAAACCCTTAGTTCATCACTCGATTTGAGGTGTGCAAGTGCTCAAGCTTGAATCTTTGGTCTCAGCAATGGAACCAAAATGTAGTGGGAGCTCATGCTCGACCACCAAGACCCACGGACCGCTTATTGTTTCAAGTGTTTTAAGCGAACACCTATGGCTATCCCTCACCTAGCCAATGCACCTTTGATCCTATCGGGGTGTAGTGAGCTTACCTTGATGCCCAAAGGAGTTGCCTCCTTCCTCAAGCACACCGGTAGCTCCATGATTCGAGATACGAGCTCAAGCATCCTCAAGCCTCCACCTCCAAGCTCCATCTTCCATAGCCGCGCGCAAGACAAGAGAAGAAAAGAAAATAGAAGAAGAGAGGAGATGATGGAGAGCTTCACCTCCAAGATCCCTCACCCTCACATACTCACTCTCTCACAATCTTACAGTCCCTCTTGCAAGCACACACAAGCAAGCAAGAAGAGAAGAGAAGAAGATGAGTCCACTTTTCCACACACCAAAGAATGAGCTCCTTATTCCCTTTTTGACTTGATATACAAAACCCTAAATCCCTTTTGGGCGGTGATTCCCTTATCCCATTTTTACATGGCCGGCGGTGGCCTAGGCCCTCTTTTCCATTGTCCTGCTATCTTCCTAGCTTCCTTCCTACCACCCATTCCTACCACCCATTTACTTTTACAATTTGCACAGGAGAAATCCTGGCGCTCTTTTATAAAACGTTTTGGAGGCACCTCACATTCAAAAATGTGCTTTTACCTTTGCCTTAGCTTTTGAGGCTGCTCTTGCGCCTTCGGCCATTTCCCTTCCTACTTCTTCCACTGTGTCTGATTTCCTTTTAGGCCACCTCTTTTGGCTCCTGACTTGCGCCTTTTCACTTTTTTCGCTTTTTTCCACTTTTTCTTGTGTTGAGGTTAAGAGATGGATCTTGTCAAGAACTGACCTAAGAGGAGAGAGAAAGAAGAGAGAGAGAATTGCAAAAGAGAGTGTAGAGGAAAGAGAAAGACTAGAAATGGAAAGAGAAATACTAAAAAAAAATCGAGAGATGGCTTGCAACCACAAAAGGATAGGAGAGAAGCTTCAAAAGGTGAAAGGACAAGTTGTAATGATTCAAAATGGTGCTTCTATAAGTATTCTTCACACCTTTTACACTTAGATCAATATGACACTGAATATTATTCAAATATTTCCCTTTATTACATTAGATTTCTCCTTACTTATAGTACTTAGTCTTCTTGTACTGTTTATTACATTTTCACTTATTGTACTTTTTAAATAGTTGTATCGTCATATAGATAATTGCAAATCATGGTCTGATAGGTCATTTTGGCCTTTTTGTAGTTGTTAATATATCATATCATTTCATTTCTCTCCATCGTGGAGAGACATTGTAGTTGATCTCTCTCTTTTCCATTATTTTTTTCTAACAATGGTGGCGTAGTCAATCCTCTCCCTCTTCTCCTCAATCCTTTGTTCATGTGGATTTTGTTATACAAATGGTTATTTATTTATTTATATGGATTTTCTTTATCTATTTGCAACATGATAGTGACTTGTTATGTGGAGGTGCCATGTTAGCACTTATTGCATCATATCTAGTAGATAGATGGTAGGGAAACAATGTGTTTTGTGCTATTGTGAGTAGATTATTGGGTAAAGTTACATGGCATTGATTTTTTGAGGAGCGTACTTTGATGTATAGGAATAATTTATTATCGGACACTTTTCCATAGCACCAAAATATTGTATTTTTGGATGCTTTCTAGTGCAAAGATATTGTATATACATATATACAACTTATTTATTTGGATGTAACTTGTCTGTAATGCCTTAGCTTATTATTTATTTGGATGTAACTTATTTGCAAGGTCTCATCAGCTGGCTTATTATTTTTATAAACCTTAGAATGGATTTATTTAATAGTAATTTGATATTCTTAGACAAAAGTATGGCATTCAAAGAAAGAAAGGTAAGCCCGAAAGGAGATGCTTTCAATGGCATTTGAGCACAAAAAGATGAATGTAGATCCATAAATTCATGCATGGGGGGAGATTGTATCTAATGATCGTGACATCTAATCTTTGTCTCAATTTCTCTTATTTATTCTCTCCTCAACCCTTCATTCATGTGACATGTCCCAAACTTATGGGAAATTTCCATATTCCCCAATATGGTGTTTGTTCTTTGATGATATAGATCAAGGTATAATTTAAATTTGTGTTAAGCTATCTATAAATTTTTTAACTTAAAATGATTGTATTCGACTAAAAACTCTCTCTCTCTCTCTCTCTCTCTCTCTCTCTCTTGGAATCACTAAAACATAAGAAATAAAAATACACTTTTATTACTTTTATGACGTCTATAAACTTTTTCCTTATATATTTATTTGTAACATTGTTCTATATAGAATACACATACTATATACATAAATAAATAGAGGATATTTAAGTGCTTCTACTAGCAAGAAGATGCTTTTTCTAATTGTCATTTCACCTCTTCTTTATCCAAGCCATTGAGTTTGGATCTTTATATCACTATAGAGAGGAAGAAGCTGGTTTTAAACTCTTTAAAGTTCATCTACTTCAAAATCTCCATTGTGCTATCATAATAATAGTATAAGATTTTGAAAGTCTGAATGGTGAAAGTTGTAATTTTTTTTGAAAATATATGTTAGTTGTTTAGTGGGAGATGTGTTTACAAAAAGAAACTTTCTTCCCATTTGAGATAAGGGTAAACTTGAAATTATATAGCTAGCTATTTGGGAACTCATTTCTTGTGTATTTAAAAAATAGTTTCCTAAACCTTTATATATTTCATAAATATCACTTTCTAGATTTTTATCTTTTTTAATAATTTCGTAAAATGTAATACTTAGTGTATTATCATTTATGATTTTTAGGTATTTGAATTTATGTAATGGTGTTCTATAGATTTATTTGTAATAGGAAGTTGCTTTATTATGATAGTTTTTCCATAGGTAAATGATGTGAGAAGTTAAATCTACATTTATTTGTCTTTGTGAAATTACACGTGTAACTATGTTTATGAGTTTGTATCAATTTAATATTAGAATGTTGTAATCTTGAATGGTAGCTAATCTTTTGATAAATGAAGTAACATATTTCTTAATTATTTTTGTTTTAGATTATGGATTCTTCAATATCTTATAATCGATGATTATGCTAATTATCTCTATTTTGAAATTTTGTTACAAAAAAGAAATCTTGCACTTGTCCAATTATTGATTTATTTTTTCAATTTAGAGTTGCAAAGCATTAAAAATTATGATTAAAATATTGCTACTTAGGATATGATCATATAAAATTATGGATATTTTGTTCTCTATTAGAATTTAAAAAGAGTTTCTTCTGTTCAATCAAGCAATGGATTTCGAGAGTTATTCAACATATGAAAAAGTAACAAAAAAAGTTGGTTATCTTAATTGCCTAATCATAGAAAAAACCTTTTTGCTTAATGATATTTTATAGTTTGGTGATACTTGAAAATTTTCAAAATCTCTAAATACAATACTCAATTTCAATATGTTTTTGATATTTGTAATATTTTGAACATTTTTAGATATTAGTTGTTTACCATTAAAAGTATCCTTACACATTCTTACCCATATTGAATCAATCTTCTTTTTTGTTAATATTTTTAGTGCTTTTTTTGTATTGTCCAAAATGTCATTTATAATGTGAGATTTTCCATTTAGCTTGCTCATGATATGTATATATTGGTTTGGATTTAAATCTTTGCTCACAATTTAAAAAAGTGAAAAGTGTAATTCTTTACAATCTTAAATTTTTAACATATCTAACGATTTCTTATCTACACATGGTGCTACAAATCAATAGTAATTCTCATCATCTATAATTTCTTTAGATGTTAAAACATTATGCATTAGATTATCTATTTACATATTACTAATATCTTCATGTTCTTGAACACCATCATTGTTAAACTTCCTAAAGTTAATTTCTTTTCTATAATCTCTTTATTTTTTTAACATTTCAAAAATATTCTAATCAATCAATGTTGATACTTATTTTGTTCTCTTTATATAGTTTTTTGGATAAAAACTCTTTTAAACCACACTTTTGTTTAGGTCAAACTTTACCTAACACATAAGTACTTTTATATTCCATTTTTATGTTATTCCTAGTAATAAACTTGATTTATCTTTTAAAAATATTGGTAAAATATATTGAATTTCATTTATATTGATAATACATTGATTTTTGATCTAGAAATACTAGATTATTGCTTGTAACCAAGTTCACATATCTATATAAATCCCATTCGTAGTGCAATTAATCTCTCGTGCATTTTATTCAAAATTTTTAGTGTTTTAATTTTTTATTTAATTTCATATTATGTGGACAAAAACACTTTGGTATTTTCTTTTAAATCACATAACCACCTCTTTCACATATGTATTATTGTGTATTTTCATGAAAGTTTTTATTATAATGGATTTTTTTCGTTATATTTAATACTTTTAATCATATTTATTCTAAAATGTATGGTGTCACAACAAGACTAGGGCAACGAGAGATTGGGTATCGCTATTAAGATTTTTTGAACATTCAAAAAGGGTAAGTTATTGATAGCTTTGTCTAAGATAGACCATCTACGCTTGTCGTGCTCCCCACAGAGTATGGCTCGCGTCGAGACTTTTGATTGGAAAATGGAGTAACTTTCAAAAGCTTCCCCAAAGGAGGGCCAACCAAGCCATATGTTTTTGAAATTGGGATTTTTCGTTAAGCTTTAAAGACGATGTATAAACCCATTAATTTTTAATAATGTAGTAGATAGTGATAAATCATATATAATAAATGTAATGTGTGTTATAGCATGTATCATTTCGATTACGTTGTCGTGCTATTGCGCATCCGAGCCGTAAACACCTCCATTTTTGTTGTGCATCTGTGTTATCTTTTCACATGTGTTTCATTGTGTTTGATTGCTACATTATCTTTCCGTCCTTTTCAGTACCTGCATCCAATGTACATACTCCACTTATGTGTTTGTGTTTGCATGTGTTTCTTTTTGTGTCCATGTTGTGTGTGTGTCAGAAAAATATGAAAAACTGATGCCAAAGAATATTATCATGCTGTCAATTTCAATGATGAACTCCAAAAAAAGTGCAGGATACTGTGGAATCAAAGGAAGCTTTGTAGAAGTCGATATTTAAGCTATGAAGATAAAGGTTGCATGTGAACAAGGCCAACGTAACATGCGGGACAAAGCATTTTTGAAGAAGATACATTGGCACTACATGCAATGGAGATTATGATGGAGAGGGGTCCTTGAAGAAAAGAGACCTATTTGAGGGTCAAAGACAATACAACTCTTTAGTTCACTCCATTGAGGAAAAGGTTACCAAGCAGCCTGTTATGCTAACATGTGGAGAGTTGCGACCATATCAGCTAGAAGGTTTGCAGTGGATGTTGTCTATCTACAATAACAACTTGAATGTCATATTGGCTGATGAAATGGGGCTTGGAAAAACCAGTCAAACAATAGCTCTATTCGCATATTTGATGGAAAACAAAGGATTAAGTGGCCCACATCTCATCATCGCATTGAAGGCAGTTCTTCCCAATTGGGCTTATGAATTTGCCACTTGGGCACCAAGTATTGCTATAGTTCTGTACTATGGAGGCCGTATTGACCGCAAAGACTTGAGGGACTTATACAAAGAAGAGGGAAGATTTAATGGGACAGGAGCCCTTTTCGGCCGTGCCTATTCTTGTCACACAGACGATGAAAGCTAATAAAAAAGTGATGTAAAGCCTTAGTGGCTTTTGCTCTCTACCAGGAAGAATCAATGAAATCGATGGAATCAGTCTCAATGATCTTCACTGGTGCGGCGTTATCACTTTGGGGGCCATAGTTTCTTATTTGTCGGATGCAGATGTATCTCTGCACATGAATTGGTGGTGGGCGACTCGGGAGGAAGAAGGTGTATATGAGAGAAGCGCAAAGTGCCAGAGGACCGTCCAAAAGCTCACTTTGACGGGACGACGATGGAGTCTAGTGCTCGTGCATAATGGGAAGCTACAAACAGCGGACTATTTCTGAGTTTTTGAAAAGAACTTCCAAGTTGCATAAGCCAAGGATAATTGCTGTATTGGAGGGAAAAGCTTGAATGCAAGGGCCTCTGGATGAAACTGATAGTGAAGTCGATTATAAAGCACTAGAGGCTTGTGCCAACTGCAAAAATCTCCGCCTACAGAGATGAAGCATAACAATGTTGTTCCGAACGGCCATTTCAAGAAGGACTAGCAGAACTATGTCTGAACATGGATCAATCAGCCTGCTCGCAGGAAGCGCAGACGTTTAGCGAAGCAAAAGAAGGCCGTGAGAATATTCCCACGAGCTACTAGCGAGCCTCTTCGGCTTGTAGTGCACTCTCAGACTCTGAAGTACAACCCGAAGATCAGAGCTGGCCGTGGATTTGTCTCAAAATTGCAGCTTATGTGGAGCAGGATATCACAGTTTTTGTCTGGAAATGCTAGATAACGCAGCTCCGGATGCTATCAGGTTACATTCAACATGGGTCTCTAGGAGGATTTTGAAAAGCTACCAAACCTTTTGAGCCAATATACACAGATGAGTCTGTCGGGTTTGCTGCTGAATACAGATTTGAAGTCTCTAAACTGGAGCTTGTTGTTGCAAAGCCACATTCTCCAGAAAACTATGCTCTTGCAAGAGAATGTACGAGTGTGAAGATTGATTGGGTGTACATTGGTTCATGCACTGGTGGGAAAATTGAGGCAATTAATGACCAAGTCGATGTTTGGCCAATGGCTCGATTGTACTTTGATGCCACAGTTTTGCAGTGAGTGCAGTTCCTGTACGTTATACCAGTTGCCCTACAGACTTTGCCCCAATGCTTTTACCTTTGTTAGTGGCTTGAAAGCTTGAGCTTGCTTAAGAGCCTTGGGGCAAGACTAAAAGTTATATGTAGAGATAAGAAAGAAGGGACTTGAACAAAATTTGTTTGTTGGTAGTTTCTTTGTTGTAATTCACTTGACAAGCAATATAGTGATCTTTGGCATCAAAAATTGATATCTTCTTGTTAGCCTCTTTCCTTGTAGCATCTTGAACCCCGTGTTTAGCAGCTCTTGCACGAACTCCATGACAACGTATTGAATTGACCTTTCTACATAACTTAAGAAAACCCTAACCTTGTGCCATGATTAAATAGGAAAGGGCTCAATACAATCAAAAGAGTCGTATGAGGCCATCATTTTCATGTACAGTTTGGAAGCCAAGTTTATGTAGTAAAGCCTAAGATAAATGCATAGTTTCAGTTCTATTTCATTGCATGAACAATATTTGGTGAGCTCGTTTAAACATGGACACATAAGTTATAATGAAAGTGAGAATCAAATTAAACTATTACACTTGCATAAATATGGTTTTGGCAAATGCAGGACTCAAAAGCCCCACAGTGGAAGAGCCAAAAATTATTGATCCAAGAAAATACCATATTGTTGATTGTAACCAAGTTCACATATCTATATAAAACCTATTCATGGTGCAATTAATCTCTCTTCAATTTTATTTAAAAAAATTAGTATTTCAATTTTTAAATTGATTTCATATTATGTGGACAAAAGAACTTTGGTATTTTCTTTTAAATCACATAGCCACCTTGTTCACATATGTATTGTTGTATATTTTCATGAAATTGTTTATTATAATGGATTAATTTTTTTTCATTATATTTAATACTTTTAATCATATTCGATCTTAAATGTATGGTGTCACAACTTATACATCATAAATTTATAATATCTTGTTTTGGATATGTCTTGATGAGCTGTTTCATTAATGTACTTTGAAACTTATTAATATGTTTTATTTAGCTTTAATTTTTTTTTCATATGTTATCATCACTAGTTTTATTTGCCTTAATGTATAGATGCTTATATTTAATGTAATTGTACTACAAGTATATATGTCTTTATATGGAAGATGTGTCTTGTATTCTTCCTAATATCTACTAAGAAGTACTCTTTCTTCAAGGCTTTCTTGAAGGCAAGCCAAGATGGACTCCAGGCATAAAGCTCATTGATGTGTGGCTTTAGGGAAGAAGTCATCGACCACACAAAATACTGGCTCATCATATGCACTAGCACACCAAAGAACTCTAGCTTTGATTCATAAAGTTTCAGACCACTTCCATTGTCGTGGGGTAGCTCCCCCAACCTCATACTACACATTCCCTTAAGCTGTATCTCTTGCAACATATGATGGTGGTGTTGATATAGTTGCATGTATGCATTAAAGGTCCATAAAAGCTACTTTAACTCATCACTAGAATCTGATAAACCTATTGATAGAGGCGGTTCTTCCATCTTGCTAACAATCTGGATGTGGCTTTCACACGTTGAGTTCACCAATGATGTGGAAAGGCAATCGTGTTGAGCCACCAATCCACAAAGGATAAGAAGTGAGGCAAGATGAAAGAAGGAAGATATACGAATATAAGCAAGGAGTTACGCCTTTAGACCCAAGATATCATTTCAAGCAAAGCTCCATTCAATCAAAGTGTATTCATTCTCCTTGTAGCCTTGAAGTCATACTTTAGCAACACCTAGAAAACCCAAATAAATTCCTACCACAAGGTAAAATCACGAGTAGTATTAGCACAAAACTCTTTAGATTGGCACATCTCTTAGACCATGAAGCTTTTTCATAGTACTTCCTATATGCATGTGGCTCATAAATGGACAAGAATAAGATGAAATAGAGTTGGAAGGCACTAAAGGCACTCCCCATTTCCAAATCTACTAGAGGTGCACAAGCTTTGATTAGCTAGGCCAACATATATATACTCATGACTCTCAATCCCTTCATTTTACATGGTCACATAAAGGTTTACTGCCTCCACTACCTTTCCAATTTCAATTTAATTTGCAACTGCAATGGTATATGAGAAGGCAGTGCATTCTTTCAAGTTGTGAAAAACCTAGATGGCCTCTACATGGCCAGCATAGAAGGTGAAGGAATTGACTATGTATTCATCGATCATTTTATGAGTTTCAAGTCCATGCTGCCTATGGCATTGAAAGAATCTCTTAGTAGCACGCAATGTTTGTATGGCATTTAACAATCTGAAAACTATGTAGTACTGGCCATTTTCAGAAAAAAGGATGCAAAGTCTAGGCCGACACTCTAGAGGTTGTCACCATTTTCAGAAAGGATGCAAACTTTGGGCCGACACTCTAGAGGCTGTCTTTGATCAAGAACTCCTTCCAATGCTAATATATCATATGTTAATGATGAGCTCCCCTTGCAGACGATGATGGGTTTCCACGTCTTCACACTGATGGGTTGTTCTTGTATTGTGGTGATTCTTCCTAATGATTTGCTTGTCATGGAAGCTAGTACTATGCTCCCTAATTAACTAGTGCTCACTCCTTTGATTATGCACCCATGTTGACATATTGTCCTAGATTCTTGCTATTGACTCCCTTTCATCTCCTCAAATTTTTTGTTCCTATATGCCCATAGCATGAGTGTCCTTGTAACATGCCTAGGTCGCGACATGTTTTAGTAGTCCATCAAGAGCCTGATCTAAAAGATGCCACATGGCACTCCTACGGAATATCACATGGTTTGTTGGTTAGCGACTCTCGAGTCTACTCCGCCATGAAACATATCGACCAACCCTATTCGAATCAACGTGAATCTTCTTGGGTTTCTAATGGTCAAGTCATTCTACAGCCTTCTAACATCGGTCTTCAGACGACGATCTACTTTGCGCAGAGCATCTAAACCAAGGCAGACTCATATTGCACTTGGTTGAAAGAGAATGGGAAACGAGAGGGATGCATCACTCAACCTCTCTACCCGAGGGTAAAGTCCCATCTCGGTCCCCTAGAACGGTTTAAGCCAAGGTTCTACCCTACATTATCTAAGGTTAATACATCATCATGATTTGAATGTTGAGAAGCCTCTCAGTTCTCTGGGACCACCCTACTATAGGACGGACCCGTCGCAGGTTTCGTCCACCCGCTTCCCTTGATAGCTCCATTCATATGGTGACACCATGGCATACCAACAACACATCACAACCCTTAAGTGGAGCAATGGAAAAACTCTTCACTGTCCACATATCCTTGTATATGCAACCAAAGCTTTACAATGAGTGGTGTGATAGGCTCTGTATGGCCTTTACATGCCATTCCAACTTTCCTCGTGGATCCCATCTCATTCTCTTTGATGCCTGGATGGTAACACATACAAGCAACTTCCTTAATTAAGCTGTTAGTCACATGTTCCTTTACATAATTTTATGTACTGACACGCAAACAGATCAGACAAATTCCTTGAAAGGAAACTTTATATTAAAATTTCAAGTGAGATACAAATCTCGTCCATGCGACAATTCCCGCAATCAATAAGGATGCGTCTTATTTTCCTCCAATTTTTCACCCTTGCACTAGTAACAATTTTCCTCCAATTTTCCGCCTTGCACTAGTAAGAAGACCTCAATATTCCTTCCCGAGTCATGTAGACCATCTGAGTAGGACCTGAGGTAGGGGATTTATAGCCAGAGCCCCCCCTTGGCACCCAAGCATCCTCCTATGAAGAGATGTTTCTATAGAGAGACCTCTCACGATGGGTTCGGTCCACGTTCTCCATGTGGCTATCAAAAACCCCCTTGGATAGGGTTGGCAGCTAGTTGGGGGGTGCTCAACACGACTTTCTAAGGTATTTCAACATGAATCAAATTTGAAAGATTTTCTTCTTATCAATTCCTTTGTTAGATGACTCCTTTTCCAAATAGGTGTTCCTAAGTACAAACACAAGCAGAAGTGCACAATATGTACTAGAAAATTCTTTGTTCTCTGCCGAAAGAAATTCCGATTTGATGCGATAGCATCTAGTCTCAGCTTTATCTCGTTATCGTCCAAGATTTCTAGAGATAACCTAATTTAATTTCCTTATTGTTTTGAATGAAGGAGTATCCTTGCAATGTTAATTGCAATTCGGGACATTGGCTTCCCTACAACAAAACCCTACGTATTCATTTGAACTAGGGTTTGTCGTGTAATTCATATAGCTACTTAAGGACTTTGAACTCCTTTTTGATTCAAGTAATATGGGCCTTGAGAAGAATCCTTCAACTCTTTAGGGTTTGAAATTCTTTCAACTTCCTAGGAACCCTACGTATTCTATCACAAATTCAATCTATGTTTTGTGAGATGTAATTGTATGTTTCTATTATTTCAACCAAGCAAATGAATGTAGATGCATAAAATCTATCAATCTAATGTGTATTCTTGAAACTTTTCATATATATACAAGCATGAAATTTCCATGCAATTTATGTGCAATTTAACAACTTCTAAGTGCAATTTTAATTGATCACCTAAGATGAATGCAATGAACAAGATTTTCCTAGTACGCTCATTATCTCAAAACATGGTCAATTAAGTTGCGATAATTAATGTAAATGTTCTTTTCTCCCAATTTCTTTTCCCTAATACAACGGGGTGTACCTGGTTCATAAGAGATGCATTTTCCATAGTTGCGGTCCCTTGGTTCGCGGTCCTGTTGGTTCCGGTAGGAGTTTTAGTGTTTGGAGAGATCTTTTGCTTGGGGGCCATCTTTTGCAAGTGGATTCTAGAGATAAAGGAGGAATGGATTTGAGATGGGAGAGCATAAGAGAAGATGGCTTAGTCAAAGAGTGAGATAGGGGGATTTGAACTAACTCTCTCCCTTGCAACCTCTCGGGGTAACTCCTCTCTCTCTCTCTGTCTCTCTGTCTCTCTCTCTCTCTCTCAAGCTCCTTCTCGCAATCTCTTGGAGGGGTATCCTTCTACCTCCCTCTCTCTACCTCTCTCTCATAGTCTCTAAGGGTCTCTTGGTGCCTCTCTAATTGCTCCCCATGCCTCATATTTATAGCTAAACAAGAGAAGAAGGGTTGTGGCTAAGAAGAGCTCTTTGTGGAGGGGATCTTAGAAAAATGAGTGATCAGAAACTTCTAAGATGTAGTCTGATGCTCAAATCACAAATCTGATAGTTTCGTTGGCTCCGAAAGGGGGGGTAAAACCCCAAGACATTTGATTAGAAATCTTCATGATCACTCCTTTCTCTTCTCCTTGTTCGAAGTGATGTTTTTTGCCTGTAAACTATGATCGCAACTTGTGCGATTTTGCCCAGACATTCTTTTTTTTTCATTAAATCTTTAAAACTAGCCCAAAAAGCCACTTACTTTTCTTACATGATATCCTGTTTTAGAAATTTCCATATCTTTTTAGGATATTTACAATAAATAATATCTAAAATAATGAAAATATGTTAGTTTTGTCCAAAAATCTAATATTATTGGACCATCCATACTATTCACATTAACACTAGTGATTAATATGGCTCATAACTCTCATTCACATTGTAACTTCCGTGAAGGGTGGCTACAGTCCTTGTGAATTTGGTAAAAATGTCGGATTACGACTCTCAATTTTTTTATATTTTTAATTAAATAAAATCTGTTAATTATTAATGTTAGTTAGTTTTTACTTTAGTTAGTAACCTTACTAACTAATTAATTGACTTTATGAAATATCAAAATCATTTTATAAAATCATTTTATAGAATTTTTAAAAGGTTTATATTTTGGTAAGTTAAAATATCAAAATTTGTTAATAAGTCATTGTCGTGATATTCTCGTGGTCACATCAAACCTAGAAATCTAGGTCACCATAAAGTTGGCAAGGTTGTCATAATGAAGATCTTACCTCTCCTCATTAAAGTGAAAAGTAATATTCAATTTGAATTTTGGTGGATACTCGATTGCCTCCCTCCATTGTTTCTCCATCGTTTCTCTCTTCTTTTTTTCTCCTCCTTATTAGTCTCTTCTTTGTTTTCGTTCTTGCTTCTAATCATATCCTTAGCTATGGATCAATCACCCAATGATCTCTGTAACTCAGCTATGGATCAATCATCTAATGATCTCTGTAGCTCTCATAAAAGACCTCTCTATCATCTTCATATTGAGTTGGACAGTGAGTATGAACCAATAAGAAAGAGAACAAAATCTATCACGGTTACAGAGTCTATGAAACATATACTGAGGTTTGAAGGAAAGAAGAATATTGATCTTTGGTTAGATGGAAAGCTATATCCCAAAGATCCTAGCAGAAATAGCACTCCTCCTTTCTATAATAGCTCGTCATTAATGAGGTTTATTGGTGATGACTACAATGGATTTTTAGGTTATACACTTAATCTTGTTGGAGAAAAGGATATCCTTGGACTAGAGAATCATCTTTTGATGAAACACAATATAGAGTTGTTGCAGAAGCTAGAGGATTGTCAACAAAAAATTCATTCATTGGAAAAGCGTATCAAAGCTTATCAACAAAAGCAAACTTTATTCGGCCTTCGAAATCGACAAAGAGCTCTTAAAAATATTGAGAATCTCAAATGAGGAGGAGGAGGCTGTGGTAAAAGAATCCAAGCAGCAATGTATATTTTTTTTCACTTGAAAAATCTTAAATATGGCTTTATTTAAACTACTTGCATTGATTTGTGATGTTAATTTTGCTTAGACCTCTTCTACAACCAAATGCAAGTGAAAGAGATTCTTTAAAAGCAGCTCAGTTTTATTATCATCTTCTTCCTTCAGTAGTTTCAAAGGATATTTTGGAGAAGAAGAAATTTAAAAAGGCAAATAAACAATGCTTTGAGTCATTTGTAAAGGATCATTCTTTGGATTCTGAGTTAGTACAGAAGACACTGGATAGTATTGGTATCAGTCGAGATGCTTATATGCAACTTTTCCAGCTTTTACAATCAAATATGAAGCAAGGACAGGTACACAATTGCATACTTCCGAAACAATTTGTGGTTAGGACTATCAGACAGAGAGTTAATAACAAAGTGATGGAGATTCTAGGTGAGCCTTTTCATATCAAGGCTAGCTTCAAGGGCAAGAAAAAGGAGGTTACATTCAATGAATTTAAAAATATTTTCCTTGACTTGCCCACCCTACAATGCTTAATGATCAAATTTTATGACTTGTCACTAGCAGAGGCACAAGGAGTGGCTAGATTTGTGATTAAACTTGATGAAAGTGAGATTCTGAAATGTAAAAAATTGAAGAGAATCTCTATTACCTTGATGAATAGAGCACTTTCGTCAGGTCATTGCAATCACTCAACATCATTTAGTGTTCAATCTGAATATAACATCTGGTGGCTAGGAGCATTTGAGGTAGATACTGAGAATTTTGATATACTATATTGGGTTTTTCATCAAACATCAATATCGACAAATTTGGCATAAATTCAAGCTTAAAGATACAACCACATCAAGCAATACATCATCTTTAGCAAGGAATATACAAATTGTTACCCAAAGAAGAAAAGATAGATATTTAAATTCTTGCACAAAGCAAAGATTTACAGAATGGTTACAAACCAAATAAAGAGTTGGGAAAAGATGGGTTTCAAGAAACCCTTAATCTTTGGCATCTTCTAGTCTGATTGTGTTGCAGAAGAGTCCTTAGTTTCAGGCACCTCAACAGGGCCTTCAGAGGAGTCCTTGGTTTCAGGTAGCTCGACAGGGCCTCTAGAGGAATCTTTTGTTTCATCCCACTCAATAAGACCTCTGTATTTCAAAAACTCTTGTTTTCGATAGCCTGGAAGAAGCTTCAAATTCTTACTATCTCCTACATAAGAGAGCAAATAGGAGCCAAGAACTCCAAAATATCCAGCTCTAGATCCACTGTATCCAGGCATGAAGCCAAAAACTCTTATGGCTTCTTCCTTCTCCACCAAAATGATCTTGTCCAAACCTCTGCTGAAAACTTGAGATCCAATTACCTTTGAGATAGCTCTCAAAGCCATCATTGGTAGACTTGGAGAGCTTGACAATCTACTATGATATATTACAATTGTTTGATTGTTTAAGTTTCCAATATAATGGCCAAGGATTTGATTTTTTCCAAGATTCATTGGCCTAGAGCCCTTGGCCCTTCCAAGAAAGTTGTCTAGATCTTCAATCTCAATCTATAGAACAAACCACAACAGTACAAGATATAAGATATTTATCTATAATGCATAATAAAGTCTAACATAAACTCAATGGGTAGCTTCGAATTATATTTCATACCTTAGGGTGTTCGTCTTCTTCAAGAAGACTATCATCATAAAGATTTATTGAACTCTTGGGCTTCTCATCTGATGGAGACTTCAATCTCTCTTCATACCCTACATCATCAATATGAAGTTTCTTCTGGACCTGCAAGAACTCTTCTTCTGCCCCCCCTTTTCATATTCTATGATCTGATTAATACATGTATGTAAGGCTATAGAGCTATCTTGGAAATTCTCTCCCTCAACATCAAGACTTGCTAGTGGTTCTTGTTCATAACCTATAAAATTCATGTCATTTTTACCCCAACCTGCAAGGATTGCTAAGCAGTAATCTTCTCTAAGATAAAAAAGATGTTGAATATCATTTAGCAACACATATCTCTTCTTGTTGATAAGATAAGTGGGAAATGTTGGAACACATGCAAGAGGACCTTCTCATCAACCTGTGCACTTGGCTCGATCTCCTTTTCTTCCACCATTGTGATATTGTCACTCTTGAATAAACCTACATCAAAACCTTGGACAAGTTGATTCTCAACATCTTCTTGGAACATCTCCTCCTTCTCTTTGACCTCCTTATCCATACTTGCAATATCCTCTAGCTTTCTCTGTTGGTCTATATCTGGAGAAGAATTTTCCATGTACTGAAGATACACAATAAATCCAACGTCCTTGTGGATCAGAAGGCATTGGTGTTGGTACCTATGAAAAGGGCAACATGTTTCTTTCTTTTTGAATTCCTCATCAATGAGGTTGAACCTGCCTAGCAAAGTTGACCTGGATGTATTGGTGGCTCCCATGACATCACTATAATGAACAAATCCATTGACTTCCAAACCTTGCACATGTCTATCATAAAAACATATGTACTCCTTAAGTTTATCTTCAAGATCCTCCAATAACTCCTTCAAATCAAAAGGAACATTGAAAATCTCCTTGATATAGCCAAACTTGGAAGAATTTCTAGTGGTGTGTAAGAAATCAAAGAGCCTATCATCAGATGTCTCAATTATCTCCTCCTTATCCATTCCTTCCAGAGATAGCTTCCTCTTTGTCATCTTGACCAAGAAAATATTCCCTGAATAAAAAACAGAATAGAACCAATATCCAATAAAACAAGATGGAACCATGGAAAGAGGCCTCAAAATTGATTTTCCAAGACAAAAAAATCAAAAAAAGAGAAAATTTTTTAGTTGATCGGTGAAACATGAAAATTCAAGTGTCCAAGGCAAATGCCTGTGAAGAAATCACGTTTCATTGGACACTACCTTGAAGACAAAAATTATTCCAATATCTCGCCGGTGAAACGTGATACTTAGCAAAATATCACTAACAGGGACATTGTTTCGCATTTCACTGGTCAAGAGATGCAAATCAAGAAGAGAAACATGAACTATAAATTAATTCTATGGAAACACAAAAATTGATGATAAAATCATTTCTGGAAAAGCTATGCTGCTTTTAAAAGATACAAAGCACATAACATCTGTAATTATTCAAGTGTTATTAAAAAATCTTTCTATATTAATCAAATTTATTTTGTTAAAATACTTGTAATAAAATTTTTTTGTTACTTATCAAAGATTGTTGAACTGCTCTCCACACAAGAAGCAAGGACCTTGAAGGGAAGTCGAGACAAAATTTCGGCAAAAAAGAAGACAATGTCAAAGAAATGGCTTTGAAATGCTTTTATATTGACCATTAAGCATGTGGTGATAGTTCCAACGAAAAAGTTTGTGTAATAATGGAAAAATATGTGTACACGAGTCTCACTTAACACACTGTATCAAACTCCTCAGAAGACGTGCGCACTCTCTTTTTCCAAAAATACGTCACACGTGTGTTACATAACCCTTTTCCAAGTTAAAAAAAATTTCCGGTAAGTGAGAGTACGTCACACGTGTGTTATTAACACTTTGCCAAGAACATTGAGTCCATGCAAATTCACCGCCTTCGCCTTTCATCGCATTTCATCGCTACTCCACCTTTACCTTTGGTGTTCCTTCCAATCTCCAAGCATTTCACTGCTTTCCCAACAAAGGAAACCTTTGAGCATATTGTCGTCTTTAGGCTGAGATTGTGAAGAACAAGCTAAAAAGAAGGTATGGTTTTTGCATCTTGCTTTTCAATAACAGGCTCCATTCAATGCATTCTTTTGATACTTTTCCTTAATCCTTTATGTTATTATGAGCTTATGACCACTACAAAAGAATTTTTTCCACAATGGGAGCATTCCTTAATGTTGTGGAGATTTAAGAAAATCTTCAAACTTCTTCCCTAATTCTGTGGATATTTTATGTAATCTTAAAAGCTTTCCTTAGATCAAAGCTCTTTTTTCTTGGTTTTGTCGATTTTTATGCTATTCATGAGTTGTTCGGTGAAACGCGAAAATAAGGTGCTTCAAGCAGGTCTCCTGCCTTAAATTCGCGTTTCACTGGACACAATGGACAACAGGTCTGGTGAAATGCGAAAAGAAGCAGGTGCAAGGAGGCGCCTTGCTTGACACTCGCATTTCACTAGACACGCTCGAGAAAAATTCAGTTGAAACGCGAAAACGCCATGCATCATGGATACCTCTTGTCTGGGACTCGCGTTTCGCTGGACATGCTGGAGAAGAAGTAACATGTCTTTTTTTTTCAGATGGCTAGGACTAAGGCAACAGCAAGAAAAGAGAAGATTGATCCTAGGGATTTAGCATCAAAGATTCATCAGTCTTCAAAGCCTCAGAAGCTCTCTAGAAAGTAAAATCCAAGGAGAAAGTTTTCTCAAAATGTCAGGTGCCTAAGAGAGATTAGGAAGGCAGTAAATGCTCTTGATAATGCAATTCCAAAGTTGTCTTTTCAGAGGCTTGTCAGGGAAATTTGTGACAGATATAGTTTGGATAGTTTCAGATGGACAAGAACAGCTCTTAATTGTATATAAGAAGCCACAGAGGATTTTGTAGTTGAGTTTTTTCAAGATGCCTACATTTGTGCTGCTCATGCTCATAGACTCACACTCATGGACAAGGACATGGTAATTCTTAGGAGGCTAGGATATAGATTTTCAAAGGTCCTTGAGCCAATTCCCCTCACTGATATGAAGACATTTAATATCCTTAATGTGCCCCCAACTAGGAGAAAGAAAGATGATTCTGGTCTCAGGGTTGAGGATGTCACCCATGAGAAGGATACAAGGCAACATGAAAAAGAGGAGAAAACTAAAGAGGAACAACAGATAAATGGAGAGAGTATAGGAGGCAAAGGGTTGAAGAAAGGGAAACAGAGCAACTAGAGTCCTTTGAAAATGAGCTAGCCACCCTTCTTGAAGCAGCTAATCCAAAAGGATTTAGTGTGTTTTGTTTCTTACTTGGTGACTTAGGCAAAAGAACTGAGGTTATCTCCTTTGATGTTGCATGTGTTCAGACTCTTAAGGATAAAAAAACAGAAGTAAATGACAGTATTATTCTTGTTGGCCTAAGGTATGTCCATCCATAATTACTTATACTTTTTGATATTTTTTTAACAATAAGATTTTTCTTGTTTATACTCACTATTTCTATGCCTTTTCTAGGTGTATAATGCATGAGTTTCCTTTGGATATACAACAAAAAATTGAGGTTCTTGATCCATCTATCTCATTCTTTATGAGGAATGAGCTTGATACAAGTTTTATTGAGCACTGGCTCAATTTGATTGACTTCGATACTTTGGAGCTCCTTATAATTCCATATAATGAAAAGTAAGTGATTTAATATTCTATTAGAGTTTTTGAGATTTTATCCTACTAATTTGTTGAGATATGATTGCTTTTAGTTATCATTGGAGCTTGATCGCAATAGACCTTGTGGATAAGCAATGCTTTTTAATCAACTCTATGAAAGGAAGCCATGGAAATGCTAAATTGTAAGTTATATTATCCAAGGGCTCCTTGATATTTCAATTCTTTTTTTTTGTAAGTACTCTAAATTTCAACATATTTTATATACAAAGGTTCCAAAAGATTAATTGAAGAGCTAGAGAAAAGACCCCCTATGCCATCTGATTTGATTGCAACAATGCAATATAGACAAGTTGCGGTAAGTTATTCATTAAAATAATTGAAACATGAGTTTATTCTATGAACTACCATTTCTCCTCTTTATAGTTTTACTTTGTGTTGGTGGTTGCAGTGTCCCCATCAGGATGATAGCCATTCTTGTGGCTGGAGGGTGATTGCAAATGCTAGAAGAATGGTTAACTTTGTTTATCTTAATGATGATAAACATGTAAAGGTAATATGAAATATGCTAAACTTTAAGATAGATATTAATTGCAAATAGTCCATTGATGATAAAAATATAGTCTATTGTAAGAACAATAATGAACTAAAACTCTTTTTTCTATAAATGCGTGACAGTTTTCGAAGGATTGCTATACATCTGAGCATGTTTGGTACATTAGAGCAAAGCTCTTGAAGTATATAATGGTCAATTGTATACAACAAACAACAGAGATTGGTGGGGATTTGCACCATGAAGGAGATGCGGTGCCTATAACCACGGAAGGCAAATCCATAGCTTCAACACCTTCTATACCCAAGACATCAAAGAAATGCAAAAGGACTCCTAGAAAGGATAGTTCTCCAAAAAAGAAATAGCTTTGCCATATCGCCTTGTAAGCCTTCATATATAGAAATTTGCCCTTCAACCCTTGTATATCTCATAAAGATGGCAGATAGACATCTGCTACAAATTTGTACATATATTTTATATTGATAGTAAAGATATCTTTTCTTGAATGTCCTTGCAGTGTATATTATTTTCTCTCTTTTTCGATATCTGCAAAAAATAAATTACAAATGTTTGTTAGTTAGAAAGTGAGATCTTGATATACATCTAAGTAGATATAATATGATGTGAAAACTTACTCGTTTCTTGTCAAGTTGGAATACAAAGAAGCATGGTAGTTCAATGTCTTCATTTTGTAAATCCATCCTCACTTGATTTAGCGTACATGATTTTCTAATCTTTAAGTTTGCAATAATATCATCGTTGAACCAAATATCAAGATCCACTATATAATCCTTGCTGAAATCATTAAGAATATGGTCTAAAGCAACTAGACTACTACCAACAAAATGCCATCGACTATAGTAAAAGCTAAGGATAACATTTTGAGTAGCAATCATATATTTACAAGCTATAGAGTCTTGATCTATCTTACATATAAATTTTCCTTCTGTCCTTGTATCCCATCCTTCATCAACAAATTGTATGATATGATCATATGTTAGTGTCTTCACTGAAAGCATGGTTTTTGTTATTCTTATCTCCATATTAGAGAAGAAATCAATAAATATATTAATAGGCATAAATAAAGTAACTTTGCTTAGCCTACTTGAGATATTAGATTTTAGTGCTTTCTGGATCTCAGAAAATATCTTACATCTATAGCCCTCACTAGTAGCTGGACTTGGCAAAGGCCACTCAAAGCTTGAAAAATCTAGCAAAGGAAGGAGTTTTATTGATCCCCATTGGCAATGCCGCATAGGAATAACATAAGAATGGTCATAAAAGAATATTCCATTCTCTGCAAGCTCTGTCTTCTTTCTGCCTCTATACATTTCTTCTCCAATTGAACCATGTATAACATCAATAACATCAATAATAGATTCCACTGGTTGCCATTCCTCAAGATTAGAGGGATAGACATCTACAAGACAAACAAATATTATAATGGAAAAACCTAAACCATGTTTAAGAAAGGAAAAACTTTAAGAATCAAATTCTTAAAATTTAGTCTATGCATTGGAAGCTTTGAAGATCCAGGTTTCAAAGACAGCTCTCTATGCATGAACACATGTTGCACTAGTACCTCTTTGATGCTATTCTTATTTGCTCCAAGCTTAAAATCTCGGATTCTGCCCTTCCAAGTAGAGATAAACGAGCTCTCATGTCTTTGCCTTTTTCCACGTTTTGCTTATTGCATGGTGATCCAACTACCTTTGCTAATGATAGTAGGAATCCATCTTCCATCAGTTTGGAATGAGTTAAACACTGATATGGATGTGATTTGGGAGCTTGGATGCCTTGTTGAAGGTCGAATTTCTGTATCCATGGTAGAAGAGAGAGATACATGCACACAAAGAGAGAGAGAGAGAGAGAGAGAGAGAGAGAGAGAGAGAGAGAGAGAGAGAGAGAGAGGACTAGGCTACCATAACGGAGGGAAAAACAATAGAGGAATAAAAGAAAGGAGGGAAAAAACTGAGCGCCATGCTTTTCACCAATTTGAATTTCGATTACTTCAGTCATTATCATTAATCTAGAAACATCATTAAATAAAAGTAGCCGAGACTCTATGCCATTAATGCAAAAGATGTCATAATCACAAATATGAGACTAAAAATACATAATAAAAATACAAATTCGTAATATTATCATATTTATATATTTTTGTAAAATGATTTTTAATTTTTTAAAAAATAGAAGTTCCGTTACGGAGGCTTTGCTTTTATTGGTCTAGAGCACTCTCTCTCCACATCCTAAAAGGCATTTTCGAGACCTCAAAACTCCCCTAATGTTCTACTCCTCAATTGTCTTTTCCTAGTATCTAGGATTTTATTTGGCTACAGCTCAAGGAGTCCTTGGCTAGGCATTACAATTTGTTGATCACTCAGTACATGGCTAGGATTAGGCACATATTTCTTTAGTAGAATAACATGAAATACGTTGTGAACTTTTACATTTTCAGGGAGTTTAAGGTTACATGCATTAGGTCCTAGGCTTTTGAGGATCTTGTAAGGCCTGCAATACCTTGGGCTAAGCTTTTTAAATTCTCCCAAGGATAAAAAAACTCTTCTTGGATCGTACATGAATGAAAACCATATCCCCCCCCTTGAAGAGCCGCTTTTGCCTATTCAAATCTACATAAGCCTTCTGCCTATCCTTGGCGGCTTTGATGTCTTGCCAAATGGCCTTAACCTGTTCATCCATTTCTTCTAGCATCTTCTTAGAAGCCTCTACCCTTAAAGTAGGGCCGGAGAAATTTAATGGAGAATGGCAATCATGCCCATACAATGCTTGGAAAGGTGTCATTTGAATGCTTTGCTGGAAGGAAGCATTGTAGGCGAACTCCACCAAGGGTAGATATTGGATCCACTTCTTGGGTTTGTGACAACAATATGCTCTAAGCATATCTTCAATCACTTGATTGATCCTTTCTATTTGGCCATCAATTTGAGGATGATAGGCCATCCTAAAATAGAGCCGAGTCCCAATACCTTCAAATATCCCTCTCAACACCATATTGGGGAATATGGGAATTTCCCATAAGTTTGGGACATGTGGTCAAATCTTTGGATTTTTCATTACTAGAACACTACAACTTCAAATCGAGCGCTCTATAGCTCAATAGATTCCATTTTTCAAGCGCTTTCCAATGATAGGTCACATCATATGGTTTTGAGAAACTTATGAGCATGTTATCCGGGTGCCACCTTTTTAGTATTCAAAAAATGGGAATTGGGAGATTCCCAAACTCACTAATATTGTGTTTCTCGATAAATGAGATGTGAAAAGGGAGTCTCAATCACTGATGATCCTTTTGGGTAGACCATGGGGTTTGAATATCTCCTTAATGAACAGTTTAGCAATATCTGAAGCCTTATAATTTGTCTTTACTAGGATGAGATGTGCAACCTTGGTGAGCATATCTACCACAACCATAATTGAGTTGTACCCACCTGGTACTGGAGATAACCCAACAACAAAGTCCATGCTGATAAATTTCCACTTCATTTGAGGGATGTCGAGGGGTGGTAGCTTTCTAGGCATGTTGACATGCTCTGCTGCCTTGATGCGTTGGCAAGACAAACATCCCATGACATATCTGAGTACATCTCCCTTAAGTCTTTCCCAATGATAGCTCTTCCTAACTATGATATATTTGAGTGCATCTCCCTCAAGTCTTTCCCAATGATAGCTCTTCCTAACCATGTTGAGGGTCTTGGCATATCTTGGATGACCAAAGAAAGGGGAATCATGTGCTTCCCAGAGTATTCATCGTTTAAGTCTTTGGCTTGATGGAATACGTAGTCTTGTCCTGAAGTATACTAGGCCTTCATAGACAAAGTACTCTTGGTATTTAACTTTGAGTTTGGGGCTTTGGTCCTTTTCTAGGATCTCTTTTATCATTTTCTAATGTTGTGGTTGATGTTTAGAGTCCTCCCTAGCCAATTCAATGAAAGGGTTTCCTGGAATTGACACCATGGTGGCTAGTGATCCGAAGGTTCCTCCATAATGAGAGAGTTGAGGAACGCTTTACGACTTAAGGCATCAGCGACCACATTTTCCTTGCCAGGTCTATATGTGATTTCAAATTCATACTCTTGCAGCACCTCGATTCAGCGGTCGCATTGCCTCATGTTGAGATCAGCTTGGGAGAAGATCCATTTGAGGCTCTTGTGATCTGTGACCAAGGAGAATTTGTTGCCAAGCAAGTAGTGCCTCTAGAGTTTGAGGGCATGAATGATAGCCAACACTTCCAAGTCATGAGTAGCGTAATTTTTCTCATGGGTTTTTAACTTCCTTGAGGAATATGCCATGGGATGACCTTCTTTTAGAGTAAGCCAGAACTATGCACTTTTATTTTAGATATAATACACAGGGAGAAATTACAAAAATCAGAGTTGTCTAAGGTAGGGTAGAATATAAGGAAAGAGACTGGATGGGATGCACCAATGGGAGACTAACTCTATCTATGCATACCTAGCAAAGACTGAGGGGATTGAGGTACTTGTTGAGGAGAAGAGAAGGTAAGATGATGATACACTTAGTACATTTAAGAAGACTAGAGGGGATGAGGCTGCTGCTATCCCTCCTAGACCAAGTCACGAGCAAGTTATGGAAAATTTGGAGAGAAAAGAGAAGAAGCAGGATATGAAACAACCTTGCTATAAGTTCTTTTCAAATATTGAGAATGTTGCTGATCACAAGAGAGTGCTTGAAGGCCGGATATCTTGAATAGTAAAGTAGAGTTCACTTAGGTAAAATTTTGGGGATAGCTAAGAGAGAATTCTATGAGAAGATCATAAATATCATTAAGAGAAAAAGATAGGTGGTACACACTATAGAAAGACAGGGTATCCAATTGACGAGGTGTTTGATGACATTGGAGATGAGACTCTTGTAGAGAATGTTGCAGTATGTCATGAAGAAGATGAGATATTACATTATGATGAGTAAATAGATGGTATGTATGATGGTTTGACTTGTGTAGATATTGTGACACAGATTGAAAATATACAGAAATGTGAGGATTTGAGTAGTTCTAGTATTGTACCAGCGCATTCCCTAGACATGTATTGTGTGATTGCAGACTGTATGTAACAAAGAGAGTTAGAGGCTAAGGAATCTCAGCAAACAAAGTTGAGTGCTAAAGTATTTCAGCAAAGAGAAAAGATAGCTAACCATTTTCAGCTACTAATATTCTTGAGAGCTAAGGTATCTCGACCAATAGAGATACCATTGATTTGACTCACCAAAGGGAGTGTGAGCCTACATGTCATTCCATTATTATCAAACCCTCCACAACCAAATCCATGAACTCAATAGGTGATGCGAGGAGGCATATTTCACGGTGGATTCCGTGCCACGGTGGATTTCATGAGGCTTTACAGTGGATTCCGTAAACTTTGTTTATCGGGGCTCATACACAAAGTGGATTCTTTGTGCGAGAAAACGATGGGGACGCCTATCCTTTTCGGGCGTTTCATTAATTTAGTATGTACATGGGTGATTCCATAGCGGGTGATTCTACAAAATACATATTAAATTAATAAACATTTGTGAGTTTAGAGTGCGCACTCGTGAAAAATTAAGGTTAGGATTGATTTCTAACCAATTGATTTATTTATGTAGCTGAAGACTGCTAGATATTCACTTTTGTTGGTTTAATTATATTATTTACTAACGATTCTGAATGCTTCAGTTAATGTGTAGGGACAGCAGCAATGGCAGATGAAAGCATTCGAGATAGCGTGTATTCGAGTTAGCACTTATATTTTGATGGGCGCATACCTTAGACATAGCGCCTATATTTTGTCGCGCCTATTTATTAAGGCATTGGATATTTATTTATTATTTTGTATGCGTATGGGCGCATGGTTATGATATTTGTATTTGGACATTGTATTGGGTATGCCTGACTCTTTGGGTGCCCACCCATTAGCTTTATTTCTATTTGGCACTAAAGCAAACTCAAAAGCCAAAAGCGTGCTATTTTATAATTTGGGCTATTATTTGAGCTTCAAGATGATTAATACATAAAATACATGCTTTTTGGAGCACTCACACAAGGCATGGGAGAGATTGCACCCAATTGGTCTCTTGTTCATGTCGTGCATGCTTTCTACCTTGAGTTTTGTGCAAAAACTAGAGTTCTTTTGTTCTTGGGAACCTTCCAATGCTCACTACGCGAGCATACAACATCCGATCTGAGCATCAGTGGTATCAGAGCGAAGCTGAGATCGAGAGCTTCCAATTGCTACCCATCTTGTGCAAAGGCGGAGCTCTTGGAACAATCGAGCTCTACAATGAGTTTCATTGTGAACGGTCGGTACGGGTGGATTCCTGGCAGTCAAGAACCTTTGTGTACAGCCTCTGATCGCAAAGGACCGCCCTAAGGAAGCAGATGACCACTCCTACATCTTCTTCAACAAGTCGTTTTTTCTCAGAAAAAATACAGATAAGCTTCATATCTAATCTTCAAAGTTTAAGATAAAGCTTAAAACTAAGCTTTTAAAAAGCTTACTATTTCAAATTGTTAGAACGGCGGCAGCAACGGCATCTTTCCGTGATTTTTGGCGACTGAAAAGGGCCCCCCCTAAAATTCGTCGTATGATGCCAGGAGGCATATTTCACGGTGGATTCGGTGGCACGGTGGATTCCATGAGGTTTTACGGTAGATTCCTTAAACTTTGTTTACCGGGGCTCATACAAAAAGTGGATTCTTTGTGCGAGAAGTCGATGGGGATGCCTATCCTTTTCGGGCATTTCGTTAATTTAGTGTGTACATGGGTGATTCCATAATGGGCGATTCCACAAAATACATATTAAATTAATAAATGTTTATGAGTTTAGAGTGTGCACTCGTGATAAATTAAGGTTAGGATTGATTTCTAACCAATTGATTTATTTATGTAGCTGAAGACTGCTAAGTATTCACTTTTGTCGGTTTAATTGTATTATTTTACTAACGATTGTGAATGCTTCAGTTGATGTGTAGAGATAGCAGCAGTGGTGGACAAAAGCATTGGAGGATAGCATGTATTCAAGTTATCACTTATATTTTGATGGGTGCATACTTTAGGCATGATGCCTATATTTTGTCGTGCCTATTTATTAAGGCGTTGGATATTTATTTATTATTTTGTATGTGCATGGACGCACGATTATGATATTTGTATTTGGACATTGTATTGGGTATGCCTGACTCTTTGGACGCCTGCCCATTAGCTTTATTTCTATGTGGCACTAAAGTAAACTCAAAAGCCAAAAGCATGCTATTTTGTAATTTGGGCTATTATTTGAGCTTGAAGATGATTAATACATAAAATACATGCTTTGTGGAGCACTCACACAAGGCATGGGGGGAGATTGCACCCAATTGGTCTCTTGTTCATGTCGTGCATGCTTTCTACCTTGAGTTTTGTGCAAAAAGTAGAGTTCTTTTGTTCTTAGGGACCTTCCGGTGCTCAGTACGCGAGCATACAGTATCCGATTTGAGCACCAGTGGTATCAGAGTGAAGCTGGAATCGAGAGCTTCCAATCGCTACCCATCTTGTGTGAAGGCGGAGCTTCTAAAAAAATCGAGCTCTATAGTCAGTTTCATCGCGAACGGTTGATACGCGTGGATTCCTAGCGGTTAAGAACATCTGTCTACATCCTCTGATCGCGAAGGACCGGCCTAAGGAAGCGGAGGACCACTCCTACATCTTCTTCAATAAGTCGTTTTTTCTCAGACAAAACAGAGATAAGCTTAATATCTAATCTTCAAATTTTAAGCTAAAGCTTAAAACTAAGCTTTTAAAAAGCTTAGTATTTCAACTCGTTAAAATGGCGGCAGCAGCGGCAACTTTCCATGATTTTCGGTGGCTGAAAATGGCCCCCCCTAAAATTCGTGGTATGATGCCAGGAGGCATATTTTCACGGTGGATTTCGTGCCACGGTGGATTCCATAAACTTTGTTTATCGGGCCTCATACATAAAGTGGATTCTTTGTACGAGAAGTCGATGGGGATGCCTATCCTTTTTGGGCGTTTCGTTAATTTGGTGTATACATGGGTGATTCCATTGCGGGTGATTCCGCAAAATACATTTTAAATTAATAAACGTTTATGGGTTTAGAGTGCACACTCGTGATAAATTTAGGTTAGGATTGATTTCTAACCAATTGATTTATTCATGTAGCTGAAGACAGCTAAGTATTCACTTTTATCAGTTTATTTGTATTATTTCACTAACGATTGTGTATGCTTCAGTTGATGTGTAGAGATAGTAGTAGTGGCGGAGGAAAGCGTTGAAGGATAGCGTGTATTCGAGTTATCACTTATATTTTGATGGGCGCATACCTTAGGCATGGCGCCTATATTTTGTCGCGCCTATTTATTAAGGCGTTGTATATGTATTTATTATATTATATGCACATGGACGCACGATTATGATATTTGTATTTGGACATTATATTGGGCATGCCTGACTCTTTGGGTGCCCACCCATTAGCTTTATTTCTATTTGGCACTAAAGCAAACTCAAAAGCCAAAAGCGTGCTATTTTGTAATTTGGGCTATTATTTGAGCTTCAAGATGATTAATACATAAAATACATGCTTTGTGGAGCGCTCACACAAGGCATGGGGGAGATTGCACCCAATTGGTCTCTTGTTCATATCGTGCATGCTTTCTACCTTGAGTTTTGTGTAAAAAGTAGAGTTCTTTTGTTCTTGGGGACCTTCCAATGCTCATTACGCGAGCATACAGCATCCGATCTGAGCATCAGTGGTATCAGAGCGAAGCTGAGATCGAGAGCTTCCAATTGCTACCCATCTTGTGCGAAGGCGGAGCTCTTGGAACAATCGAGCTCTACAATAAGTTTCATCGTGAACGGTCGATACGGGTGGATTCCTGGCAGTCAAGAACCTTTGTCTACAGCCTCTGATCGCAAAGGACCACCCTGAGGAAGCAGATGACCACTCCTACATCTTCTTTAACAAGTCGTTTTTTCTCAGACAAAATAGAGATAAGCTTCATATCTAATCTTCAAAGTTTAAGCTAAAGGTTAAAACTAAGCTTTTAAAAAGCTTACTATTTCAAATTGTTAAAACGGCGGCAGCAACGACATCTTTCCGTGATTTTTGGCGGCTGAAAACGGCCCCCCCTAAAATTCGTCGTATGATGCCAGGAGGCATATTTCACGGTGGATTCGGTGGCACGGTGGATTCCATGAGGTTTTACGGTAGATTCCTTAAACTTTGTTTACTGGGGCTCATACAAAAAGTGGATTCTTTGTGCGAGAAGTCGATGGGGACGCCTATCCTTTTCGGGCGTTTCGTTAATTTAGTGTGTACATGGGTGATTCCATAGCAGGCAATTCCACAAAATACATATTAAATTAATAAATGTTTATGAGTTTAGAGTGTGCACTCGTGATAAATTAAGGTTAGGATTGATTTCTAACCAATTGATTTATTTATGTAGCTGAAGACTGCTAAGTATTCACTTTTGTCGGTTTAATTGTATTATTTTACTAACGATTGTGAATGCTTCAGTTGATGTGTAGAGATAGCAGCAGTGGTGGACGAAAGCATTGGAGGATAGCATGTATTCGAGTTATCACTTATATGACGCCTATATTTTGTCGTGCCTATTTATTAAGGCGTTGGATATTTATTTATTATTTTGTATGTGCATGGACGCAGGATTATGATATTTGTATTTGGACATTGTATTGGGTATGCCTGACTCTTTGGATGCCCGCTCATTAGCTTTATTTCTATTTGGCACTAAAGTAAATTTAAAAGCCAAAAGCGTGCTATTTTGTAATTTGGGCTATTATTTGAGCTTGAAGATGATTAATACATAAAATACATGCTTTGTGGAGCACTCACACAAGGCATGGGGAGAGATGCACCCAATTGGTCTCTTTTTCATGTCGTGCATGCTTTCTACCTTGAGTTTTGTGCAAAAAGTAGAGTTCTTTTGTTCTTAGGGACCTTTCGGCGCTCAGTACGCGAGTATACAGTATCTGATCTGAGCACCAGTGGTATCAGAGCGAAGCTGGGATCGAGAGCTTCCAATCGCTACCCATCTTGTGTGAAGGCGGAGCTTCTAAAAAAAATCGAGCTCTATAGTCAGTTTCATTGCGAATGGTCAATACGCGTGGATTCCTAGCGGTTAGATACATCTCTCTACATCCTCTGATCGCGAAGGACCGGCCTAAGGAAGCGGAGGACCACTCCTACATCTTCTTCAACAAGTCATTTTTTCTCAGACAAAACAGAGATAAGCTTCATATCTAATCTTCAAATTTTAAGCTAAAGCTTAAAACAAAGCTTTTAAAAAGCTTAGTATTTCAACTCGTTAAAATGGCGGCAGCAGCGGTAACTTTCCATGATTTTCGGTGGCTGAAAATGGCCCCCCCTAAAATTCGTGGTATGATGCCAGGAGGCATATTTTCACAGTGGATTTCGTGCCACGGTGGATTCCGTAAACTTTGTTTATCGGGCCTCATACATAAAGTGGATTCTTTGTACGAGAAGTCGATGGGGATGCCTATCCTTTTTGGGCGTTTCGTTAATTTGGTGTGTACATGGGTGATTCCATAGCGGGTGATTCCGCAAAATACATTTTAAATTAATAAACGTTTATGGGTTTAGAGTGCACACTCGTGATAAATTAAGGTTATGATTGATTTCTAACCAATTGATTTATTCATGTAGCTGAAGACAGCTAAGTATTCACTTTTATCGATTTAATTGTATTATTTTACTAACGATTGTGTATGCTTAAGTTGATGTGTAGAGATAGCAGTAGTGGCGGAGGAAAGTGTTGAAGGATAGCATGTATTCGAGTTATCACTTATATTTTGATGGGTGCATACCTTAGGCATGGCGCCTATATTTTGTCACGCCTATTTATTAAGGCGTTGTATATGTATTTATTATTTTGTATGCACATGGACGCACGATTATGATATTTGTATTTGGACATTATATTGGGCATGCCTGACTCTTTGGACACCCGCCCATTAGCTTTATTTCTATTTGGCACTAAAGCAAACTCAAAATCCAAAAGTGTGTTATTTTGTAATTTGGGCTATTATTTTAGCTTGAAGATGATTAATACATAAAATACATGCTTTGTGGAGCGCTCACACAAGGCATGGGGGGAGATTGCACCCAATTGATCTCTTGTTCATGTCGTGCATGCTTTTTACCCTGAGTTTTGTGCAAAAAGTAGAGTTCTTTTGTACTTGGGGACCTTCTGGCACTCACTACGCAAGCATACAGCATTCGATCTGACAATCAGTGGTATCAGAGCGAAGCTGAGATCAAGAGCTTCCAATCGCTACTCATCTTGTGCGAAGGCGGAGCTCCTGGAACAATCGAGCTCTATAGTCAGTTTCATCACGAACGGTTGATATGGGTGGATTCTTGGCCGTCAAGAACCTCTTTCTACAGCCGCTGATTGCGAAGGACCGGCTTGAGGAAGCGGAAGACCACTCCTACATCTTCTTCAACAAGTCATTTTTTCTCAGACAAAACAAAGATAAGCTTCATATCTAATCTTCAAAGTTTAATCTAAAGCTTAAAACTAAGCTTTTAAAAAGCTTAGTATTTCAAATCGTTAAATCGGCGGCAGCAGTGGCATCTTTTTGTGATTTTCGGCGGCTGAAAACGGCCCTCCCCCTAAAATTTGTCGTATGATGCCAGGAGGCATATTCCACGGTGCATTCTGTGCCACGGTGGATTCCATGAGGTTTTATGGTGGATTCCGTAAACTTTGTTTACCAGGGCTCATACACAAAGTGGATTCTTTGTGTGAGAAGTCGATGGGGATGCCTATCCTTTTTGAGTGTTTCATTAATTTAGTGTGTACATGGGTGATTCCATAGTGGGTGATTCTCCAAAATACACATTAAATTAATAAATGTTTATGAGTTTAGAGTGCACACTCATGACAAATTAAGGTTAGGATTGATTTCTAACCAATTGATTTGTTTATGTAGCTGAAGATCGCTAGGTATTCACTTTTGTCGGTTTAATTGTATTATTTTACTAATGATTGTGAATGCTTCAGTTGATGTGTAGAGATAGCAGCAGTGGCGGAGGAAAGCATTGGAGGATAGAGTGTATTCGAGTTATCACTCATATTTTGATGGGCGCTTACCTTAGGCATGGCGCCTATATTTTGTCACACCTATTTATTAAGGGTTGGATATTTATTTATTATTTTGTATGCGCATGGACGCAGGATTATGATATTTGTATTTGGACATTGTATTGGGTATGCCTGACTCTTTGGGCGCCTGCTCATTAGCTTTATTTTGTAATTTGGGCTATTATTTGAGCTTGAAGATGATTAATACACAAAATACATGCTTTGTGGAGTGCTCACACAAGGCATAGGGGAAGATTGCACCCAATTGGTCTTTTGTTCATGTTATGTATGCTTTCTACCTTGAGTTTTGTACAAAAAGTAGAGTTCTTTTGTTCTTGGGGACCTTCCGGCGCTCACTACCCGAGCATA
Organism: Lygodium microphyllum; assembly: GCF_053477565.2. Classification (NCBI taxonomy): domain Eukaryota; kingdom Viridiplantae; phylum Streptophyta; class Polypodiopsida; order Schizaeales; family Lygodiaceae; genus Lygodium; species Lygodium microphyllum. Next base: position 81,841,530 of record NC_141146.1, on the reverse strand, counting down.
CAACATCCGATCTAAGCATGAGTGGTATCAAAGCGAAGCTGAGATCAAGAGCTTCCAATCGCTACCCATCTTGTGCGAAGGCGGAGCTCTTGGAACAATCGAGCTCTACGGTCAGTTTCATTGCGAACGGTCGATACGGGTGGATTCCTTGCCGTCAAGAACCTCTGCCTACAATGTCTGATCGCGAACGACCCACCTGAGGAAGCGGAGGACTACTCCTACATCTTCTTCAACAAGACACTTTTTCTCAGATAAAACAGAGATAAGCTTCGTATCTAATCTTCAAAGTTTAATCTAAAGCTTAAAACTAAGCTTTTAAAAAGCTTCGCATTTCAAATCGTTAAAACGGCGGCAGCAGCGACATCTTTTTGTGATTTTCGGCGGCTGAAAATGGGCCCCCCCTTAAATTCGTCGTATGATGCCAGGAGGCATATTTTATGGTGGATTCCTTGCCACGGTGGATTCCGTGAGGTTTTACGTGGATTCCGTAAACTTTGTTTACCGGAGCTCGTACACAAAGTGGATTCGTTGTGCGAGAAGTTGATGGGGACACCTATCCTTTTTGGGTGTTTCGTTAATTTAGTGTGTACATGGGTGATTCCATAGCGGGTGATTCCGCAAAATACATATTAAATTAATAAACATTTATGAGTTTAGAGGGTGCACTCATGATAAATTAAGGTTAGGATTGATTTCTAACTAATTGATTTATTTATGTAGCTGAAGACTACTAGATATTCACTTTTGTCGGTTTAATTGTATTATTTTACTAACGATTGTGAATGCTTCAATTGATGTGTAGAGATAGCAGCAGTGGCGGAGGATAGCATTGGAGAATAGCGTGTATTCGAGTTATCACTTATATTTTGATGGGCGTATATCTTTAGGCATGGCGCCTTTATTTTGTCGCGCCTATTTATTAAGGCGTTGGATATTTATTTATTATTTTGTATGTGCATGGGCGCACGATTATGATATTTGTATTTGGACATTGTATTGGGTATGCCTGACTCTTTGCCGCCCGCCCATTAGCTTTATTTCTATTTGGCAGTAAAGCAAACTCAAAAGCCAAAAGCGTGTTATTTTGTAATTTGGGCTATTATTTGAGCTTGAAGATGATTAATACATAAAATACATGCTTTGTGGAGCGCTCACACAAGGCATGGGGGGAGATTGCACCCAATTGATCTCTTGTTCATATCGTGCATGCTTTCTACCTTGAGTTTTGTGGAAAAAGTAGAGTTCTTTTTCTTGGGGACCTTCCGACGCTCACTACGTGAGCATACAACATCCGATCTGAGCACCAATAGGACCTTGTGAGTGAAATGGTAAATCAAATCCTATGAGGCAACATCTTATATCCAGTAATGTTTTTGGCATAAAGCACCCCTTCCAACTATATCCCAACGTCATATGGATCCTACTTCACTTTTTAATTCACAATTTTATACTTTGTGTCAACCTTGTCTCTTTGTGCTCCTCAAAATAACTCAACTCATATTGCATATGTAGAATCTCACGTAAGTTGCCCATGAATATATGTGTGTATCACGTGGGTTCAAAATAATGTATTTTTAAAATATCATTCTTATACATTTTTTACATACAGAAGGGTGTAATATAAATGGCTTATTTACAGATGAAATAGGAATAGGTTATGTTTTATTCATGCAAAAATCATAGATAGGATATTCATAAATAGGCCTTGAATGCACATGATGTAGAGGATATACATATAGTAACTTTCCTAGCGTGCAAAATACACAACTCTATTGACTAAAAATAATAATCCTTTTGCTCTTTGGACTGCACGTGAGAGAGGTGTGTTATATCGATGGAGCAAAAAGGGTACATGATGTTCTTGGTGAACTGAGAAAGGTGGGCATGATCTATATTCCTTTGGTATGTGGGATATAAGCCAACCTCAAAGTAATTATGTGTTTGCAAAGCTAAGAGACCTTGGCCAAAATACTTATGGATAAAAGGTTTATTTGAAATGTTGCACTAGACACAAGGCCATAGTGACAGTTGGTCATTGCATGTGGTCTCACCAATACACACAACTGCCTTGATTATTGTGAATATTGAGTGTAAATTCTTGCAAGATAAGCATAGGTTAATGCAACAAAGGGGAAGGGGGAAAGCATGCTTAACCAACCTTATGATTTGGTGGATGGGACAAAAGAGGGAAGGAGGAAAGCATGCTTTATTACATGCAATTATGCTTTTGGCAACTTTTGCTGCAAAAGGGAGGGCTGCCTTCTTGACAAACAAACAACCATGATCAAGATCAAATCAAGATTCCCAAAAGGAAGAAGGGAGGATATAGTTGAGCAGGTCAACTTCATGGCTGCATGTAAACAAGGAGGGCATTGATGTTATGGGCATACATGAACAAGAAAATAGAGGAGATGAAAGGGAGTCAATGGAAGGAATCTATGGCAGCATGTTGACATGGGTGAAGAGGTGATGATGGTGTCCATGCTCAGGAGGAGGGACAGAATGGTTGGTAGAGGGTGGTATGAAGGAAGAAGGCCGTATGAAATCAGATGCTAAAATTGTAGGAGAATCTCTTTGATCCTGAGAAATGGAGGTGCATAATCAAAGGAGGGAGCACTAATTAGGGAGCCTAGAACTAGCTTCCATGGCAAGCAAATGATCAAGGAACGACCACAATACAAGAGCCAGCACATGTAGCCAAAGGGAGGTGTGAAGGAGTGGAAACCCATCATCATCTGCAAGGGGAGATCATCATTAAGAGAGATGCATAATCGAAGGAGGGAGCACTAATCAAGTAACCCAAAACTAGCTTCAATGGTAGGAAAATGATCAGGGAAGGACCACAATATAAGAGCTAGCATGTAGCCATAGGGAGGTGTGAAGGAGTGGGAACCCATCATCATCTGCAAGGGGGGCTCATCAATAAGAGATGATATATTGGCATTAGGAGTTCTCAATCGAAGGCATCAATTTAGGTGATAGCGAGGGTGACAACATCTAGAGTCAACCTAGACTTGGCATCCTTTGAATCTAACAATGGTCACTACACACTTTTGAAATTGTGTAACTCCATACAAACGCTGCCTATTGCTAAGAGAATCTTTGAACGCCTTAGCCAACATGAACTTGAAACTCATAAAATGATCAATGAATATGTGGTCCATTCCTTTAAACTTTCATGGTGGCCATGTAGAGGCCATGCGACTCTTTCACAACTTGAAATAATGCATTTCCTTCTCATATACCATTGTAGTTACGGATTATACTAAAATTGGAAAGGTAGTGGAGGCAATGAAGCTTTACAAGACCATGTAAAATGAAGGGATAGAGCATGATAAATATATATGTGTTGGCATGATCAAAGCTTGTGCATCCATAGTAGATTCCGAAATAGGCAAAACACTTCATGAGGCAGCACATGAAAAGTTGTATGAATCACATGTCTATGTTGGTAATGCCCTCATTGGTTTGTATGGTAAGGACCTCCACACTACAGAAACTGAGGATGTTTTTAAGTTGCTTTGGTATATAGCAGGGGTACTTGTTCAGTGGAGCAGACCATGAATAGATCATCTATGAGATAGAGTTGTGATTTAAAGTTGGACAACCATGAAGTACATCTACATTAGGCTATAAAAGAGATGAGAAAGAGACCCATGCTACATGGATTGCTAGTTGTTTAGTAGATGATTTAGAGGAGTGCCTCTTCAGCACTTTCTATCTCTATTCCATCTTATTCTTGCCCATTTATGTGGCAATATGCATAAAGGAAGTACTGTGAAAAAGCTTCATGCTTTATGGGATGCGTCGATCTAAAGAGTTTTGTGTTTTTATTTGTACATGTATGTTCAAAGTATTCTTTTACTTCATGTCCATTTGAAAAATAAAGCTACTACATATATAAACATGTGCTTTTTTTATATACACAATAGGTTCAACAATATTGCATATACATGTTTATACAAAGTGTTTTTTACTTCATATCCAACTAAAAATTAAAGTTACTATATTTACAAACTTGTGTTTAATTTATATACAACACGCCTAGCAATATTGTGTTTCAACAAACTCTTGTTTTTAAAAGGATTTTCTAAACACTATTCTTCTTTGAAAGACACTTGTAGTTTTCCATTTGTGATTTCAAATGTGCCAAACATATAAAACATGCATAGCTTCTCCCTCATTTTAAGAATATGTTTATGTCTATGTTTTCTTTTTTTATATTTACTTTTAGCTTCATTCTTAAATTTAATCTTATCTTCTGATTGCATTGTACACATATTGTGGAGGAAATACTAATCGCTTTCACAATTGAAACAAAGTTTTTTGTAAAATCTACCATGCAAATTCAGGCACGCAGAGCGGACGATGGCAACAGCCACAATCTTTGACAGATTTGGATGTTTTTTACAATGCTGATGATATAGAGTACTAATTCCAATGACTTATGGGATAGGAGCGAGTGCCATAAGTGGGGGAAGATATTTCTAGAAGAGAGTTTATGAAGATATGCTCTGTATTTGGAGATCCAGCTCCTCCAAGGTGGATATGTCCTATAGGCCACAGACTCACGTTATGGCAGCAACTGACAAAAGTGACAATGCTGAGCTCCAGATAGGGCAATGTTGAGATCTTATGCAATACAAAGAACCCTTGGAGGTGAAGGAATAAATCTCCAAAAGAGAGCTTGGAGAGATATGCCCTCTACAAATAGTTATGGAAGCTCAAAGGCAGGGATGTGCAGGCTGGCTATGGCTGCCACAAGGTGCTTTGAAGATGAAGTTGAAAAAGAATGAAGTCATACACTGATCCTGCTAGGTAGAGATTGAGAGGGACCAAGAGAAGCTAGAGAGGCAGTGCCATGCCTGACTAGGCTTTGATACCATGTTAAATATATGAGATCTAGAGCATGGCAGATATGGAAGCTATGGAGGTTGCAAAGAAAGTAGAAACTCATTAAGACATTGACCCTGATAAGACAAATTGTCACACAAGTGAATTAGGTTCCAAGATTGAGACTTGGACTCATAAACACAATCTTGTGTATGAATAGTGACATAGACACTTTACTGGAAAGAAAAGAGTACTATCATTGCATTAGAAAAGAGTGCAAGTACAATGATTTATAGGAATTGAATGGTAGCACTTCTCCTACTGTGCATATTTGATTCTAGTCCTGAGCCCTCACTGCTCCTTAAAAGGGACTAAGGAAGGTGTGATTGCAAATATCTCAACATTTAGTCGGCCTTCGCCGCTCTTGCTTTGCATCTATGGGCCCTGCAATTTATTGTTTTGGCATGTAGCCCAAGCCTTAGAGCCCTCCTGGTGATATCGAGCTTTTTCCTTAAGGACTCAATGGCCTCCTCTTCCTCAGATTGTGTGGCATCCAAGAGAGTGCGGAGAAAGGCGCGTTATTGGGCTTGCAAAGTCACCTGTGGGGCCTCTGGCCCCTACTCTCTGCCAACACCGTGTCGGGCTAGTCAGCACGCTAATAAGGCGCTCACTTTTCCTTCACTCGTGTTCACCCATTCATCTGCTTTTTTCTTCATTTCTTCTAGGATTTTGTTGTGCCTACAGGCTAACGCCCTTAGCCGCCTCTACTGTTTCTTGATTTCTCTTTCTAAGCATTGTTTCTCTCCAAGCTTTGAGGCTAGCCTTTGTTCCGGATTTTCTATATGCTTTTGGTGCTGGTGGCTTCTCTCTTCTTATACTCCTGCTAGCTCCTCTACGGCATCTCGAATCTTTTCATTTTCTTTTTGCAAATCTTCATACATCGCCACATCTCATCGAAATTCCATTGTAGAACTCATGAGGATGTGTGTTTTTGCCGCTAGTATTGCTTGCCACCTTTTATCTTCTCCTCCCTTGGCCTCGAGATTCTCCTTTAGCTCCTTGATCTCTCTTTGATACATGGCAACTGAACGGGTCCTCTCTAATTGAGAGGCCGCCATCATCTCCCTTTCAACCTCGAGCTCAACTATATGGCTATTTTCTTGTCTTCTTTTTTCTGCTCCAATTGTGACAATAGTTCCTGCATGTAGGCATCGTAGTTTGTGGACAATGGTAGTGCAGTGGGATCAGTGGCTGTAGATGCCTCTATCTTTGGCCTTTTGAGGTCCCGTCTGGATTTTGTGTTTGCAGAAATTGCCTTTATTTTTGCTCCCATCATCATAGGGGTTCTTACACTTGCACCTTGAGTTGCCTCTTTGTTGATGAGGAAGTGCACCCAAGCCACAAGATTATTGGCATCTACCGTGGTAGAGGAGTCTTGGGTGGGTGTAGTGACTAGGGTGGCGAGTAGCAGGACAAGTGGGATGGGGTTGATTAAACCCTTGCCCTTTCCCTCAACTCAGGTAAGTTATTCATGAATATATGTGTGCATCACCTAAGTTCAAAATAAGGTATTTTTAAAATACTATTTTTATAGATTTTTTACATACAAAAGAAGGGTGTAATATAAAGGGTTTATTTACAGATTAAATAGAAAAGGGTTATGTTTTATTCAGGAAAAATTCACAAATAAGGATATTTATAAATAGGCCTTGAACGCACGTGATGTAGAGGATATACATATAGTAACTTCCCCGAGTCCCTTGATCACTGGGGCTGGCAAGATTTTGGGTGTCTTGGAGTTGGTGCTTGGACCTTCGTGTCGGGGTGGGCTCATGGCTGCCAACTCTTCTTCTCTTGAAGGTGCTCCACTGAGAGGCGGCTAGCGAGGGCTATATCTTCTTCCTCCTTCTTCCTGAGCTCCGCATCTTCTTCCTTAGTTCTTCTCTTTCTCTCCTCCTCAACCTTTCTAGATTCCTCTTTTATTCTCTTTGCCTTGTTCCATTCTTCTTTATTTCTTTGTTATTTTGTGCTCATTTTAAGCTCTGTGTATTAGCTATATAAAGTTTGTCTATAGATAGCATCCCTGGGTGCTCACTTGATGCACTTCTGGGGTTCCACTTCTGGTGTCTCGTGTCTCTCTTCTCCTCTCTCTTCCTCCGTTCCTCGTCTCCCTCACGCACTATTCAACATGGTATCAGAGCGATGTTTCACAATTACGCAAAGGTCTACGTCTCAATAGTCAAAAGCACGTGAAGTGATGCGTTGTTTCCTTTCTCTTCTCTCTCATGCTGTGAGCATCTCAGCATAGCCGATTATATCCACACTCAAGATAAAGCAATTTAATGGCCCTTTATCTCCTTCGATTCCTTCATCTATTGTAATTCAAGATTGATGTAGCTCCTTCATTTATCTATAGTAATTCAGGAGTGATGTAGCTCCTTCGATGCCTACAAACATGCACTTGTATATTCAGGGGTGATTTAGCTCCTTTCAACTTTGTAATCATATATTTTCAATATTAATATAACAGTAGGGCTATATAGAGCTATGGGTTTTTCCCTTGAGCCCCCAAGGGTTTTTTCATCCACAGTTAGGGACTTTTATTTGAGCGGGGGTATTAGCTATACATAGTTTGTCTATATATAGCATCCATGGGTGCTCACTTGATGCACTTCTGGGGTTCCACTTCCGGTGTCTCATGTCTCTCTTCTCCTCTCTCTTCCTCTATTCCTCATCTCCCTCGCGCACTGTTCAACACTGTGTAGGTCTATTTTCTCTTTCTTTCACCTCTCTTCTTTGGCCTTCTTTTGAAAAGTCTCTTTCTTTGATTTCATGGCCTTTCCTTGGCCAGATTGTGCTTCTCTCTCTCCTTTGTCCTCACTCATGGTCCTTTCGTTGGCTAATGCTTTTGTTGACATTCTATCATCTTCCTCACGAAGTCATTTAGGTTCACCTTGTCGAAGGGCAACAATGCTTTTGAGCATTGGGACATTGAATTTTTTCATCAATGTTTTATATCGTTGACTTAAGAATAGGACATGCACCATTTTTCCTAGATTTGGACCTCGGGGTGGTCGAGGATATTAGCTAGGCTGATGTTGTCGTTGGTGTGGACTATCACTTTGTCCATTCGCAACATGTTGTATACATCCCTTTTTTGGCTATCTCTCCACTTTGTTTCGTAGGCCGAGTCTTTCTGTACCAGCTCGGGGCTCAGCACGATTTCTACTTGGCAGGCCTCATTTTCTAGGTGCACCGTGACCGTGCCTCAGTTTATGTATAGGTCCGAAGGAATTCGCGCACTTCTCATAGTCGATGGCTTGGCCAACCTTCTCCACATACTTTTGCAGCTTTCACTGCTTCACTTATTGCTTAATGGCTAGCTCCTCCATGACTAAGTCTTCTAAATTTAGGATATGCCTAAATTTGAATTGATTGTAAGCCCTCGTTTCCAACAAGAGGCTTTACTTGCTCCTCCCATGGAAGTTTGCTGCTTTTCTCTTGACTTGCCATTATGGGTATGTGTCATAATGCCATAGTTCACCATTAGTGTCCTTAAGGTACTTTCTTGCTGAAAGGTAAGTAGGAATTGATTATGCTTTCTTGGGAATAATAACATGCTTAAATATGAAAAGTGCATTTTTGCTCAAGCAATCCATTCATTCCAAAAATTTTACGACTTTTTCCTCAATTAGGAGTTGATTTTTATCCGCTCTCTTCTGCCCTTGGACATTGATGGATGTTTTATCCGTGCGTTTCATTTACCTTACCTATTTACATGTTTGATTTCACCTTGCCCTAGAAACCTTCCTAGGATTAAAGTTTGAGACATCAAGGGCATTCAGTATTGGCTTGCGGTGTTTTACTTTCTCATGAGCCAAGCATAGAAGTTTGGATTATATTCTAGACTAGCATAGCGGTCCATGTCGAAAGGGTGGATGCCGACTTGAGTGATGTAGGTGAGAACATCCGTGATGAGGAAGTCACTGGAGTTGATCCTGCTAGCAATGTGTAACTCTTCCTTAGTTAGAATTTGGTCTAAATGCTATAGGAGGTGATCATCCATTGCTTATGGGCTTGGTCTCGAGATATCTCAGCATTGGCGATCAATTCCTCTGTGAGTGTGGGGTTTCTTACCGTCATGAATTCGTATTCATCCCAGGTGCATGTCATGGAGTGGACATCGGATGCTATGGATGGATCAAGCAGACCTAGTTCCAAACACTCATAACTCTTAGCAATTAGGGTGAACATGGCATCCAAGCACTTGATGCAAGTGATTAGGTCATCTCCTATGTTATCAGCTAGGTCTTTAGCCAATGTGAGGATCGATCGTCGTTTGTAGGATAGCTTAAGACCTGCTGGTGGATAAGGTTTGATTGAACTGGATAATTTGGTAGCTCATGGTTGCATCTTTGGTTACTCCTGAGAGTTTGGTTGGGCTTCTTGCATGATGGGCTTGGTAAGAGTTGGGGGTGCCACACTACTAGATGCTGGTGAGGTCTTAGGGACACTAGTCGGGCCGGGTTGAGGCAATGTGTGAAAAGCATGGTGGGGCTTTGGTCGATAGACTTGTTTAGTCTCTACCATCTTATGCATTTATTGCGGCTCTATGTGTTTCGTAGTTTGAGTCATTTTTGGTATTGGTGCCCTTTCTATCCCATGGTTTGGTGGAGTTAAGGTTGGGGGTGGCATTGGAGTAGTGTCCTTGGCCATCTTGGCTTTAGGTAAATCCAGGTGTTCAAAACCCCTCATTAGACTCGATGGTGAGTTTCTCTACCACTAGCTTTGCAGACTATGATGGGATCTTGCAATCCTTTTGCTGAAGGCTATAACTATCTGAACATTTCCAATGGCAAGGTGAATGCGTTGCAAGTAATAGTCCACATTGCAGTGTGCTTGTTTCTTGAATGTGCGTCCTAGCAGCGATTCCTTACTAGAGCGGTCTTAGTGTTAGGCATCACATAGAAGATCATAGGTAGGCTTTCAGTCTTGATAGAGACCGTTATTCTACACTTCTCGAAGTGAATAGGACCGTCCTCCTCAAAATGGATTGAGTTTGGTGTTGGTGGGGTGTAGTTTTGGTTGACCAATGAGGGTCCAATGATCGTATATAAGGACTAATGAGTGCATCAAAGACATGTGTCTTCTGGGTAGTCACTAACAATCTTAGGTAGGCAAGTGCCACCACTTCCTCATCTTCATCTTCAATTTCCATGATGGTGGCCACTCATACCTTGATAGCGTTGGATTGTCTATGAGAGCTCCTTACCATCATGCAGATTGGTGCTAAGGGCATGTAACTAGGCTTACCAATTGCCTTAGCAGCTTGCTCGTACTTCTCACTATCGGAGAATGGAATATCAATTGTGGCTAGCACATGTATCCAATGTCGCTCATCCTCAGGACAAGGGATGTACTTGGTGACTGGCCCATATGATTTCCCAATTTGCACATCACCCTTCAGTATAGTGGAGATGGCATCCAAGTCGATTGGTGTGGTCTTCCATATATCCATCTCTACTTTTACTGCCTTTTTTCGATTTCCTAAGAAGATTAGACCATTACTCCATTCTTCTATGAATGGTGCATTGTGCATCCAAGGCCAACCTAATAAAATGTCATAGTCCACTCCCTTCATGAATATAAAGTTAATAGAGAATTGGTGTCCGATCGAACAGGTCAGGGTAGTCTGTGTGTCCAATTTCCAGAATCGGACAGGGTGGTTCGAAAGTCCAATTTTGAAAATCGAACGAGGTCATAGATCCGAGTGTCTGATCCTCAGGATGATCAGACGTATGGTAGTGGTTCGATGATTGGGGTGTCCAAGTCTAGTGTGTCCAACTGTGTGAGTCTAACTTTACTGAGTTCAATTGGACTGGTCAAGTTGGTTGTTTGAGTGTTGGCTGTCCTATTATCAAACGGGTGTAGGGCGTTTGAGCGTCTGATTCTGGAAATTAGACGCTTGTGGATCGTGTCTGATTCCGCTGGCATGCAAACAATGGCAATGAAAATCGCTATGCACCAACGATTTTGGGCCATATCCACAAGCAAGATTTTCCAAAATCTAAGGGTAGATACACAAAAAGGTTTCTACACACCTAATCCAAGAAAAAAACTCATGTGGCCGCCGATTCATTCGCTAGAAGCACCAAGTCTCTCACAAGCTCTCAAGCTCTCTCTCTCTCTCTCTCTGTGTGTTGCAGAAACTGAAAATGAGGTCTCCCTTTGCTTCCCAGGGTCTTAAACCCTTGCTCGACTCAACCATAATCTACTCAGTCACTCCTCGTGCGATTCTAACACCTCTAAGCACTCTTTTTTTTCATTTTTCTCCATGTTTGGGCCTGTTTCACCGTAGAAACCCTAAAGTTTTTTCCTTTGATTTCTTGGTCCTATCCTACTCTAAATTTAACAAAAATCAAAACAAAATACTAAAATGATTCCTTATACTTGGCTAATCATAAAAAACAAAAATACTTACTTGTTGCAAAGATTAAAAACCCAAAACCTCCTACATATCTCAAGCTCCAATTTCGGGATGAAACCCTTAGTTCATCACTCGATTTGAGGTGTGCAAGTGCTCAAGCTTGAATCTGTTGGTCTCGGAAATGGAACCAAAATGTAGTGGGAGCTCATGCTCGACCACAAGACCCACGGACCGCTTATTGTTTCAAGTGTTTTAAGCGAATACCTATGGCTATCCCTCACCTAGCCAATGCACCTTTGATCCTATCGGGGTGTAGTGAGCTTACCTTGATGCCCAAAGGAGTTGCCTCCTTCCTCAAGCACACCAATAGCTCCATGATTCGAGATACGAGCTCAAGCATCATCAAGCCTCCACCTCCAAGCTCCATCTTCCATAGCCGTGCGCGAGACAAGAGAAGAAAAGAGAATAGAAGAAGAGAGGAGATGATGGAGAGCTTCACCTCCAAGATCCCTCACCCTCACATACTCACTCTCTCACAATCTCATAGTCCCTCTTGCAAGCACACACAAGCAAGCAAGAAGAGAAGAGAAGAAGATGAGTCCACTTTTCCACACACCAAAGAATAAGCTCCTTATTCACTTTTTGACTTGATATACAAAACCCTAAATCCTTTTTGGGCGGTCATTCCCTTATCCCATTTTTACATGGCTGGCGGTGGCCTAGGCCCTCTTTTCCATTGTCCTAGCTTCCTTCCTACCACCCATTTACTTTTACAATTTGCACAAGGGGAATCCTGGCGCTCTTTTACAAAAAGTTTTGGAGGCTCATCACATTCAAAAAATGTGCTTTTACCTTTGCCTTAGCTTTTGAGGCCGCTCTTGCGCCTTCGGCCGTTTCCCTTCCTGCTTCTTCCATTGTGTCTGATTTCCTTTTAGGCCACCTCTTTTGGCTCCTGACTTGCACCTTTCCACTTTTTTTGCTTTTTTCCACTTTTTCTTGTGCTGAGGTTAAGAGATGGATCTTGTCAAGAACTGACCTAAGAGGAGAGAGAGAAAAGAGAGAGAATTGCAAAAGAGAGTGTAGAGGAAAGAGAAATACTGAAAAAAAATCGAGAGATGGCTTGCAACCACAAAGGGATAGGAGAGAAGCTTCAAAAGGTGAAAGGAAAAGTTGTAATGACTCAAAATGGTGCTTCTATAAGTATTCTTCACACCTTTTACACTTAGATCAATGTGACACTGAGTATTATTCAAATATTTCCCTTTATTACATTAGATTTCTCCTTACTTATAGTACTTAGTCTTCTTGTACTGTTTATTACATTTTCACTTATTGTACTTTTTAAATAGTTGTATCGTCATATAGATAATTGCAACTCATGGTCTGATAGGTCATTTTGGCCTTTTTGTAGTTGTTAATATATCATATCATTTCATTCCTCTCCATCGTGGAGAGACATTGTAGTTGATCTCTCTCTTTTCCATTATTTTTTTCTAACAATGGTGGTGTAGTCAATCCTCTCCCTCTTCTCCTCAATCCTTTGTTCATGTGGATTTTGTTATACAAATGGTTATTTATTTATTTATATGGATTTTCTTTATCTATTTGCAACATGATAGTGACTTGTTATGTGGAGGTGCCATGTTAGCACTTATTGCATCATATCTAGTAGATAGATGTTAGGGAAGCAATGTGTTTCGTGCTATTGTGAGTAGATTATTGGGTAAAGTTACATGGCATTAATTTTTTGAGGAGCGTACTTTGATGTAAAGGAATAATTTATTATCGGACACACCAAAATATTGTATTTTTGGATGCTTTCTAGTGCAAAGATATTGTATATACATATACACAACTTATTTATTTGGATGTAACTTGTCTGTAATGCCTTAGCTTATTATTTATTTGGATGTAACCTATTTGCAAGGTCTCATCAGCTGGCTTATTATTTTTATAAACCTTAGAATGGATTTATTTAATAGTAATTTGATATTCTTAGACAAAAGTATGGCATTCAAAGAAAGAAAGTTAAGCCCGAAAGGAGATGCTTTCAATGGCATTTGAGCACAAAAAGATGAATGTAGATCCATAAATTCATGCATGGGGGGAGATTGTATCTAATGATTGTGACATCTAATCTTTGTCTCAATTTCTCTTATTTATTCTCTCCTCAACCCTTCATTCATGTGACATGTCCCAAACTTATGGGAAATTTCCATATTTCCCAATATGGTGTTTGGTCTTTGATGATATAGATCAAGGTATAATTTAAATTTATGTTAAGCTATATATAAATTTCGACTAAAACTCTCTCTCTCTCTCTCTCTCTCTCTCTCTCTCTCTTGGAATCACTAAAACATAAGAAATAAAAATACACTTTTATGACTTTTAGGACGTCTATAAACTTTTTCCTTATATATTTATTAGTAACATTGTTCTATATAGAATACACATACTATATACAGAAATAAATAGAGGATATTTTAGTGCTTCTACTAGCAAGAAGATGCTTTTTCTAATAGTCATTTCACCTCTTCTTTATCCGAGTCATTGAGTTTGGATCTTTATATCACTATAGAGAGGAAGAAGCTGATTTAAAACTTTTTAAAGTTCATCTACTTCACAATCTCCATTGTGCTATCATAATAATAGTATAAGATTTTGAAAGTCTGAATGGTGAAAGTTGTAGATTTTTTTGAAAATATATGTTAGTTGTTTAGTGGGAGATGTGTTTATAAAAAGAAACTTTCCACCCATTTGAGATAAGGGTAAACTTGAAATTATATAGCTAGCTATTTGGGAACTCATTTCTTGTGTATTTAAAAAATAGTTTCCTAAACCTTTATATATTTCATAAATATCACTTTCTAGATTTTTATCTTTTTTAATAATTTTGTAAAATGTAATACTTAGTGTATTATCATTTATGATTTTTAGGTATTTGAATTTAAATAATGGTGTTCTATAGATTTATTTGTAATTGGAAGCTGCTTTATTATGGTAGTTTTTCCATAGGTAAATGATGTGAGAAGTTAAATCTACATTTATTTGCCTTTGTGAAATTACACGTGTAACTATGTTTATGAGTTTGTATCAATTGAATATTAGAATGTTGTAATCTTGAATGGTAGCTAATCTTTTGATAAATGAAGTAACATATTTCTTAATTATTTTTGTTTTAGATTATTGATTCTTCAATATCTTATAATCGATGATTATGCTAATTATCTCTATTTTGAAATTCTGTTACAAAAAAGAAATCTTGCACTTGTCCAATTATTGATTTATTTTTTCAATTTAGAGTTGCAAAGCATTAAAAATTATGATTAAAATATTGGTACTTAGGATATGATCATATAAAATTATGGATATTTTGTTCTCTATTAGAATTTAAAAAGAGTTTCTTCTGTTCAATCAAGCAATGGATCTCGAGAGTTGTTCAACATATGAAGAAGTAACAAAAAAAGTTGGTTATCTTATTTGCCTAATCATAGAAAAAACCTTTTTGCTTAATGATATTTTATAGTTTGGTGATACTTGAAAATTTTCAAAATCTCTAAATACAATACTCAATTTCAATATGTTTTTGATATTTGTAATATTTTGAACATCTTTAGATATTAGTTGTTTACCATTAAAAGCATCCTTACACATTCTTACCCATATTGAATCAATATTCTTTTTTGTTAATATTTTTAGTGCTTTTTTTGTATTGTCCAAAATGTCATTTATAATGTGAGATTTTCCATTTAGCTTGCTCATGATATGTATATATTGGTTTGGATTGAAATCTTTGCTCACAATTTAAAAAAGTGAAAAGTGTAATTCTTTAGGATCTTAATCTTTAACATATCTAACGATTTATTATCTACACATGGTGCTACAAATCAATAGTAATTCTCATAATCTATAATTTCTTTAGATGTTAAAACATTATGTATTAGATTATCTATTTACATATTACTAATATCTTCATGTTCTTGAACACCATCATTGTTAAACTTCCTAAAGTTAATTTCTTTTCTATAATCTCTTTATTTTTTTAACATTTCAAAAATATTCTAATCAATCAATGTTGATACTTATTTTGTTCTCTTTATATATCTTTTTGGATAAAAATTCTTTTAAACCACACTTTACTTGTTTAGGTCAAACTTTACGTAACACATAAGTACTTTTATATTCCATTTTTATGTTATTCCTAGTAATAAACTTGATTTATCTTTTAAAAATATTGGTAAAATATATTGAATTTCATTTATATTGATAATACATTGATTTTTGATCTAGAAATAATGTTGCTTGTAACCAAGTTCACATATCTATATAAATCCCATTAGTAGTGCAATTAATCTCTCGTGCATTTTATTCAAAAATTTTAGTGTTTTAATTTTTTATTTAATTTCATATTATGTGGACAAAAACACTTTGGTATTTTCTTTTAAATCACATAACCACCTCTTTCACATATGTATTATTGTGTATTTTCATGAAATTTTTTATTATAATGGATTTTTTTCATTATATTTAATACTTTTAAGCATATTTATTCTAAAATGTATGGTGTCACATTAATACTAGGGCAACGAGAGATTGGGTATCGCTATTAAGACTTTTTGAACATTCAAAAATGGTAAGTTATTGATAGCTTTGTCTAAGATAGACCATCTACGCTTGTCGTGCTGCCCACAGAGTATGGCTTGCGTCGAGACTTTCGGTTGGAAAATGAAGTAACTTTCAAAAGCTCCCCCAAAGAAGGGCCAACCAGGCCATATGTTTTTGAAATTGGGATTTTTCGTTAAGCTTTAAAGACGATGTATAAACCCATTAATTTTTAATAATGTAGTAGATAATGATAAATCATATATAATAAATGTAATGTGTGTTATAGCATGTATCATTTCGATTACGTATTGAATTGACCTTTCTACATAACTTAAGACAACCCTAACCTTGTGTCATGATTAAATAAGAAAGGGCTCGATACAATCAAAATAGTCGTATGAGGCCATCATTTTCATGTACGGTTTGGAAGCCAAGTTTATGTATTAAAGCCTAAGATAAATGCATAGTTTTAGTTCTATTTCGTTGCATGAACAATATTTGGTGAGCTCGTTTAAATATGGAAACATAAGTTATAATGAAAGTGAGAATCAAATTAAACTATTACACTTGCATAAATATGGTTTTGGCAAATGCAGGACTCAAAAGCCCCACAGTGGAAGAGCCAAAAATTATCGATCCAAGAAAATACCATATTGTTGATTGTAACCAAGTTCACATATCTATATAAACCCTATTCATGGTGCAATTAATCTCTCTTCAATTTTATTAAAAAAATTTAGTATTTCAATTTTTAATTTAATTTCATATTATGTGGACAAAAAAACTTTGGTATTTTCTTTTAAATCACATAGCCATCTTGTTCACATATGTATTGTTGTATATTTTCATGAAATTGTTTATTATAATGGATTAATTTTTTTTCATTATATTTAATACTTTTAATCATATTCGATCTAAAATGTATGGTGTCACAACTTATACATCATAAATTTATAATATCTTGTTTTAGATATGTCTTGATGAGTTGTTTCATTAATGTACTTTGAAACTTATTAATATGTTTTATTTAGCTTTAATTTTTTTTTCATATGTTATCATCACTAGTTTTATTTGCCTTAATGTATAGATGCTTATATTTAATGTAATTGTAATACAAGTATATATGTCTTTATATGGAAGCTGTGTCTTGTATTCTTCCTAATATCTTCTAAGAAGTACTCTTTCTTCAAGGCTTTCTTCAAGGCAAGCCAAGATGGACTCCAGGCATAAAGCTCATTGATGTGTGGCTTTAGGGAAGAAGTCATCAACCACACAAAATACTGGCTCATCATATGCACTAGCACACCAAAGAACTCCAGCTTTGATTCATAAAGTTTCAGATCGCTTCCATTGCCGTGGGGTAGCTGCCCCAACCTCATACTACACATTCCCTTAAGCTGTATCTCTTGCAACATATGATGGTGGTGTTGATATAGTTGCATGTATGCATTAAAGGTCCATAAAAGCTACTTTAACTCATCACTAGAATATGATAAACCTATTGATAGAGGCGGTTCTCCCATCTTGCTAACAATCTGGATGTGGCTTTCACATGTTGAGCTCACCAATGATGTGGAAAGGCAATCGTGTTGAGCCACCAATCCACAAAGGATAAGAAGTGAGGCAAGATGAAAGAAGGAAGATATACGAATATAAGCAAGGAGTTACGCCTTTAGACCCAAGATATCATTTCAAGTAAAGCTCCATTCAATCAAAGTGTATTCATTCTCCTTGTAGCCTTGAAGTCATACTTTAGCAGCACCTAGAAAACCCAAATAATTCCTACCACAAGGTAAAATCACGAGTAGTATTAGCACAAAACGCTTTAGATTGGCACATCCCTTAGACCATGAAGCTTTTTCGTAGTACTTCCTCTATGCATGTGGCTCATAAATGGACAAGAATAAGATGAAATAGAGTTGGAAGGCACTAAAGGCACTCCTATAAATCCTCTACTAAATCACCTATAATCCATGTAGTATGAGTTTCTTTATAGCATACTGTAGATGTACTTCATGGCTGTCCAACATTAAATCACAACTCTATTTCATAGATGATCTATTCATCTGGTCACATTCAACAAGTACTCTTGCTATAGACCAGAGCGACTTGAAAATATCCTGAGATTTTGTAGTGTGGAGGTTCTTACCATAAAAACCAATGAGGGCATTATAAACATAGACATGTAATTCATACCAGTTTACATGTGTTGCCTCACGAAGTTTTCTCCCCATTTCCAAATCTACTAGGGCTGCACAAGCTTTGATTAGCTAGGCCAACATATATATACTCATGACTCTCAATCCCTTCATTTTACATGGTCACATAAAGGTTTATTGCCTCCACTACCTTTCCAATTTCAATTTAATTTGCAACTGCAATGGTATATGAGAAGGCAGTGCATTCTTTCAAGTTGTGAAAAACCTAGATGGCCTCTACATGGCCAGCATAGAAGGTGAAGGAATTGACCATGTATTCACCGATCATTTTATGAGTTTCAAGTCCATGCTGCCTATGGCATTCAAAGAATCTCTTAGTAGCACGCAATGTTTATATGGCATTTAACAATCTGAAAACTATGTAGTGGCCATTTTTCAGAAAAAAGGATGCAAAGTCTAGGCTGACACTCTAAAGGTTGTCACCATTTTCAGAAAGGATGCAAACTTTGGGCCGACACTCTAGAGGCTGTCTTTGATCAAGAACTCCTTCCAATGCTAATATATCATCTGTTAATGATGAGCTCCCCTTGCAGACGATGATGGGTTTCCACGTCTTCACACCGATGGGTTGTTCTTGTATTGTGGTCATTCTTCCTAATGATTTGCTTGACATGGAAGCTAGTACTATGCTCCCTAATTAACTAGTGCTCACTCCTTTGATTATGCACCCATGTTGACATACTGCCCTAGATTCTTGCTATTGACTCCCTTTCATCTCCTCAATTTTTATGTTCCTATATGCCCATAGCATGAGTGTCCTTGTAACGTGCCTAGGTCGAGACATGTTTTAGTAGTCCATCAAGAGCCTGATCTAAAAGATGCCACATGGCACTCCTACAGAATATCACATGGTTTGTCGGTTAGCGACTCTCAAGTCTACTCCACCATGAAACATATCGACCAACCCTATTCGGATCAACGTGAATCTTCTTGGGTTTCTAATGGTCAAGTCATTCTACAGCCTTCTAACGTCGGTCTTCAGACGACGATCTACTTTGCACAAAGCATCTAAACCGAGGCAGACTCATATTGCACTTGGTTCAAAGAGAATGGGAAACGAGAGGGATACATCGCTCGACCTCTCTACCCGTAGGGTAAAGTCCCATCTCGGTCCCCTAAAAAGATTTGAGCCAAGGTTCTACCCTACATTATCTAAGGTCAATACGTCATCACGATTTGAATGTTGAGAAGCCTCCCAGTTCTCTGGGACCACCCTACTATAGGACGGACCCGTCACGGGTTTCGCCCACTTGCTTCCCTTGATAGCTGCATTCATATGGTGACACCATGGCATACCAATAACACATCACAACCCTTAAGTGGAGCAATGGAAAAACTCTTCACTGTCCACATATCCTTGTATATGCAACCAAAGCTTTACAATGAGTGGTGTGATAGGCTCTGTATGGCCTTTACATGCCATTCCAACTTTCTCGTGGATCCCATCTCATTCGATTTGATGCCTGGATGGTAACACATACAAGGAGCTTCCTTAATTAAGCCGTTAGTCACATGTTCCTTTACATAATTTTATGCACTGACACGAAAACAGATCAGAAAAATTCCTTGAAAGGAAAATTTATATTAAAATTTCAAGTGAGATACAAATCCCGTCCATGCGACAATTCTCGCAATCCGTAAGGATGCATCTTATTTTCCTCCTCCTTCCCGAGTCATGTAGACCATCTGAGTAGGACCCTAGGCGGGGGGTTTATAGCTAGAGCCCCCCCTGGGCACCCAAGCATCCTCCTCTGAACAGACGTTTCTATAGAGAGACCTCTCACGATGGGTTCGGTCCACATTCTCCATGTGGCTATCAAAAACCCCCTTGGATAGGGTTGGCAGCTAGTTGGGGGTTGCTCAACACGCCTTTCTGAGGTATTTCAACATGAATCAAATTTGAAAGATTTTCTTCTTATCAATTCCTTTGTTGGATGACTCTTTTTCTAAATAGGTGTTTCTAAGTACAAACACAAGCAGAAGTGCACAATATATACTAGAAAACTCTTTGTTCTCTGCCGAAAGAAATTCCGATTTGATGCGATAGCATCTAGTCTCAGCTTTATCTCGTTATCGTCCAAGATTTCTAGAGATAACCTAATTTAATTTCCTTATTGTTTTGAATGAAGGAGTATCCTTGCAAGCCCAAGATATTGCAGGCCTTACAAGATCCTCAAAAGCCTAGGACCTAATGCTTATAACCTTAAACTCCCTGAAAATGTTAAAGTTCACAACGTATATCATATTATTCTACTAAAGAAATATGTGCCTAATCCTAGCCATGTACTGAGTGATCAACAAATTGTAATGCCTAGCCAAGGAGTCCTTGAGCTGTAGCCAAATAAAATCCTAGATACTAGGGAGAGACAATTGAGGAGTAGAACCCTTAGAGAATACCTTGTCCACCAGTCGAAGGATTATCCTGAAGAAGATGCTACATGGATAGATGAGAATGCTCTTCATCAACAATATCAACAATATCGAAATTCAAATCTCCATAGTACTCTCACATGGGATTTATTGCAACATTTTGGTAGTGATGTGGATGAGCACACTTAAGACAAACAGTGCACTTTTTTCCCTCTTTAGGATTTCTCTCAACCTAATTATATGAATTACTATTAATGTTTAGGCAGTACTTAGTCATGTAAATCATCTTTATTGATACCTATCAATATACTTTGAGATGTGCTCTCACAAGCATCTTCTTCTCCAAGTTGTGTACTTGCATTCCTCCAATCCTAAATCCAATAAACCTAGGATAGGAATTTTTGCAAGGAGTACTTCTCTACAATGAGAGTCATGGATGTATGGTTAATCAAATACAATTTGGATCAGAGAATGTAGTCCATGGATATATGATTAATTAGACATGATTTGGATCAAGAGCAAAAGTAAAGTTTATGAATTGTTTTAGCATAGACCTTCATTAATCATCAGAATCACCTAAGAAAAATTATGGAGTTAGATCCAACAAAGTCCTCAACATAAAGGAGTTAAGATAGGATTACGTCATGCATTCTTGGTGTAAAGAAGTGAGAAGACAATATTATTTTGAAAGAAATAAGTGAGATATATTAGCCACACTAGCATGGGTATAAAATATGTAAAGAGGCTTATTATTTTTATCATTCTGTAATAAACAAAATTTTTAATCTTATACCTATTGTTCCTAGCTTCCATGGCTTCCATGCCTTTCTCTCTCCTCTTTCTATTTTTCTATCTCCGCTTTCTCTCTCTTCTGTAGTATTTCATTGTCGCATTTTGTTTGGATGCGACTCCACGTGGACCATTTTCAACTCGTACTAGCTTTGGGCATTCATTCATGCTGGAGGTCCTCTAAGAGAACCTTCCCTTAATTCATGACCCTCCGGCAAGAAAGCGGCATGTCCTTGATATACCATCTTCTTCATGGTTCGTGACCTTTGGGAGTCTAATGGTGGCCCACACAATGGACATGCATGATAACTTGAGGTAACCAGACATGCCCCAACATCTGTATCCTTTGAATACAAACTTGAACGAGCCATGATAGATATGACCAATAAGAATGGAAGCCTATTTACTTGAGCACTCCCTGAATCTCGGAAAGTTATGCATGGTCCACATGAGAATGGCTCGTATATTGGCAGACCATCGACCATCGTGCTTGCTCATATCCTCCATGGTAACCCCCTCCTCCCACAAAATCTTAAGCTCATCGACTAATGGACAGAGATAGACATCCATATTCTTGACTTTGTAGCGGCCAGGAATGAGCAAGCTAAGGATCAGGTGCCCTTTCTTTGTAGAAAGCCATGGTGGGATGTTGTAGTTAACAAGGACTACAGGCTAGACACTGTAAGAAGTTGAGCGGAGACCGAATGGGTTCACGCCATCCATAGCAAGACCGAGCCAAAGATTCCTTGGCTCTCGTGCAAATCTTGGAAAGGTAGAGTCAATGTGGCTGCATGCATGTGAATCCACTGATATTCGTTGGACTCCATCTCTGGATCTATTCTGCACATGCCACGTTGGCAAGCTCGCCAAGCCCAACGTACGAAACATATGATGTATACGAGAAATAAGTGAAAAGTCTCTAAGAACTTTCTAAGGAATGGTTTGCTTTTGCAAGTCCTGTCGACACTTGTAAGCACTACACTTTGGACATGTCTCCATAGTCTCGTACTCTCCTCAAAACAGCATGCAATCATTGACATATGCATGGATGTTGTTGTAGTCCATGCCAAGCTTTCCTAAAATATGTTGCGCATCATTATGAGACTCAGGCATGGTATTTTCAAGTTATAATATATGATACTTTAGCAACTTGAAAAGAAATCATAAAACACCTTGAAAAAGGATAATTTTTTTAAATATTGGTGCCGAAAAGAAATCAACGAGCATACGTAGAAGGTACCTGAATAACTCAGTCACACTTGCATCGCTCCACCCGTATTTTGCTTGCACACTTAGGAGTGCAAGTAATGTCTTCAGGCGAGATACTTGGCACCCATCATATAATGGTAGATGCTTCCTCTCTAAGTGGATCAGATATCTTGGCATCCATGGGCATCAATGCATCGATCATTGCCTCCATCTTAGGCTCTAAGATTGTAGGAAAGTCTGAAAGGCTGCACGTCTCCTTTGTATTGTCGGTATAGACTGGGTAGTGCCTTCCAAGTGGTATATTGACTCAGGCCTTCCATCCATTGCATGCCCACGAGCTCTTCTAACTGGCTGCAATAGGTGCACTCCTCCTTGGGATGAGACGTCACCTCCCTGTATAAATTTTACGACCATATCCAATGTTTTTATATATGATATTCAATTAGTTTGCGAACATAATGCATGATTGATACACACTTTTATTACCATTTGCTCAAAGTTTGAGATCGCCTGATCAATGATCTCCAATTGAGACTTGTCGAAGTGTCATACATGTTCTATAGACAAGCAACGTTTTCGTCTAATTGCCAGCTTGCATTGAGAGCAAGGACACAGGACATGCTGATTAATATACACCTCGCGATCTTGAACATCACGACCTTCATCGTTTTTCATTTTGTCTACATTACGACAAACAATTTGTTTTTGGTCTCATTCTCCTTTTCTTTCTTAATTTTTTTGAGAAGGGATTTCTTCTCTTATAACTCAACAAAATGAACGTCAACTAAAGTCTTGGTTTTCTTCCCCTTTCTTTGTTTCTCTCCATTTCTTTGCACCTTTCTTTGTACTCTTTGCTTTATGTTCTCTCCCCTTTCTCTTTTTTTTTCTCTCTCTCTTTCTTTGTTACCCCTCTTTTTGTTTTTCTCTGTCTCCTTATGATTTCTCACTCATTCTCCTCTCTTCCTCTCTCTCTCTCTCTCTCTCTCTCTCTCTCTCTCTTTGTTACCCCTATCTTTGTTTCTCTCCACCACATTATGTTTTCTCACTCATTCTCCTCTCTCCCTCCCTCCCTCTCTCTCTTTCCCCACTTTTTGTTCTCGTCTCACCTTCCCTCTCTCTCTCTCTCTCTTTTCCCATTTATTTGTTATCTTTCATGTTTATTCTCTCTCTCTTGGCCTCTCTTCCTTTTCCTTTCTTCTTCTCCCTCTCTCATTTCCTATCTCTCTCCCTCAACACACCTCATTCTCAAGAAATACTCTCTCTTTGTTTCTCTCCACCCCCTCATGTTTTCTCACTCATTCTGCTCTCTCTCTTCCTCACTCACTCTCTCTTTCTCTCTTTCTTCCCGATCTTTTATGTTTATTGTTTCTCTCTCGTTTTCTCTTCCTTTTCCTTTCTTCTTTTCCCTCTCTCATTTCCTATCTCATTTTCTCTCTTTCTCTATCAATGCATATCATTCTTTAAAAAAAATTAAAAAAATAAAAAAAAGAACAAGAACAAACCCTCTCTTTGTTTCTCTCTATCCCCTCGTGTTTTTTCATTCATTCTCCTCTCTCTCTCCCTCTCTTTCTCTCTCTTTTTCTCTTTCTTTATTATGTTTCATGTTTATTCCCTCTCTCTCTCGTTCTTTCTTCCTTTTCCTTTCTTCTTCTCCCTCTCTCATTTCCTCTCTTTCTTTCTCAATACACCTCATTCTCAACAAAAACAAACAAAAGAAAAGAAGAAAGAACAAGAACAAACCAAGAGGCAGCAATTTATTCACGGCAAAGGCCCAAGGATCGATTGTTCGTCTTCTCTTCGCGGTGGTCCCTCTTTGCCCTTCGTGCACTTCCTCCTCTTCTTTGTGAACACCGACGGCGGTAGCGGTGGCAGTGAGAAGCTCTCCTTCTCTCTCTTTCTCTCTTTCTCTCGTTCTCCCTCCTAAACACACGATCTCCTTTGGTCTCTCTTTCGCTATTCGTTGTGGAAAAATATTGCGCTTGGGTTTCGACCCTTTTTTTTTTCTCTGAGTATCGTCGCAAATTGCGACGCCACTAATATGCGTCGCAACTGCCCATTGCGATTCCCCTATATCCTTGTAGTGTTAGATTATACATTCACACAATAAGTATATAGAAAAATATATTAAGACCATTTGTGCCACAGAAGAAACCTCTACTCGAAGGAGCAAGTCCCATGCATAGTTTTGAGTTTTCGTTTAACACTTAAAAGCTACGCTTATGTGATATCTTATCATGCAACGTATTGTACCTTGCTAGCTCATCCAGAAAGCAAAGTTGTCTTTTGACTCCTATTTCCATCGCTTAAAGATAAAAATATTGGGGTCGGGCTTGTTATTTCTCTCAACATGGCAACGTGGTAGAATTTAATCGGTTCTCCTATAATGCATGTTTTCTAATGTCATAGTATCACTTCCCTCCTCCCGATGATTGGGGCTACTTGGAATCACAACGCCCTCAATTAATGCACCACTCGTCCACCCAGTCATCCTCTCACTCTTGCCCTCACTCTCGTCCACCCAGTACTCATCTCATTCTCGCAACCACTTCTTGCTTGGCCTCATCCAATTGGCTCTTGCAATTGACTTGACTACTCTCCAAGCCTTCGCGGTGTTGTGCTTGACACATTCTTGAAGGGTTTGTGGTGTTGTTCCTTATCATTTCTAGTGTTTCTGCTCCCACACTAATAACAAAGCTGAGAGCTCATCCACGGATGCATGTTGGTATGGTTCTAGCTACTGTATGAGGTTGCATGCTGGTCGTCATAGACTTTGAAGGGGGGGACCGTGAGCATCATCGCGCAACCTCAAATTGCATGCTGCTTCTATGTGCATGTTGTGAGCAGGGCAAGTGTTGCTAGTGCTCTCTCCATTGCCCATTGCGAGCTGCGCATGCTCTATTCGAAGTCTATTGGAGACCTACTATTGATTAGCTAGAATGCCTTGCCTTGGGTCGACTATGCATACTTTTCTGAAAATTGAGTTTTGATTCTCAAAGTCCTCTTTCCTGTTCTCCCAAACAAAGAGTTCCAACATAGCATCATTCGCATAGCATTGTGGGGTACACATTACGATGGACATAACCGATAAAGGGTCTTTCTTATTCCTATACTGAGATTGCTTAGTTTTACAACATTTGCACAGCCTCAATAGCATTAGTTTGGAGTAGAATAACTCGCGTAGCTCGAACATGCAAAAGAGATGAGCATACTTGGGCATCGAACCTAATGTACACATACACATGTCCGGCCCCCAAAGACCCGCGCGGGACCCTTTTCGGACCTCGTCGAGGCCCCGAAGCAGCTCTAGATCCCCCAACTCTGCCATCTTGACCCCTCAAAATGTCACGGGGCACCCCAACACGTCACGGAATGTGACACAGAACACGACACGGAACATAACACGGCATGAGATTTATCCAAAGGCCCATCTTGAGGGCATCACGTCATGTTCATAGATAGAAAGCATTTATAAGATCGCCGGGGCTCATCAAGGGAGTATGTGATGGTGGGTGTGTGGAACTATCAACGCGCTGCGACATGATGCCAATACCGTGGGTGAGGGAGCTAGCATGCTCTTTGGTTTTTTTACCCCCCTCCCATACATCAAATTGTGCATTTGGGAAAAACACAATGGATCTGAAGGCATGAGAATTGAAAACAAAAATCCATGTATTCATTATATGTAAAACGCATTTGCATGGGGAGTTAAAGTGCTTGCGACCTAAAGAGTGGCCGCAAGTACTAGGCCATAGAGGAGGTATGGTGCAACTCTATGAATGTGAAGAAGAAACATTTTTGCTAGCACCACCATTGCTACTGGTATCACTATCCCCCTCCTCGCTATGCTCCACATTGGGGTTCGCCTACACACACAACATATCAAGGTTGCTTACATACAATTGCAAAGAAAAAGCTATAATTAATAGGAAAGTAAGAAAAACATACCTCCTCTGGCTGTCGAATCCTCATATCCTGGTTGGTTTGCTCCTCAGTGATGAGATCCTCCTCATAGAAGTGAAGCCATGTGGCTACGCAGTAATGGCCTCAATGGTAACCTACCTCTCTAGGAGTAGGTATCCTACCAACGATAGTAGTCTGCAAAACAATTATGATATATACAAACAATTATGAGACACAATGTATTAGAACAAATTATATAAAGAATTTTAAAAAATATAAATTTAGAAATACTAGAAATCAAAATATACTTACAAAATCTGCCTCCCACGACTCTCTGCTGCTCGATCCATAATGCGACGATCCCATGGTTTCCATTTGAATGCGTCGCGCCTCTGCGTGCTGGTGGCTCTTCACATTCTCTGCTGCTTTCTTCTTGGATTTCTTCCACTCTATACGGTGGCACATAGGTGGTTGGCTATAGGCTCCATACCCCTCCTCTTGTCTCGGCAGTGACTCCCTGGCGCATGTTATGAGGTGGGATCTTTTGTTGTGAAGCAAATCCCTCACTTTTGTGCATCTCCAATCATCTGAGAATCACTGACCCTTAGGATTTGGGTACCTCTTATGGAGTGCCCTCAATACCTCCTGTCACGAGCCACTTTTCTGATTCTTGAAGTAAATGAAATAATCTTTATACTTCATATGCACGACGCTCCTCATGTACACCTTTACATCCCTTCCTTCATCATCATGGAAGATGCCACCAGTATCTCTAACTCTATAGTATTGGCATACAGGCTCCTCTACGTGATCTTCTGGTGAGGGTGATCGCTCGCTAGCTCCTAGGCAACCCCCACACAAGCCTCATCCTCCCCCTCAACTCTTCCTCCTCCCTCTCTGTTGACTACCCTCTACCTCGCTAGATGCACGTGCTTTCGCAAATGCACGTGCATCGGCTGACACTTGTGCTTTAGCCGATGCATGTATAGGTACTGCATGTGTAGTACCTGCAATTGGAGTTTGGACATTTGGTTTTTAGGAAGGAGTGCCAAGCAAAGACGTTAGAGGCGTTCTAGACATGACACTGAACACCTCGTCTGTTGTGGGAGAGCGGCCAAGGTGTCTAGTCATCTCTCTCATGAAGTGTTACTTACTAGGAAAACCTCCAAAAAAATCATTGATCCCTCTGCTGAACAAGCCTAATGTATCATTCATGTGTTCCAAATCTGCGTCATTGCTAGATGAACCAGGATGCGACATCTGCAAACAAAACACAGGAATAAGACAAATTTGCTAAACTGCAATATTATGTAAACTGTACTATTGTGTGACACGTTCATACAATTTTAGAAATAAAAAATTGCTTTTTAATTAGAGCTGACACGTGTATAATCGCGTTTGAGATGCAGAATACACGCGCTCTTAGGCGCTCCCTGAAGTTAAATCTTTTGGTTAGAGCGCGTATATATTCGCGTCTGAGATGTAGAATAGACGCGCTCTCACATGCTTCCCACAAGTCAAAGCTTTTGAGCGAGCGTGTGTATATTCGCATCTGAGATGCAAAATAGACGTGCTCTCAGACGTGTCTTTGAAGTCAAAGCTTTTGGGCAGAGCGTGTGCATTCTTGCATCTGAGATGTAGAATACACGCACTTAGAGACACGACTACAGACGCGATGAGAGCAAACATAGCTGCACCTCTATGTCTACGTCTCTACTAGAATCTACACGCGCTGTCAAACGTGCTAAGTTGGCTGCTCTCAATCCGACAACCACCATCCATGATTTATTTGTGATATAAGAACTTCAATCATAGATCCTAATACAAAAAGAGAGAGAGTGTGTGTGAGACTGAGAGAGAGAGAGAGAGAGAGAGAGAGAGAGAGAGAGAGAGAGAGAGAGAGGACTCACCTTGGGTCTTTGGTGTCGACGGGTGGTCGTGCTGCTTTCTTCCCCTTCTTCCTTTTCTTGGTGAGTTGTTTTCCCTTGATGCTTGCTGCTTGTTGTCTCCTCTCTTTGCCTCTTGTTCCTCTTGTTCTCCTCTCTTTTGTTATCTCCTTCTTCCTCTCCTTGGCTTTCTTCTTTCCCTCTTGCCTCTGTGAAGTAAAAGAAGAGGTGAGTCATGAAGAGACTAGTGGAGGTAGACTGCATGTCAGCTGAACTTGAGCTTCAGAATGCACAAAAAACGCAAGAAAGACGTAGTTTGAAAGAAATCGCTTGTATCTTTTGAATTTTAACATTTGCGTCTATTTTTGGATATATATGCACATCTAAGTTTACGTAGATGCGCTAATAGATGCGGATTTAGAGGCGCATATAGACATAGGCATAGACGCGCAGTTAGACGTAGGCATAGACGTGCATTTAGCATGCTTGCGTTTTTATCATAAGTTTTAGTATTATTTAAAATTGAGATCTTAGAATAATTAATACGCCTTGAAGTGTTTATGTAAACATATTAATAACAAATTTGATTTTGTCATGAATTAGGTTTAATCATGTCGTCGTCATCACCTAGTGCGATGCATGCTGATGAGTCAACGAGCACATCCTCAAGTGAGGATGAAACATTATGTCTTCATAATCGAGATACACGGCTACGATGAAAAATTAAATGCATTATGTCTTCATAATGCATTTAAGTGAGGATAAAACATTATGTCTTCATAATCGAGATGCATGGCTACGACAAAAAATTAAATGCACGTGTGATCGTTGTCGAGGGTGTATTTTTCGAGCACGTTGAGTTGCAATGCCACACCTCAGCATGTATGGAGAATGGGACCGAGAAAAATCACCGGTATTCATTATTTTTAACACTAAGATTGCTAGTCTATGTTACTCCATATATATCAACGTACATGTAACTCCCTTTTGTGGTTGAGCAAGATCTGGTGCCACATCCTCAGATGCTCCCTCCCGGGCATCGAGAGGCTGCAAAACGTCAATGCAAGGAGGCAGGGTCTTCAAGAAGAGTGGAGACTAACGACCATGATAGTAGCCCTCATGAAATGCCCCATCAAGTTGTAGAGGATGAGATTTTGGACAACGTGGTACACGATCTATTTTTGCAACCGGTTCGGAGAGAAGGTCACTCTTCGAAGCTAGATGACCCACTATACGTAGCGTCATCTACTCCATTGTATGAAGGTTGTACGTACTCTGGTCTTTGTGCATCCCTCGAGATACTTAACATGCAAATAATTTTTGGATGGAGTAATGTCAGTTTGAATGCATTATTGAAGTAGGTATCAATTCAGTTTGGCTTATGAATCATAATATTAATTGTTCTATTTTGAAATCAAACACAAATATATGTTGGTTGTTTTTTAACTCACTTTTAAAAATATATGTAGGTTATTATCACAAATGCTTCCAAAAGAAAACAAATTGCCAAGTAAGAGAGAGCAAGCAAGATATTACTTGATATCTCTGGGAGGCCTCGATTATATCAAGATCCATGCATGTGTTAATGATTGTGTCTTATTTCATGGGATTCACGAGTTCGCATGAGAGTGTCCTGTTTGTGGTGAATCAAGATACGAAGTGGAGATGAAGTCAATGGATGTGCCTCCTAAGGTTTTGCAACATTTTCCGATTGTTCTACGTATTCAACTTATGTTCAAGTGTAAGTTTATTGGAAAACTCATGTCATGGCATGCTAGTCATCGTTCAAGTGATGGAAAATGGAGTATCCCTACAGACACACCAGCATGGCAACATATAGACAATTTGTAGCTCGTTTTCAAAGAAGATCCAAGAAATTTGAGATTTGGTATAGGTATGGATAGAATCAATCCATTTGGCATCAAAAGCACATCATATAGTGTATGGCCAGTGGTATTGGTGAACTGTAATATTCATCCATCCATGGCAATTAAAAAGGGACATGTAATGTTGTCCATTCTGATTCCTAGAAAGCAGAAGGTAGAAAACATGGACATTTACTTAGAGCCTTTGATTGAAGAGTTAGAAATGTTATGGGAAGGTATAGAGGTGCAAGATACAAGCGCATCTGCATCCTCTAGAGATTTCACTTTGAAGGCTATGTTATTGTAGACCATGCATGACTTTCCAGGATATGGAGAGTATTCAAGTACATGTATATAAATCTATATTTGAAATTCAAGACTTGAATAAATTGCATGTTATTAATTCACTTGTTCGTTCAGGTTTAACCACATCAGGATATCATGCATGTCCTATTTGTGGTCCCTCTCTAGTTTCCTCTAGGACGGCACGTTTCAAGAAGGTTATCTATGACAATCATCATCGATTTCTTCCTACTGACCATCCCAAATATGTTCTCCCTACTAATGGAATGACTCCACAATCTCTAACCATTTGAGATTGGAAGGAGAGATGGATTAATGCCGATAGCCACCCTCCACTCGGCATGAGTCGGTAAGAAGTATATTTCTCTCGATTGACTTTAAAGTATTTAGCATGATGAATTGTTTACATAATATATTGTTTGTTTGTTAGGTTCTCTATATTTTTTCGTTTTTCGTATTGGACTGGGGACTCAAGATCAATCACCTATTGGACCCCATGCACATATTCAAAAATGTTGTATCTACATTAGGGGATCACTTGATAGGGGCTCCTGATTCAGTCAATGCAAGGGAGAATTTGCGTAACATTGGTCGCATGAGACAAGCCTGGCCATGCATTGGACCCAGAGGAAAGATTGAGCTACCCCATGCACCTTGGATGCTGTCAAAGAAAGAGGAAAAAATAGTGAAGGAACATATATGTAGCTTTCGAACACCCACAAGATATATGAGATGTCTCAAGGGAGCCTTCATAAAGAAAAAGAAAAAAGGTGTGGAGCAACTATCTGGTTTGAAGTCCCAGGATTGGCACAAAATGATTCAAGTAAGGGTATCTCTAACCATGAATATAGTAATTAGTGGACTAACTATGTGTAAAATTCGGGGTATAATGAAATTTTCCTCAACTAACCATTTGATATATGAATATTATTTACATTCAGTTCGTACTTCATACTAGCATATCCCATTGTGTATCCAAAGATGTACGTGATATCATTTACAAGATGGGAGAGCTTGTGAGGTGTGTATACATTGTACTTTTTCATTATATATTGCATACATAATGTAGTGAACCTCTTTGAATTTCTACACAAAAATAAACAATTATCAAATACATCCTGACAGATACGTGAGCTTGAAGGAAATTGATCCAAACAAATTGCAAGATGCTCGAGTATTATCTGTTGAGGTGGTTTGTTTGGTGGAGGAAATTTTTCCTCGCTCCATTTTGACTACTCAATTACATTTACTCGTACATTTGATTGATGAGATCGCACTTTGTGGGGCATTTTATGGAAGGTGGATGTTTTTTCTTGAGCGCTTCATGAAAACCTTGAAAGATTTTGTGAGGCAAAAAGCACGACCAGAGGTAAGCATGGCTGAGGGTTGGTTAGTGCAATCATCCCTTGTTTATATCTCTGAATATCTTGCTGAAGTGGACCCCTCTTAACCACGACTATGGAAAGATGATGAAGACTTGAGGATGACCTCTATAATACCTCAAGAAAAAGAAATGAGTAAAGTGCTAACAAAAGAAGAACTTCGTAAGTTAAATAGTATTTCTGTGCTCAATAGTGATGTAATGAGAAAATGGGTGACACTATATAATGAAGCAAGGGCAAGAAGAAAAAGTGAAAGACAAGCATTTCGCAATAGATATGGACATAATGTCTCATTTCCAAATCATCTAATGCGCTCCCACGTCATATTGATATAGATTGGTTACATGAGGAAATGGAGAGAATGAAAAAAGAGAAGGAAATTAATATATCTCAAGAAGAGTGGGAATAGGCACTAGGTTGCTTATCAAAGGTGAGACATACTATCAATTAATTTGTTTCTAGTTATAATTTATACAATAATTTGACATGTTTGATCTTAATCTTTCACTACTAGTGCACATTATTCAATGCTATTTGGTGTGAGGGTAAACATCTTCGAACTCAACGTATAGATGAAAAGAGAAATACCCAAGATTGTGGTGTCCTTGCTCACTTCGAGGATACCAATGGTACCATGGAAGGTTATTGTGGCTTGATCCAAGATATTCTGAAGCTTTACTTCAGAGGATTCTTTATATATGTACTGGATGTGAAGTAGTAACAAATGGTGAGCATTGCACAATCAGACGTCATCCAAGTGGATTTGTAATCATTGACTCTACAAAATTTCACCAAAACAAGAATGACACATTAGTACTACCTCAACAATGCGAGCAGGTATATATGTAAAAGCTAAATTTTTTATATGTAAACATGTGATACATATACACAATATAATAAGTATTTAAGTTTCTTGCTTTTGTTTTTCAAATACAGGTTGTATATCATTCAATCCTAAACAATAACCAATAGTCGTATGTCATCCCTATATCTAATCGTTCAAAACCAATATATGGTAATATTATCGACATAGAGATAGCAGATGACAATCCAACAATTAATGATGATGTACATGATGACACCATAATAGATTATATGTGTGATATAGTACAAGATGAACCTCGCGAGGATGTTCAAGGAAACGCAGAAGAGGACAATAATGTGGTTGATGATGATGAAGTTATTGAGCAATATAGCAACACATCTGATAGTGGGATAGACTTATTTGTTTCGTTACCTCTTGGTAACATATACCTAGAAGTAGATAGTTTAGCAAGGGCTGATCTCATTGAAGATGAGATGGATCATTCACTCTAACATACTTAATTTGCTTAATGATTCAATGTGTATTCTTAATTCTATGGAAAATATCATAGGCACATGTGCATACTGAAGAATCAATAGTCAAGTTTAAAGCTAAATTGAATTTTTCATAATAAAAAGGAAGTATTTTTTATCTTCTTCAAGTAGAGAAATTACGAGATACATGCAATGCTTGCTTACTAATTGTATAATAAGGTTTGTGTCGCTTGCTGCTAATTACTTATATCGAGCTTGTCAACTAGAGGAACTGCCATTCATTAGAGAGAAATGCAAAAATAAGTATTAACTCTAGTTTGTTTATTATATTAAGTCCAATTTCAAGTGGTTAAATAATTACACATCTGAAAACACGTCTATATTCGTGTCTATCTGCACGGATATATAGACGCAAAATTCGCATCTATTTACACGCTCTTTTACATGCGCATATAGATGTGATAGACGCGCCTGACTTTGCACGTCTAACATGCGCGTCTATGCCTCGTTTCTGTTGTGGTGTGGACTACCCTCAATACCTCCTGCCACAAGTTACTTTTCTGATTCTTGAAGTAAATGAAACAATCTTTATACGTCGCATGCACGATGCTCCTCATGTACGCCATTACATCCCTTCCTTCATCATCATGAAAGATGCCATCAGTATCTGTAACTCTATAGTACTAGCGTACTGGCTCCTCTACGTGATCTTCTGGTGAGGGTGATCACTCGCCACCTCCTAGGCAACCCCCACACAAGCCTCGTCCTCCCCCTCGACTCTCCCTCCTCCTTCTCTGTCGACTACCCTTTGCCTCGCTAGATGCACGTGCTTCTGCAAATGCACGTGCGTCGACTGACACTTCTGCTTCAGTCGATGCATGTACAGGTGCTGCATGTGCAGTACCTGCAATTGGAGTTTGGACATTTGGTGTTTGGGAAGCAGTGCCAGGCAAAGACATCAGAGGCGTTCTAGACATGACGTTAAACACCTCGTCTGCTGTGGGAGAGCGGCCAAGGTGTCTAGTCATCTCTCCCATGAAGTCTTCCTTACTAGGAAGACCTTCAAAAAAAGCATTGACCCCTTTGCTGTGAACAAGACCAATGTATTATTCATGCACTCCAAATCTGGGTCATTACTAGATGAACTAGGATGCGACATCTGCAAAAACAAAACACAGGAATAAGAAAAATTTACTAAATTGCAATATTGTGTAAACTGTACTATGGTGTAACATGTTTGTACAATTCCAGAAATAAAAACTTGTTTTTTTAATCAGAGCTGGCACGTGTATATTCGCGTCAGAGATGCAGAATAGAAGCGCTCTGAGATGCTTCCCTGAAGTGAAACCTTTTGAGCAGAGCGCATGTATTCTCACATCTGAGATGCAGGATAGATGCGCTCTCAGACGTTTCCATGAAGTCAAAGCTTCTGAGCAGAGTGCATGTATATTCACGTCTTAGATGCAGAATAGATGCGCTCTCAGACGCTTCCCTGAAGTCAAAGCTTCTCAGCAGAGTGCGTGTATTCTCGCATCTGAGATGCAAAGTAGACGCGCTTAGAGACGCGACTGCAGATGTGATAATAGCAAACATAGCTGCGCGTCCATATCTGCATCTACTCTGGAATCTACACGCGCTAAGTCGGCCGCTCTCACTTTTTGACTTAATATACAAAACCCTAAATCCCTTTTGGGCGGTCATTTCCTTATCCCATTTTTACATGGCCGGCGGTGGCCTAGGCCCTCTTTCCCATTGTCCTGCTATCTTCCTAGCTTCCTTCCTACCACCCATTCCTACCACCATATCTACTTTTACAATTTGCACAGGAGGAATCCTGGCGCTCTTTTACAAAAAGTTTTGGAGGCACCTCACATTCAAAAATGTGCTTTTACCTTTGCCTTAGCTTTTGAGGCCGCTCTTGCGCCTTCGGCCATTTCCCTTCCTGCTTCTTCCTAAACACGCGATCTCCTTTGGTCTCTCTTTCGCTATTCGTTGTAGCAAAATATTGCGCTTGGGTTTCGACCCATTTTTTTTTCTCTGAGTATCGTCGCAAATTGCGACGCCACTGATATGCATCGCAACTACCCATCACGATTCCCCTATATCCTTTTAGTGTTAGATTATACATTTACACAATAAGTATATAGAAAAATATATTAAGACCATTTGTGCCACAGAAGAAACCTCTACCCGAAGGAGCAATGCCCATGCATAGTTTTGAGTTTCCGTTTACCACTTAAAAGCTACGCTTATGTGATATCTTACCATGCAACTTATTGTACCTTGCTAGCTCATCCAGAAAGCAAAGTTGTCTTTTCACTCCTATTTCCATCGCTTAAAGATAAAAATCTTGGGGTCGGGCTTGTTATTTCTCTCAACGTGGCAGCATGGTAGAATTTAATCGGTCCTCCTATAATGCATGTTTTCTAATGTCATAGTATCACTCCCCTCCTCCTAATGATTGGGGCTACTTGGAATCACAATGCCCTCAATTAATGCACCACTCGTCCACCCAGTCATCCTCTCACTCTTGCCCTCACTCTCGTCCACCCAGTACTCGTCTCATTCTCACACCCACTTCCTGCTTGGCCTCATCCAATTGGCTCTTGCAATTGACTTGACTACTCTCCAAGCCTTCGTGGTGTTACGCTTGACACATTCTTGAAGGGTTTGTGGTGTTGTTCCTGATCATTTTTAGTGTTGTTGCTCCCACACTAATAACAAAGCTGAGAGCTCATCCACGGATGCATGTTGGTGTGGTTCTAGCTACTGTATGAGGTTGCATGCTGGTCGTCATAGACTTTGAAGGGGGGGACAGTGAGCATCATCGCACAACCTCAAATTGCATGCTGCTTCTATGTGCATGTTGTGAGCAGGGCAAGTGTTGCTAGTGCTCTCTCCATTGCCCATTGCGAGCTGCACATGCACTATTCGAAGTCTATTGGAGACCTACTATTGACGAGCAAGAATGCCTTGCCTTGGGTCGACTATGCATACTTTTTGAAAATTAAGTTCTGATTCTCAAAGTCCTCTTTCTTGTTCTCCCAAACAAAGAGTTCCAACATAGCATCCTTCGCATAGCATTGTGGGGTACACATTACGATGGACATAACCGATAAAGGGTCTTTCTTATTCCTATGCTGAGATTGCTTGGTTTTACAACATTTGCACAGCCTCAATAGCATTAGTTTGGAGTAGAATAACTCGCGTAGCTCGAACATGCAAAAGAGATGAGCGTACTTGGGCATCGAACCTAATGTACACATACACATGAGATTTAGCCAAGGGCCCATCTTGAGGGCATCACGTCATATTCATAGATAAAAAGCATTTATAAGATCGCTGGGGCTCAACAAGGGAGTATGTGATGGTGAGTGCGTGGAACTATCAACGCACTGCGACATGATGCCCATACCGTGGGTGGGGGAGCTAGCATGCTCTTTGGTTTTTTTTCCCCCCTCCCATACATCAAATTGTGCATTTGGGAAAAACACAATGGATGTGAAGGCAGGAGAATTGAAATTAAAAATCCATGTATTCATTATATGTAAAATGCATTTGCATGGGGAGTTAAAGTGCCTGCGACCTAAAGAGTGGCCGCAAGTACTAGGCCATAGAGGAGGTATGGTGCTCCTTTACGAATCTGAAGAAGAAACATTTTTGCTAGAACCACCATCGCTACTGGTGTCACTATCCCCCTCCTCTCTATGCTCCACATTGGGGTTCACCTACACACAACAGATCGAGGTTGCTTACGTACAATTGCAAAGAAAAAGCTATAATTAATAGGAAAGTAAAAAATATATACCTCCTCTGGCTGCCGAATCCTCATAGCCCGGTTGTATTGCTCCTCAGTGATGAGATTCTCCTCATAGAAGTGAAGCCATGTGGCTGCGCAGTAATGACCTCGATGGTAACCTACCTCTCTAGGTGTAGGTATCCTACCAACGATACTAGTCTGCAAAACAATTATGATATATACAAACAATTATGAGACACAATGTATTAGAATAAAATATATAAAGAATTAAAAAAAATATAAATTTAGAAAAACTAGAAATCGAAATATACTTACAAACTTTGCCTCCCACGACTCTCTGCCGCCCGATCCATAATGCGACGATCCCATGGTTTCCATTTGGATGCGTCGCGCCTCTGCGTGGTGGTGACTCTTCACATTCTCTGCTGCTTTCTTCTTGGCTTTCTTCCACTCTATACGGTGTCACATAGGTGGTTGGCTATAGGCTCCATACCCCTCCTCTTGTCTCGGCAGTGACTCCCTGTTGCGTGTCATGAGGTGGGATCTTTTGTTGTGAAGCAAATCCCTCACTTTTGTGCATCTCCAATCATCCGAGAATCGCTGACCCTCAGGATTTGGGTACCTCCTATGGACTGCCCTCAATACCTCCTGTCACAAGCGGTTTTTCTGATTCTTGAAGTAAACGAAATAATCTTTATATGTCGTATGCACGACACTCCTCATGTACACCTTTACATCCCTTCCTTCATCATCATGGAAGATGCCACCAGTATCTCTAACTCTATAGTATTGGCATACAGGCTCCTCTACGTGATCTTCTGGTGAGGGTGATCGCTCGCTAGCTCCTAGGCAACCCCCACACAAGCCTCGTCCTCCCCCTCGACTCTTCCTCCTCCCTCTCTGTTGACTACCCTCTGCCTCGCTGGATGCACGTGCTTTCGCAAATGCACGTGCATCGGCTGACACTTGTGCTTTAGCCGATGCATGTATAGGTGCTGCATGTGTAGTACCTGCAATTGGAGTTTGGACATTTGGTTTTTAGGAAGGAGTGCCAAGCAAAGACGTTAGAGGCGTTCTAGACATGACACTGAACACCTCGTCTGTTGTGGGAGAGCGGCCAAGGTGTCTAGTCATCTCTCTCATGAAGTGTTACTTACTAGGAAAACCTCCAAAAAAATCATTGATCCCTCTGCTGAACAAGCCTAATGTATCATTCATGTGTTCCAAATTTGCGTCATTGCTAGATGAACCAGGATGCGACATCTGCAAACAAAACACAGGAATAAGACAAATTTGCTAAACTGTAATATTATGTAAACTGTACTATTGTGTGACACGTTCATACAATTTTAGAAATAAAAAATTGTTTTTTAATTAGAGCTGACATGTGTATAATCGTGTCTGAGATGCAGAATACACGCGCTCTCAGACGCTCCCTGAAGTTAAATCTTCTGGTTAGAGCGCATATATATTCGCGTTTGAGATGTAGAATAGACGCGCTCTCACATGCTTCCCACAAGTCAAAGCTTTTGGGCGAGCGTGTGTATATTCGCATCTGAGATACAAAATAGATGTGCTCTCAGACGTGTCTTTGAAGTCAAAGCTTCTGGGTAGAGCGTGTGCATTCTTGCATCTGAGATGTAGAATACACGCACTTAGAGACAGGACTACAGACATGATGAGAGAAAACATAGCTGCGTGTCTATGTTTACGTCTCTACTCGAATCTACACGCGCTGTCAAATGTGCTAAGTTGGCTGCTCTCAATCTGACAACCACCATCCATGATTTATTTGTGATATAAGAACTTCAATCATAGATCCTAATACAAAAAGAGAGAGAGAGTGTGTGAGACTGAGAGAGAGAGAGAGAGAGAGAGAGAGAGAGAGAGAGAGAGAGAGAGAGGACTCACCTTGGGTCTTTGGTGTCGACGGGTGGTCGCGCTACTTCCTTCCCCTTCTTCCTTTCCTTGGTGAGTTGTTTTCCCTTGATGCTTGCTGCTTGTTGTCTCCTCTCTTTGCCTCTTGTTCCTCTTGTTCTCCTCTCTTTTGTTCTCTCTTTCTTCCTCTCCTTGGCTTTCTTCTTTCCCCTCTTGTCTCTGTGAAGTGAAAGAAGAGGTGAGTCATGAAGAGACTAGTGGAGGTAGACTGCATGTCGGCTGAACTTGAGCTTCAGAACGTGCAAAAAACGCAAGAAAGACGCAATTTGAAAGAAATCGCTTGTATCTTTTCAATTTTGACGTTTGCGTCTATTTTTGGGTATATATGCACATCTAAGTTTACGTAGGCACGCTAATAGATGTGGATTTAGACGCGCATATAGACATAGGCATAGACGCGCAGTTAGACCTAGGCATAGACGTGCATTTAGCATGCTTGCGTTTTTATCATAAGTTTTAGTATTATTTAAAATTGAGATCTTAGAATAATTAATACGCCTTGAAGTGTTTATGTAAACATATTAATAACAAATTTGATTTTGTCATGAATTAGGTTTAATCATGTCGTCATCATCACCTAGTGCGATGCATGCTGATGAGTCAACGAGCACATCCTCAAGTGAGGATGAAACATTATGTCTTCATAATCAAGATGCATGGCTACGACAAAAAATTAAATGCCTTATGTCTTCATAATGCATTTAAGTGAGGATAAAACATTATGTCTTCATAATCGAGGGTATATTTTTTGAGCACGTCGAGTTGCAATGCCACACCTCAGCATGTATGGAGAATGGGACCGAGAAAAATCACCGATATTCATTATTTTTAACACTAAGATTGCTAGTCTATGTTACTCCATATATATCAACGTACATGTAACTCCCTTTTGTGGTTGAGCAAGATCTGGTGCCACATCCTCAGATGCTCCCTCTCGGTCATCGAGAGGCTACAAAACCTCGATGCAAGGAGGCAGAGTCTTCAAGAAGAGTGGAGACTGACGACCATGATAGTAGCTCTCATGAAATGCCCCATCAAGTTGTAGAGGATGAGATTTTGGACAACATGGTACACGATCTATTTTCGCAACTGGTTCCGAGAGAAGGTCACTCTACGAAGCCAGATGACCCACTATACGTAGCGTCATCTACTCCATTGTATGAAGGTTGTACATACTCCGGTCTTCATGCGTCCCTCGAGATACTTAACATGCAAACAATTTTTGGATGGAGTAATGTCAGTTTGAATGCATTATTGAAGAAGGTATCATTTCAGTTTGGCTTATGAATCATAATATTAATTGTTCTATTTTGAAATCAAACACAAATATATGTTGGGTGTTTTTTAACTCACTTTTAAAAATATATGTAGGTTATTATCACAAATGCTTCCAAAAGAAAACAAATTGCCAAGTAAGAGAGAGCAAGCAAGATATTACTTGATATCTCTGGGAGGCCTCGATTATGTCAAGATCCATGCATGTGTTAATGATTGTGTCTTATTTCGTGGGATTCATGAGTTCGCACGAGAGTGTCCTGTTTGTGGTGAATCAAGATACGAAGTGGAGATGAAGTCAATGGATGTGCCTCCTAAGGTTTTGTAACATTTTCCGATTGTTCTACGTATTCAACTTATGTTCAAGTGTAAGTCTATTGGAAAACTCATGCCATGGCATGCTAGTCATCGTTCAAGTGATGGAAAATGGAGGATCCCTACAGACACACCAGCATGGCAACATATAGACAATTTGTAGCTCGTTTTCAAAGAAGAGCCAAGAAATTTGAGATTTGGTTTAGGTATGGATAGAATCAATCCATTTGGCATCAAAAGCACATCATACAGTGTATGGCCAGTGGTATTGGTGAACTATAATATTCATCCATCCATGGCAATTAAAAAGGGACATGTAATGTTGTCCATTCTGATTCCTAGAAAGCAGAAGGTAAAAAACATGGACATTTACTTAGAGCCTTTGATTGAAGAGTTAGAAATGTTATGGGAAGGTATAGAGGTGCAAGATACAAGCGCATTTGCATCGTCTAGAGATTTCACTTTGAAGGCCATGTTATTGTAGACCATGCATGACTTTCCAAAATATGGAGAGTATTCAGGTACATGTATATAAATCTATATTTGAAATTCAAGACTTGAATAAATTGCATGTTATTAATTCACTTGTTCGTTCAGGTTTAGCCGCATCAGGATATCATGCATGTCCTATTTGCGGTCCCTCTCTAGTTTCCTCTAGGACGGCACGTTTCAAGAAGGTTATCTATGACAATCATCATCGATTTCTTCCTACTGACCATCCCAAATATGTTCTCCCTACTAATGGAATGACTCCACAATCTCTAACCATTTGAGATTGGAAGGGGAGATGGATTAATGCCGACAGCCACCCTCCACTCGGCATGAGTCGGTAAGAAGTATATTTCTCTCGATTGACTTTAAAGTATTTAGCATGATGAATTGTTTACATAATATATTATTTGTTTGTTAGGTTCTCTATATTTTTCCGTTTTTCGTATTGGACTGGGGACTCAAGATCAATCACCTATTGGACCCCATGCACATATTCAAAAATGTTGTATCTACATTATAGGATCACTTGATAGGGGCTCCTGATTCAGTCAATGTAAGGGAGAATTTGCGTAACATTGGTCGCATGAGACAAGCCTGGCCATGCATTGGACCCAGAGGAAAGATTGAGCTACCCCATGCACCTTGGATGCTGTCAAAGAAAGAGAAAAAAATAGTGAAGGAACATATATGTAGCTTTCGAACACCCACAAGATATATGAGATGTCTCAAGGGAGCCTTCATAAAGAAAAAGAAAAAAGGTGTGGAGCAACTATCTGGTTTGAAGTCCCACGATTGGCACAAAATGATTCAAGTAAGGGTATCTCTAACCATGAATATAGTAATTAGTGGACTAACTATGTGTAAACTTCGGGGTATAATGAAATTTTCCTCAACTAATCATTTGATCTATGAATATTATTTACATTCAGTTCGTACTTCGTACTAGCATATCCCATTGTGTATCCAAAGATGTACGTGATATCATTTACAAGATGGGAGAGCTTGTGAGGTGTGTATACATTGTACTTTTTCATTATATATTGCATACATAATGTAGTGAACCTCTTTGAATTTCTACAAAAAAATAAACAATTATCAAATACATCTTGACAGATACGTGAGCTTGAAGAAAATTGATCCAAACACATTGCAAGATGCTCGAGTATTATCTGTTGAGGTGGTTTGTTTGGTGGAGGAAATTTTTCATCGCTCCATTTTGACTAATCAATTACATTTACTCGTACATTTGATTGATGAGATCGCACTTTGTGGGGCAGTTTATGCAAGGTGGATGTTTTTTCTTGAGGGCTTCATGAAAACCTTCAAAGATTTTGTGAGGCAAAAACCACGGTTTGAGGGAAGCATGACTGAGGGTTGGTTAGTGCAATCATCCCTTGTTTATATCTCTGAATATCTTGCTGAAGTGGACCCCTCTTAACCACGACTATGGAAAGACGATGAAGACTTGAGGATGACCTCTATAATACCTCAAGGAAAAGAAATGAGTAAAGTGCTAACAAAAAAAGAACTTGGTAAGTTAAATAGTATTTGTGTGCTCAATAGTGATGTAATGAGAAAATGGGTGACACTATATAATGAAGCAAGGGCAAGAAGAAAAAGTGAAAGACAAGCATTTCGCAACAGATATGGACATAATGTCTCATTTCCAAATCATCTAATGCGCTCCCACGTCATATTGATATAGATTGGTTACATGAGGAAATGGAGAGAATGAAAAAAGAGAAGGAAATTAATATATCTCAAGAAGAGTGGGAATACGCACGAGGTTGCTTATCAAAGGTGAGACATACTATCAATTAATTTGTTTCTAGTTATAATTTATATAATAAATTGACATGTTTTATCTTAATCTTTTACTACTAGTGCACATTATTCAATGCTATTTGGTGTGAGGGTAAACATCTTTGAACTCAACGTATAGATGAAAAGAGAAATACCCAAGATTGTGGTGTCCTTGCTCACTTCGAGGATGCCAATGGTACCATGGAAGGTTATTGTGGCTTGATCCAAGATATTCTGAAGCTTGACTTCAGAAGATTCTTCAGATATGTATTGGATGTGAAGTGGTTTAAAGAAGTGGTAACAAATGGTGAGCATTGCACAATCAGACGTCATCCAAGTGGTTTTGTAATCATTGACTCTATAAAATTTCACCAAAACAAGAATGACACATTAGTACTACCTCAACAATGCGAGCAGGTATATATATAAAAGCTAAATTTTTTATATGTATACATTTGATACATATACACACTATAATAACTATTTAAGTTTCTTGCTTTTGTTTTTCAAATACAGGTTGTATATCATCCAATCGTAAACAATAACCAATAGTGGTATGTCATCCCTATATCTAATCATTCAAAACCAATATATGGTAATATTATCGACATAGAGATAGCAGATGACAATCCAACAATTAATGATGATGTACATGATGATACCATAATAGATGATATGTGTGATATAGTACAAGATGAACCTCGCGAGGATGTTTAAGGAAACGCAGAAGA
Organism: Lygodium microphyllum; assembly: GCF_053477565.2. Taxonomy (NCBI): domain Eukaryota; kingdom Viridiplantae; phylum Streptophyta; class Polypodiopsida; order Schizaeales; family Lygodiaceae; genus Lygodium; species Lygodium microphyllum. The sequence continues at coordinate 81,798,129 of NC_141146.1, read as the reverse complement.
GGACAATAATGTGGTTGATGATGATGAAGTTTATTGAGCAATATAGCAACACATCTGATAGTGGGATAGACTTATTTTTTTCGTTACCTCTTGGTTACATAGACCTACAAGTAGATAGTTTAGCAAGGGCTGATCTCATTGAAGATGAGATGGATCATTCACTCTAACATACTTAATTTGCTTAATGATTCAATGTGTATTCTTAATTCTATGGAAAATATCATAGGCACATGTTCATATTGAAGAATCAATAGTCAAGTTTAAAGCTAAATTGAATTTTTCATAATACAAAGGAAGTATTTTTTATCTTCTTCAAGTAGAGAAATTACGAGATACATGCAATGCTTGCTTACTAATTGTATAATAGGGTTTGTGTCGCTTGCTGCTAATTACTTATATCGAGCTTGTCAACTAGAGGAACTGCCATTCATTAGAGAGCAATGCAAAAATAAGTATTAACTCTAGTTTGTTTATTATATTAAGTCCAATTTCAAGTGGTTAAATAATTACACATCTGAAAACGCGTCTATATTCGCGTCTATCTACACGGATATATAGACACAAAATTCGCGTCTATTTACACGCTCTTTTACATGCGCATATAGATGCAATGATAGACGCGCCCGACTTTGCACGTCTAACATGCGCGTCTATGCCTCGTTTCTGTTGTGATGTGGACTGCCCTCAATACCTCCTGCCACAAGTCGCTTTTCTGATTCTTGAAGTAAATGAAACAATCTTTATACGTCGCATGCACGATGCTCCTCATGTACGCCATTACATCCCTTCCTTCATCATTATGAAAGATGCCACCAGTATCTGTAACTCTATAGTACTGGCGTACTGGCTCCTCTACGTGATCTTCTGGTGAGGGTGATCACTCGCCACCTCCTAGGCAACCCCCACACAAGCCTCGTCCTCCCCCTCGACTCTCCCTCCTCCTTCTCTATCGACTACCCTTTGCCTCGCTAGATGCACGTGCTTCTGCAAATGCACGTGCGTCGACTGACACTTCTGCTTTAGCCGATACATATACAGGTGTTGCACGTACAATACCTGCAATTGGAGTTTGGACATTTGGTGTTTGGGAAGCAGTGCCAGGCAAAGACATCAGAGGCGTTCCAGACATGACGTTAAACACCTCGTCTGCTGTGGGAGAGCGGCCAAGGTGTCTAGTCATCTCTCCCATGAAGTCTTCCTTACTAGGAAAACCTTCAAAAAAAGCATTGATCCCTTTGCTGTGAACAAGACCAATGTATTATTCATGCGCTCCAAATCTGGGTCATTGCTAGATGAACTGGGATGCGACATCTGCAAACAAAACACAGGAATAAGACAAATTTGCTAAACTGTAATATTATGTAAATTGTACTATGGTGTAACATGTTTGTACAATTCCAGAAATAAAAACTTGTTTTTCTAATCAGAGCTGGCGCGTGTATATTCGCGTCAGAGATGCAGAATAGACGCACTCTCAGACGCTTCCCTGAAGTCAAACCTTCTGAGCAGAGTGCGTATATTCTCGCGTCTGAGATGCAGGATAGATGCGCTCTCAGACGCTTCCATGAAGTCAAAGCTTTTGAGCAGAGCGCATGTATATTCACGTCTTAGATGCAGAATAGACATGCGCTCAGACGCTTCCTTGAAGTCAAAGCTTCTGAGTAGAGCGCGTGTATTCTCGCGTCTGAGATGCAGAATAGACGCGTTTAGAGACACGACTGCAGATGTGATAATAGCAAACATAGCTGCGCGTCTATATTTGCGTCTGCTCTGAAATCTACACGTGCTAAGTCGGCCGCTCTCACTTTTTGACTTGATATACAAAACCCTAAATCCCTTTTGGGCGGTCATTCCCTTATCCCATTTTTACATGGCCGGCGGTTGCCTAGGCCCTCTTTCCCATTGTCCTGCTATCTTCCTAGCTTCCTTCCTACCACCCATTCCTACCACCCATCTACTTTTACAATTTGCACAAGAGGAATCCTGGCGCTCTTTTACAAAAAATTTTGGAGGCACCTCACACTAAAAAATGTGCTTTTACCTTTGCCTTAGCTTTTGAGGCCACTCTTGCGCCTTCGGCCATTTCCCTTCCTGCTTCTTCCATTGTGTCTGATTTCCTTTTAGGCCACCTCTTTTGGCTCATGACTTGCGCCTTTCCACTTTTTTCGCTTTTTTCCACTTTTTCTTATGTTGAGGTTAACAGATGGATCTTCTCAAGAACTGACCTAAGAGGAGAGAGAGAATTGCAAAAGAGAGTATAGAGGAAAGAGAAAGACTAGAAATGGAAAGAGAAATACTGAAAAAAAATCGAGAGATGGCTGGCAACCACAAAAGGATAGGAGAGAAGCTTCAAAAGGTTAAAGGACAAGTTGTAATGATTCAAAATGGTGCTTCTATAAGTATTCTTCACACCTTTTACACTTAGATCAATGTGACACTAAATATTATTCAAATATTTTCCTTTATTACATTAGATTTCTCCTTACTTATAGTGCTTAGTCTTCTTGTACTGTTTATTACATTTTCACTTATTGTACTTTTTAAATAGTTGTATCGTCATATAGATAATTGCAACTCATGGTCTGACAGGTCATTTTGGCCTTTTTGTAGTTGTTAATATATCATATCATTTCATTTCTCTCCATCGTGGAGAGACATTGTAGTTGATCTCTCTCTTTTCCATCATTTTTTTCTAACAATGGTGGTGTAGTCAATCCTCTCCCTCTTCTCCTCAATCCTTTGTTCATGTGGATTTTGTTATAAAAATGGTTATTTATTTATTTATATGGATTTTCTTTATCTATTTGCAATATGATAGTAACTTGTTATGTGGAGGTGCCATGTTAGCAGTTATTGCATCATATCTAGTAGATAGATGGTAGGGAAACAATGTGTTTCGTGCTATTGTGAGTAGATTATTGGGTAAAGTTACATGTCATTAATTTTTTGAGGAGCGTACTTTGATATATAGGGATAAATTTATTATCGAAAACTTTTCCATAGCAACAAAATATTGTATTTTTGGATGCTTTCTAGTGCAAAGATATTGTATATACATATACACAACTTATTTATTTGGATTTAACTTGTCTGTAATGCCTTAGCTTATTATTTATTTGAATGTAACTTATTTGCAAGGTCTCATCAGCTGGCTTATTGTTTTTATAGACCTTAGAATGGATTTATTTAATAGTAATTTGATATTCTTAGACAAAAGTATGGCATTTAAAGAAAGAAAGTTAAGCCCGAAAGGAGATGCTTTCAATGGCATTTGAGCACAAAAAGATGAATGTAGATCCATAAATTCATGCATGGGGGGAGATTGTATTTAATGATTGTGACATCTAATCTTTGTCTCAATTTCTCTTATTTATTCTCTCTCCAACCCTTCATTCATGTGACATGTCCCAAACTTATGGGAAGTTTCCATATTCCTCAATATGGTGTTTGTTCTTTGATGATATAGATCAAGGTATAATTTAAATTTATGTTAAGCTATATATAATTTCTCTAACTTGAATTATTGTATTCGACTAAAAAGGCTCTCTCTCTCTCTCTCGGAATCAATAAAACATAAGAAATAAAAGTACACTTTTATTACTTTTATGACGTCTATAAACTTTTTCCTTATATATTTATTAGTAACACTGTTCTATATAGAATACACATACTATATGCAGAAATAAATAGAGGATATTCTAGTGCTTCTGCTAGCAAGAAGATGCTTTTTTCTAATAGTCATTTCACCTATTCTTTATCCAAGTGATTGAATTTGGATCTTTATATCTCTATAGAGAGGAAGAAGCTGATTTTAAACTCTTTAAAGTTCATCTACTTCAAAATCTCCATTGTGCTATCATAATAATAGTATAAGATTTTGAAAGTCTGAATGGTGAAAGTTGTAAATTTTTTTGAAAATATATGTTAGTTGTTTAGTGGGAGATGTGTTTATAAAAAGAAAATTTCCACCCATTTGAGATAAGGGTAAACTTGAAATTATATAGCTAGCTATTTGGGAACTCATTTCTTGTGTATTTAAAAAATAGTTTCCTAAACCTTTATATATTTCATAAATATCACTTTCTAGATTTTTATCTTTTTTAAAAATTTCGTAAAATGTAATACTTAGTGTATTATCATTTACGATTTTTAGGTATTTGAATTTATATAACGGTGTTCTATAGATTTATTTGTAATTGGAAGTTGCTTTAGTATAGTAGTTTTTCCATAGGTAAATGATGTGAGAAGTTAAATCTACATTTATTTGTCTTTGTGAAATTACACGTGTACTTATGTTTATGAGTTTGTATCAATTGAATATTAGAATGTTGTAATCTTGAATGGTAGCCAATCTTTTGATAAATGAAGTAACAAATTTCTTAATTATTTTTGTTTTAGATTATTGATTCTTCAATATCTTATAATCGATTATTATGCTAATTATCTCTATTTTGAAATTCTGTTACAAAAAAAAAATCTTGCACTTGTCCAATTATTGATTTATTTTTTCAATTTAGAGTTGCAAAGCTGGTGCGTAGATCGGTCGCAGTATGCTCACGTAGTGAATCCCGGAAGGTCCCCAAGAACAATGAACTCTACCTTTTTGCACAAAATACAATGTAAAAAGCATGAATGACAAGAGCAAGAGACCAATTGGGTTCAATCTCCCCCCATGCCTTGTGTGAGCACTTCACAAAGCATGTATTTTATGTATATTTCCATCTTCATGCTCAATAATAGCCCAATTTACAAAAATATGACAAGCTTTTAGCTTTTGAGTTTGCTTTTACAAAAATAGGAAATAAAGCTAATGGATGGTGCCCATAGAGTCTGGCACGCCCAACACAATGTCCAAATAGAAATAACATATCCGTGCGCATAGACGCATACAAAATAATAATAAATAATCGATGCCTCAATAGACATGACAAAATATAGGCGTGGCGCCTATCAAAATATAATCCATAGGTCGAATACTTGCTAGACTCTAATGCTTTCCTCCGCCACTGCTGCTATCTCTACACATCAACTGAAGCATTCACAATCGTTAGTAACATAATACAATTAAACCGAAAAAAGTGAATATCTAGCAGTCTTCATCTACATAAATAAATCAACTAGTTAGAAATAAATCCTAACCTTAATTTATTATGAGTGCGCACTCTAAACTCATAAACGTTTATTAATTTAATATGCATTTTGCAGAATCACCCGCTATGGAATCACCCATGTATACACTAAATTAATGAAACGCCCGATGTCGTATTGTTACGCATTCGAGGTGTGAAAACCACCCAAAAGTTGTGTGTGTGATTTGAAACTTTGTACATACTTAGTTGTTGTGTTTACATTTATTATCTGTGTATGAGAGAAGTTTGGAGGCATAGTGATGGGTATGTATGGGAATTTTGGAAATATTATGGATGCGGAGATCGTGTTTTGTGAACATGCTGAGCACAACGTTGTATTATGGACTTTATAATTTATGGCAAGAATGCTACAGTTGAACAAGTTCAGGAACTTTTTGGGATTATAGAAGGTTAGGCTGGTTTAGATATTCAGCTTATCGCATCAAATTTAGAACATATTGATAGGATCTTATCATGCTTTGATATTAGAAAGCATTGGCAAGTGGGAATGCCTAGATTTTACCCTACTTCAGTTTTTACAGGTGTTGATACCTCCATTTATGGGGACACTGTGAAATATGTCCTTAAGGCCAGCATGGATAATATCAAGTTGGATTTCTATGTGATTGGGACATATAAACATGACAATCACATGTTTACTTTGGATGATTTTTATTCAAGACCTTGGACTGCGCTATGACTATGATAAATTTAGCCTAATGGAAATGGAAAAACCAGGGATGGTTATTTTTGACACGGCTATTTTTGAAAAGGGAGCTTTTTGAATCGAAAAGAAAGAGGGAAAAGCAAGGAGCCTGGAAAAGAGAAGGAAAGGGGACAATACTCTGCAGCTTGACGAAGGGAAGAATTACGCTAATCTGGGGAAATAGGGAGGAACAGAGCATTGGAGGATGGACAGAGGAGGAAGATGGAGGGTACTCTGCTGCTCGAAAAGGGGATGATACTCGGTGGCTGAAAGAAAGAGGGGGAGTGATTGTGTTTTCACGAATTTGGGGGAAATCAGAATATCGAAAGGAGGAGTAGTGATCGCTGGTAATATGCACTGTGTTTTTTTGAATTCTCGAGGCATTTCTTGATAAGCCGAAGGTTGGCGAAATCGTCGGAAGGTATCTCTGAGGCTACGATCTCTCTACCAGTTCGGCTTGAGGCGGGAGGAACAGGGCATTCGAGGATTGACGGAGGAGGAAGAAGAAAAACACGCAGGAAGTTGGAGGAAGGAGACGATTCAGACGTCGTATGATTGTGTTATGGATTTGCAGTAATCCAGGATTGTAATCCAGCTTGGAATCAGGAAATGGCGATGCTGCTAATCGATTTGATGTACAAGGACTAGACCAGAAAAACGGGGCTCTGGGAGGAAAATCGTGTCAAAGGCTCTTTGACAATAAGCCCAATTGCAAGTCAATAAATGATAGGCCAATCGGATGAGCTCAAGTGATCCAGCAGATCCGTTTGATTTTCCGTTGGTCGCCTCCACTTCTCTCTAAAAAGTTGCAGGACATGACGAACAGAGAGAATAGTTCGTCTGCTTGTGTGGACAACATCATCATCATCTTCTCCTTTAATAGTTTGTCCCTCCATCTCCCGTTGTTTGTTGCCAGCATAGAAAACACCATGATCTTCATTCATTGTGCCTTTTATTCTGTTGATTCCTGGACAGCATAGTAAACATCAAAATCATTATCAACGTCAGCTTCCGGACCCGACCCTGCAAGAAAGAGGCGTCATGATCATAAGGGGGTGCTGATTAGAAAAACAGAGCAGAAGGGTGGCGGACTGCTGTCTATTGAAGATACTTGACATTTAAGCCTCCGTGCAAGCAACTACAAGGGTGCAATATTTAACCTACCTCTCAAGTAGAGGCTATTGATCTTCATGGAGATATGAAGCCGGGAATGAAGTGATGAAAAAGGAAGATTACAGGTTAACATACATTGGACAGGAAGGTAACAAAACTCCATAGCAATACCACTCAAAAGCTTGCAAGTGTAAAAAACGAAATTGCATGCAACAGTCTCTCTATCTCCATCATTTTCATCTGGGTGTCTTTAGCCACCAACAGGAAGACTATAATTTCTGCATCCACAACTACTTGATCTATATGAAAATTAAAGGTACTATACCTATTTCATGAATGACGAAAGACAATCTCAGTGTCCTGAAAAGAGAAGGTATTTTGTATAGCCTACAGTTGTGGAAATTTCTCATGATGCATCCTTTGTTCAAGAAGAACTTTTTGAACCTGTTCTGAATATGATCAAAGTCCAGACTTTGGAAGAGCAACAGCAATGAATAATTCTGTATTACAAGGTTTAAAGAATTCAATCAAATTGTCATGATTTGAAGAATTATTCTCAGTTTTCATATTGCTCTTGTTAACTGATGCAATCATAAATACTTGGATTCTAATAAGAGCTTGTATACATGACATGGGTTAGTTGCATAGATCACATGTGGATTGAAATGATGTTTCTCTATGCTCAGAGATAACTTGGCAGTAATATATTTGTTACTTGGCATCATATTTGTCTTGATTACTTGCTTCGATTGATCTTTTATCCTTGAATTTATCAAGGACTTCTGTGGTTGCAACATTGCTTTCACAAACCCTTCGACATCTTTGGTGAACCCGATGTGAAAGCGTTGCAGAAATTTCAGGATGGGAGATACTTCAGCCTCTATTTCAGCTTCTTCTACAACTCCAGCTGCATCTACTTCAGCTCCATCAATGACTGCTGCATCAAGTACTTCGACGGAGGATCTAAAACAGATTTTGCAGAATATGTCCATGTATATGCAGCTCCAAAATCAGCAAACACAATTGTATATGTAGCAGCAACAACAATTGCATCAACAGCAGTTGTCTCAGCAAAGACAACTCTATTCAGAGCAGGAGAATGCAAACAGCGCGACTAAGGCTATTGAAGCAGTTGAGAGTGAGAAGAAGCTATTTGACGGGCGTAATGTTTCAGCATATTTGAAGACATATGAGATCAAGATGGGGTTTTTTGGAGTTCCTGCTGGACTTATGAGTAAGTACTTCCTTCGTCTTGTCACACCTTCTTTGAGGACAAAAGTGATTGATCTTTTTATCCAAAATACACATTGGCAAGATTTTAAGAAGGCTCTGAAAGAAGAATACTTCCTTGAGGACTTTGGTATGGCTACTCGGCGGTCATTCCGAGAGTGGGTCTACATGCCAAACAAAGGTCTTGCTGCTTCGGAGTTGATTCGAGAATTCGAAGAGAGGTATAGTCAGCTTGATGCAATTGAACAAAGAGCATTAGATGTTGAAAAAGTTGAGCTTTTCTTGCAAGCTGCAGATCCTGCTCTTCAAGAAGAATTAGGTGAGCTTCTTGAAGATCGCACGAAGCCTATGGGTCTTAAAACTGATTGGTAGGATGCTCAAGATGCAGTCTCGACTTTGACCAACAGGAGGATATGGAAGACTCGCCTACAGAATGGTTCCATGACACCTACACCATCATCTGCTCCTATGCCTACTTCTATCCCTGTTATTTCTTCTCCTCCTCAGCCAGTTTCTTGGCCTATGCCAGTGCCTACTATTTTCACTCCACCTATTCCTCCTGTTCCACGACCGATACCTACACCTTCTGCTCCAAAACCATCCGCTCCATCGGTGCCTACCTCTATTGATGATATAATCAAAGGCATCACAGATTTGACACTAGAGTCAGTCAAAGCGGAGTTGGTGGGTAAGTTGAAGGAGCAGTTTGCTTCGACTACGCCTGCTACTTCTTCTAGTGCTCCTATTGCACCTAGGAGTGCTCCTAGTGCACCTAGGAGAGATCGAAGATGTATTTGGTGTGATAGTACGGAGCATCAGCATTGCAGGGATTGTGACTCTTTCCAGGATGCAAGGAGGCAGAATTTGGTATATTGGGGGCAAGATGGTAAGATTTGGTTGACTGAGACAGGAGCTCCACTTGCTACCAACTTTGGTAAAGGTGGAATGAAGAAGTTAGTGGAGGACATGGCTGCGTGTACTTCTTATGTGACAGCTAGAGGTGATGCTTCTGCATATGGAGTACAGATTGAGAAGGGATCAGAGACTCAGTCAGCGCTATGGACTTATGCTATGGAGACTGCAAGCAAGGGAAATATTCAGCAAACTGTTTTGACTAGTGCAGGCTCTAGCATCAGATCAGAGACAGGTTGGGACTCGCCTGTTGACAGGTATTCTATTTATGCTTATTTGGCTAAATCTCATGGTGTAGATGTATTTTGTTGAGGAGAAGCGTAAGAGGGATGAAGAAAATCCAAGTGCAGCTAAGAAGACTAGAGGGGGTGAGTTTGTTACTCCACCTACTGCAGGACCGTCTTCAAGACCAGGGCTAGATCAACAGATGGAGGATGCTCAAAAGAGAGAAAAGAGGCAAGAGCCTAGAGAGAGAAAGCAGCCAGGATTCAGATTGATGTCCGACATTGAGACATCTATAGACATGAAGAAAATCTTTAATGATAAAATACTTGGCAGTGAGGTGACTTTCACTATTTCTGAGATTTTGGGCATCTCAAAAAGAGAGTTTCAGGATCAGTTTCAGGAGGTCCTGAAGAGGAAAAGACATGCATTGGCTACCACTGATACACAGGGAGTTTTGATTGGAGAGTTGGATGAGGATGAGGGTGAGGTCATGGTTGATAATGCTTCTGTTTTTTCGCAGGTAGAGAAGAGGGTTCAGCCTATGCATTATGCTGAAATTGATGAGCCTGTTTTGATACCGCGTAGTCACTTTTCGCAGAGCCATTGGGCTAGGGAAACTACAGAGACGATGGTAAAGATTGGAGAGAAACAGGTGCCTTATGTTGCATTGGTTGATCATGGTTCAGAGATTAATCTCATAGTTTGTGGAGTTTATGAGAGTAACAGATGGCCTATGGATGTAGAGCATGGGTGGCGTATGAGAGCCGCCAATAATACTGCAGGTGATTTATATGCTGCTTGCCCTAGTGTCAGGGTTTCTATTGGTGATGTAGAGGAGGATTTTCATTTCTTTGTGCAGGATTCATGCTCTTATCCTATAATTCTTGGTCAGCCATTCATTACAGAGATGCGCATAGAAACAAAGGTCATGGATGATGGATCTGCTTATGCACGGATTCGCAGTAAAGATGGTATGAGAGCAGTTCAGTTTATGACTGTATGTGTAAACCATGTTAGAAACAGAGATACTCTCAGAGATGCACCCTTGCCCACTGTGAGGGATTCGGGTTTTCATTAGGTACCGCCGTTTCGCGAGACGACGGTGGTACAGAGGAGAGGAGATTGGAGTTCTCGCCTCCTGGCAGCAGCAGTGTTTTCTCCTCCGATTATGTTGGGATTTCAGCAAACAGTTCGATGAGCTATCAGAAGACTTCTAGATTGTCTAGAGCTGCCAGGCAGTATATATGCAGGAAGGAAAAAAATTTGAAAAATGAAGGAATTTTGGAGGATGATGAGCACATAGATGGGATGTATGACAGTGTGATTTGTGTAGATACGATGACAGAGATGGGAGATATGCTGAAAACTGATATGCTGAATTGTCATGGTAATGTATTAGTGCAATCCTTGGACATGTTTCATGAAATTGCAGATTTTATGTCACAGATTGAGTCAGAGGCTGAGGTAACTCAGCAAAGAGTATTGAGTGCTGAAGAAATTCAGCAAACAGAGTTTCCAACTGGTTATGATCAGCTTTCAGAGAGACAGAGGGCTGAAAATTTTCAGCCAACAGAGTTTACTGCTGAAATATTTCAGCATTCAGAGTTTGGGGCTGTTTCTATGCAGTCCATAGAGTAGAGGGCTGAGAATATTCAGCCATTGGAGTGCAGAATTGCTGATTTACAGCAAGGTTTATGTAATGCAGAAGAGCATAATGAAGCCAGGGTTGACACGAAATACAAAACTGTGGATAAGAAGGTGAAGCCGGTTGCTGTACCGCTTCCACCTGACAGTGATCAGCAAATAGAGAGGGCTGCTAAATAGCAAATTTTGAGGAATCCGGAGCATATTGGTCATACATTTTCAGTAGAGACACTTGCTAAATTGAAAATTGGAAATGGTGATTTCTTGTTACCTATAGAGAAGCAATGCTTTCAGGATATGCTTGAGCGTCATGGAAGGGGATTTGCTTTTTTGCCACATGAGATTGGATGTGTGAATCCTGATATTGTTACTCCTATGGTCATTTTTACTATTCCTCATATCCCATGGAATCTCCGACCTATTCCAGTGCCTAAAGCACACTTGCCAAAGCTGATTGATTTATTGAATGAGAAAATCAGGATGGGAATCCTTGAGCCTTCATCTGCACCATACTCAAACAGGTGGTTTACAGTTCCAAAGAAGAATGGTACTCTTCGATTTATTCAGGACATGCAGCCAGTGAACAGAGTTACTATCAGGAATGTTGGTATAGGTCCAGTTGTGGATGAGTTTGCAGAGGCATTTGCTGGACGTGCCATCTATTCTTTGGGTGATTTGTATTCAGGTTATGATCAGTTTCAGCTGGCTTTGGAAAGCAGGGACATAACCACCATGAGAACTCATATTGGGCTTGTCAAGATGTGTACCTTGCCTCAAGGTGCCACTAATTCTGTTGCGCATATGATGAATGCCATGCATAAGGTCCTTCGTGATTACATACCTCAGTTTACTATGCCTTTCTTGGATGATGTGCCCATTAAGGGGTGTGCAAAAGAAGAGAAGAATGAGAGCCTAAATGAGCAAGGATGCAGATACTTTGTGGCTGATCATATTTCAGCATGTGAGAAGATTTTGGCCAGGCTAGAAGAAGTGAACTTGACACTTTCAAGGCAAAAATCTGTTTTTGGAGTGAATGAGGTTGTCATTGTTGGGCATATGCGTGGATATTATGGCAGGAAACCTTCACCTGATAAGGTGAATGCTATAGGCAAGATTGCAGAGTTTTGTTCTACTACTTCAGAGGTACGGAGATTCATTGGTGCTTGTGTGTTTTATATGATTTGGATACCTCATTTTGCACACATAGCAGATTGTTTGTATCAGCTGCTTCGAAAGGGGCAAAATTTTATTGGGATGAGAGTCACACTAAAGCCATGCGAAAATTGAAGAAGTTATTGCAGAATGCTCCTACTCTCAGGAAAGCGGATTATAATTGTGATAGGCCTATTGTATTGACAGTTGACACTAGTCCAATTGGCATAGGTTGGGCTGTGGGTCAAGATGATGCAGATGGAAATAGGTATGCTATTCGGTTTGGGGCGAAAGTCCTAAACGAGAGACAGAGGAGATATTCGCAAATCAAGAGGGAGTTATTGGGGATTGTCATGGCTCTCAAATGTGACAAGGAGTACTTTATTGGAGCTTCAGTTGTGGTAGAGACAGATTGCTTGCCATTGATTGGCATGATCACAAGTTGCTCTACTCCGGATATAGCCATGTTGAGATGGATTGCATACATCAAGTCATTAAATCCGGAATTTAAACACATAGCAGGGAAAGATAATCCAGTGGCAGATATGTTGTCTAGAGCCAGATATGATGATGAGGAGACTCTACTTGCAGAAGAGGATGATGCAGAAATTTCAGCCACTATGGTTGATCATGTTTGTCATGTCTATGATATTGTGGCTTTCACAGAAGAACTCTATGTTGGAGATTGGTTGCAGATTGGCAGGTACCTTAGTACACTAAGCAAAAGAGATGAATGGAAAGATGAAGAGTTCAAGAAGATCAGAAGGAAAGCCTATGGTTACTTTCTCAAGGACGGATTTCTTTGGAAGCATCCGAAGAAAAGAGGCGGATTACCTTTGCGGGTTGTCTGCGATAGAGAGACACAGTTGCAGGTGATGAGGGAAATTCATGAGAGTCCTTGGGCTGGTCATAGAGGAGTGTGGGCTACTTATGAGAAAATCAAGGAGAAATATTGGTGGAAAGGCATGTATAGAGATGTTTCTCACTTTGTTGAGACTTGCAGAGACTGCCAGATGTATTCAGTAGTGCATCATAGAGATGAGCTTCATCCGACCTATCCGCTATGCATTCATTATAAGTGGGTAGTTGATTTGGTTACCATGCCTATGGGTCTATGGCAGATGAGATACATTGTTTTGGCTAGAGAGGATCTTACCAATCATGTTGAGGGCAAATCTTTGAGAACGAAGACCACTAGTACAGTGTGTAGGTTCTTATTGGAGGAAATTTTCTGCAGGTATGGTTATGTGGGTAAGATCACTGCGGATCGTGGTGATTTGGATGCAGATGAAGCTAGGGAGTTTTTCTCTCAGCTAGGAATCAAGTTGGCTCTAACCACAGCATACAATCCAGAGAGAAACGGAAAGAGTGAAAGAGGACATCCGCCGATAGTGAAAGCATTAGCCAAAGCATGCAGAGGACGGATTGGAGAATGGCCAAGACTTCTACCATTTGCTTTATGGGATGATCGTATGACTCATAGTGTTACCACAGGATATATGCCTGCAGAGTTGATGTATGGTTAGAAACCTGTTATGCCGATTGAGACTTGTGCTTTGACTTGGTCAGTTTTACCTTGGCAGGAGGATTTGATGAGAGAGGAGCTCTTAGCTCTTCGGATTCGACAGTTGGAAAGGAGACCTGAGGATATTCAGCTAGCTATTGACAGGTTGAAAGTTGCTAGACTAAGGAACAAGGACAGGTTTGATAGCAGGCATCGCTTGTGGCCTAGAGCAATAGAAGAGGGAGATTGGGTATTGGTCTTTGATAGCAGCCTTGAAAATAAGCATACTGCACTTCGGAAGATGGTGAAAAGATGGTTTGGGCCATACATAGTCAGACATGTCTTTGATAATGCAACATATGAGCTGATAGAATTGGATGGAACAGTGCTTAGAGTGCCTATTGCTGGAAAAAGAATCAAGATTTTCAAGAAAAGAGATGATGAGGATTATGCATTGGAAGAATTTTCAAGAGAAGAGCAACGACAAGAAACTCCAATGGAAGAGACAGATGATATGGTTGATAATCTTGTTGATCTACCGGAAATGCATAACGAAGAGATTGATTTGTTTGTGGATCTTGATGATAATGATCATGGGTAGTTGGCCCATCCGGAGGATGCGCAGGATTAGAGGGGGTGGATGTCGTATTGCTGCGCATTCGAAGTGTGAAAACCACCCAAAAGTTGTGTGTGTGATTTGAAACTTTGTACATACTTAGTTGTTGTGTTTACATTTATTTTCTGCGTATGAGAGAAGTTTGGAGGCATAGTGATGGGTATGTATGGGAATTTTGGAAATATTATGGATGCGGAGATCGTGTTTTGTGAACATGCTGAGCACAACGTTGTATTATGGACTTTATAATTTATGGCAAGAATGCTACAGTTGAACAAGTTCAGGAACTTTTTGGGATTATAGAAGGTTAGGCTGGTTTAGATATTCAGCTTATCGCATCAAATTTAGAACATATTGATAGGATCTTATCATGCTTTGATATTAGAAAGCATTGGCAAGTGGGAATGCCTAGATTTTACCCTACTTCAGTTTTTACAGGTGTTGATACCTCCATTTATGGGGACACTGTGAAATATGTCCTTAAGGCCAGCATGGATAATATCAAGTTGGATTTCTATGTGATTGGGACTTATAAACATGACAATCACATGTTTACTTTGGATGATTTTTATTCAAGACCTTGGACTGCGCTATGACTATGATAAATTTAGCCTAATGGAAATGGAAAAACCAGGGATGGTTATTTTTGACACGGCTATTTTTGAAAAGGGAGCTTTTTGAATCGAAAAGAAAGAGGGAAAAGCAAGGAGCCTGGAAAAGAGAAGGAAAGGGGACAATACTCTGCAGCTTGACGAAGGGAAGAATTATGCTAATCTGGGGAAATAGGGAGGAACAAAGCATTGGAGGATGGACAGAGGAGGAAGATGGAGGGTACTCTGCTGCTCGAAAAGGGGATGATACTCGGTGGCTGAAAGAAAGAGGGGGAGTGATTGTGTTTTCACGAATTTGGGGGAAATCAGAATATCGAAAGGAGGAGTAGTGATCGCTGGTAATATGCGCTGTGTTTTTTTTGAATTCTCGAGGCATTTCTTGATAAGCCGAAGCTTGGAGAAATCGTCGGAAGGTATCTCTGAGGCTACGATCTCTCTACCAGTTCGGCTTGAGGCGGGAGGAACAGGGCATTCGGGGATTGACGGAGGAGGAAGAAGAAAAACACGCATGAAGTTGGAGGAAGGAGACGATTCAGATGTCGTATGATTGTGTTATGGATTTGTAGTAATCCAGGATTGTAATCCGGCTTGGAATTAGGAAATGGCGATGCTGCTAATCGATTTGATGTACAAGGACTAGACCAGAAAAAAGGGGCTCTGGGAGGAAAATCGTGTCAAAGGCTCTTTGACAATAAGCCCAATTGCAAGTCAATAAATGATAGGCCAATCGGATGAGCTCAAGTGATCCAGCAGATCCGTTTGATTTTCCATTGGTCGCCTCCACTTCTCTCTAAAAAGTTGCAGGACATGACGAACAGAGAGAGTAGTTCGTCTGCTTGTGTGGACAACATCATCATCATCTTCTCCTTTAATAGTTTGTCCCTCCATCTCCCGTTGTTTGTTGCCAGCATAGAAAACACCATGATCTTCATTCATTGTGCCTTTTATTCTGTTGATTCCTGGACAGCATAGTAAACATCAAAATCATTATCAACGTCAGCTTCCGGACCCGACCCTGCAAGAAAGAGGCGTCATGATCATAAGGGGGTGCTGATTAGAAAAACAGAGCAGAAGGGTGGCGGACTGCTGTCTATTGAAGATACTTGACATTTAAGCCTCCGTGCAAGCGACTACAAGGGTGAAATATTTAACCTACCTCTCAAGTAGAGGCTATTGATCTTCATGGAGATATGAAGCCGGGAATGAAGTGATGAAAAAGGAAGATTACAGGTTAACATACATTGGACAGGAAGGTAACAAAACTCCATAGCAATACCACTCATCAGGCAATGACTCTGGATCATAATCTAGTTTCAAGGCACTGGTTTGGAAGATCAATATCATAATGCTGCTGAATGGAGTGTTTTTGAGATTGATTTTTGTAACCCATGAGTGAATCAGAAGTCAGCAGATCAGAAGTCATACTTCAGTCTGTGAACACAGAAAAGTCTCAGTCACTTCAGCAATGTGACTGTACAGCTGCTACTGTGACTGAAAGCTTGCAAGTGTAAAAAACGAAATTGCATGCAACAGTCTCTCTATCTCCATCATTTTCATCTGGGTGTCTTTAGCCACCAACAGGAAGACTATAATTTCTGCATCCGCAACTACTTGATCTATATGAAAATTAAAGGTACTATACCTATTTCATGAATGACGAAAGACAATCTCAGTGTCCTGAAAAGAGAAGGTATTTTGTATAGCCTACAGTTGTGGAAATTTCTCATGATGCATCCTTTGTTCAAGAAGAACTTTTTGAACCTGTTCTGAATATGATCAAAATCCAGACTTTGGAAGAGCAACAGCAATGAATAATTCTGTATTACAAGGTTTGAAGAATTCAATCAAATTGTCATGATTTGAAGAATTATTCTCAGTTTTCATATTGCTCTTGTTAACTGATGCAATCATAAATACTTGGATTCTAATAAGAGCTTGTATACATGACATGGGTTAGTTGCATAGATCACATGTGGATTGAAATGATGTTTCTCTATGCTCAGAGATAAATTGGCAGTAATATATTTGTTACTTGGCATCATATTTGTCTTGATTACTTGCTTCGATTGATCTTTTATCTTGGAATTTATCAAGGACTTCTGTGGTTGCGACATTGCTTTCACAAACCCTTCGACACCGAAAAGGACAGGCGTCCCCATCAACTTCTCGCACAAAGAATCCACTTTGTGTATGAGCCCCAGTCATCAAAGTTTACTAAATCCACCGTAAAACCTCATGGAATCCACCGTGGCATATGCCTCCTGGCATCATACCCCCGGGGTGGGATAGCAATTGACCTCAATTGCTATTAGCTCAATGTGGAGCTAAGAGAGTGGGGAAAGCATTTGAGTCTCTAGCGTGCATCCATTGTGCTTCCTCTATAGGATGGTTATTAAATTTAACTAGATATCTAGAATACCTTCGGCCAGTTCTAGTGGTCATAAAGTCAGTGTCTATGATAGCTTCTGGTTCAAGTATTTTAGTCTCTTCCTCTAATAAAGGTGGGTTTTCATAAACAGGGTGGACAGGTAATTGGCCTCTAAATGGTCTCAATAAACTAATATGAAATGTATTGTGAATTTTCCAATGAGATGGTAATTCTAACTTGAATGCATTGTCATTAATTTTATGAATGATTCTAAATAGTCCATAGAAACTAGGAGCTAGTTTGACAACTGGATGTCTATCTACACTTTGCAGTCTACGTTTTTCTATTCTCAACCAAACATAATCATCAACTTTGAAATTCATGGCTTGTCTTTTCTTGTTGGCTTGTTTGGTATATGATTGCTGGGCTTTAGCAATCATATCTTTAACCTCATCAAAAATACTGTTATGCATACTAGCAATATAATCAGCACTCTGAATTCTATTAGACAAAGATGCAACAGGTGTAGATAATCTATATCCATAAATGACTTCAAACGGTGCTTTCTTTGTAGATGTGTGCGGTGTATTGTTATATGCAAACTGTAATAAATGCAAATGAGTGTCCCATGTCGGTGGTTTAGAGATAGTATATGCACGTAAAAGATCTAGAATGGTGCTGTTTGTGGCTTCTGTTTGTCCATTAGTTTCTGGATGAAATGCAGATGAGAAATCAATCTTTGTGCCTAGGTTAGCAAACAGTGTAATCCAAAAATTATTACAAAATCTAGAATCACGATCTGAAATGATAACTTTTGGCAATCCATGGTTAGTAAAAACAGTTTTAAAAAACAATTGTGTTGCCTGTGATGCTGTTAAATTTTTCTTACATGGAATGAAATATGCTTGTTTACTAAATCTATCTACAACTATCCAAATCATATCATGATTAGATTTAGTATTTGGTAAACCAGTAATGAAATCCATAGAAATTTGTTCCCAAGGTTTAGATGGAATAGACAAAGGCATAAGTAATCCATACTATTTACCATGATGTCTCTTAACTCTTTGACAAATCAAACATTCAGAAACGAAATTAGATACATCTGCATCCATATACGGCCAATAAAAATCTTCAGTTAACATACGTAATGTAGATATGATACCTCTATGACCTTGATATGGGGGACAATGAATTTCATTCAAAACAAAAGATCGGAATGGAATAGTAACACACAGTCTCTTTTCATAAAACATAAATCCATCATTATATGACAATGAATCAACAGGAATGAAATTATTTTGAACTAATTTATTCCGATCAGAATGAAAAGTAATATCCTGGTGATATGTATCTTTCATAGCAATCAAAGAATCAAAAGATATGACAGAAATATTATGAATGGCGGGTCTTCTACTCAATGCATCAGCCACTACATTTTCTTTTCCAAGTTGGTATTGAATGATAGGATGAAAACTTTGAATAAAGGAGGCCCATTTGATATGTCTGTCAGAGATTTGGGGTTGGCTAAGTAAATGTCTAATACTTTGCTGATCGGTCTTTATCATAAATTCTGAACCCATTAAGTAGTGTTTCCACTGTCTTAATGCTTGTACAACTGCTAATAGTTCTTTGTCATATGTGAAATATTTTAGCTCAGAGGGTTTCAACTTACAACTAGAATATGCTATAGGATGATTGTCTTGCATAAGTACGGCTCCTATTCCTGATCCGCTAGCATCGGTCACAACTAGAAAGAATGGTCTATTAAAGTCAGGCAACTGTAGAATAGGGGCATTGGTTAATGCATGTTTCAGTAAGTCAAAGGATTTCTGCTGATTTTTGGTCCATTGATAAACAATTCCTTTCTTGAGAAGTTTGGTTAATGATAAAGCAAGTAATGAAAAATTACGTACAAACTTCCTATAGAAACTAGCAAGACCAAGGAATGAGCGTAACTCATGCACGTTTTTAGGAACATGCCAATTGAGTATTGCATCAATTTTCTTAGGATCAACTTTTATTCCTTCAGATGATACAATATGACCTAAATACTCAATTTCTGTCTTAAAGAATTCACTCTTTTCAGGATTTGCATACAGTTGATTTTCTTTCAATAACTGAAAAACCAATGTCAAATGCTCATAATGTTCTTTCTTATTTTGACTAAACACCAAAATATCATCAAAGAAAACAATTACACAATATTGATATTTCAGAAAGATACGGTTCATCATTCTACTAAAGGTAGCAGGTGCATTAGTCAATCCGAATGGCATGACTAAAAATTCGTAATGACCAAACTGTATTCTGAATGCAGTCTTGAATATGTCAGATTTATCTAGCCTCACCTGATGATAACCAGACTTAAGGTCAATTTTACTAAATATAGAAAATCCTTGCAATTTGTCCATAAGGTCATCAACTCTAGGAATAGGATACCTATTCTTTACAGTGATCTTATTTAAAGCTCGATAGTCAATACACATACGATAGGTATTATTATTTTTCTTGACTAACAATACAGGTGCACCGAATGGAGAACTGCTAGGTCGAATCAAACCTCTATTTAGTAATTCCTCAACATGACTCTGGATTTCTTTTTGCTCTATCTGGTTGTGCCTATAGGGTGCTTTGCAAGGTGGTTGTGTGCCAGGGATCAAATCTATCTTATGGTCTTCTGGACGTGAAGGAGGTAAACCTGGTGATAGGTCTTCTGCAAAACAGTCCTTAAAATATGCAAGAAATTCCTTATGCCTAGGGTGCATATGATTTTCCTTTACTTGCAATTCATTTACCCAAATGAGATATGATTTACTACTCTTGCGTAATGCACGTTTTTCTTGAGTATGCGAAAGCAGTGGAAAAACATTAGATGCATGCATACCATATAATGTAATAAATTTTCCTTGAAAATTAATATTCATTGTGTGTGTGGAATAATCTATATCTGGATTATGCTGGTGTCACCAAGGCATTCCTAAAATAATGTCACTCGACTGTAATGGAATAACTAAGAAATTTCTTCTTTCAGTGTATGAACCAATTTGAATCTCTAAATCTTGCACTTCCTATGTACCATTATACCTAGTGCCTAAAAATGCAGCTTTTATGCGATAATGCGTAGGTACAGTCTGTAATTTCAATTCCTTTACCAATTTTGCTGAAATAAAATCATGAGTATTACTGTCATCATGCAAAATAGTCTTTTCCTTTCCATGCACCAAACATTTCATAGTTAATAATGAATGTGGAGTAGGCATATCTGGTAAAGTATCGGAAGTAGTAATGGTGTCATCCTCATCTTCAGTGAAATTAGGCATATCTTCATGTTCGTCTTCGTCCATGGCTCCAAGATAGTTGATATGAGCTGGTGGCTTCTTTGAATGACAATTTGCTGTGAGATGTCCAGGCTGGTGATATTCATAGCATACTATTGGCTTGGCTTTGGTTACATTATTTGCAATGGCGGGAAGTCTAGGTACATTTGGATTTGGCTGTGGAATAGGCTTAGGGTTTGGATTGACATTGGATGGTAATGTAGGTGGTTTAGCCCAATTCTTGCAGAAAGATGATGAAGAGAAACGACCTCGATTAAATCTTCTAAAATTGGAATTGAATTGTTTAGATCCATAATTACCATTGGCTTGGAATTGCTGTGGTCGTCTGTCTCTACCACGTAACTTATCTTTAGTGTTGTGAGCTAGTGAAATGGCGTCTTCAAGAGTAGCAGGCTTGAACATGTTCACTTCAGCGTAGTAATGTCCAAGAAGTCCAGACATATGCTTCCGCTTATGTGTCGTCTCTGGTACGTCTTCAAGCATGCGTAGCTATAAGAGTGCATTCCAAAAACGCTCTGTATACTGTGGTATAGGCTCACGATCCCGTTGTTGAAGTAGATCCCATTGCTTGATAGCCTTCTCATGAAATTGCGGTGGAAGGAAATTCTGCATGAACTTCTTCTTGAAATCTTCCCAAGTAGCAGGACATTCTATGCTCTTGTGTACTAGAGTCCACCAAAGTGATGCTCTGTCTACCAAATGATTAGTAACACACTTAATTTTATCTTTTTCTGGATAGGTTTCCTCATGGAAATAGTCATCAAACTGACTAATGAATGATAAAACAGTCTTTCCTTCTCGTATGCCATTGAAAGTGCGAAATTTCAAACTTCGTTTACTTATCTTTGATTCCTTGCGAATGGTTTGAGCTTCAAGAGTGGCGTCGATGGTACGTCGAATCAAATCTTCAGCTTGAGGTTCTTCTTTGTCGGTAGACGCTCTTTGTAATTTTGCCAGTTGCGCTTGCAATGCTTGCCTAGCCCTTCGTTCTTCTTCCAATTGCATCATGATTAAGTCCAGCTTTTGCTCCATCGTAGGCTTAGGTAGGTCGTCTTCAGCCATAGGATCATCCATATGTGGTTCCGTCATCCTGTAAAACTCAAAAGACCTTTCTCACTCAAAATCAGGTTAGCAAGATGAGCGTAGCTCAAATTCGGGATTACAAGGCTATGTGTTTTTGGGTATTTCTTTCTCAATCTTCAGAAAATTTGCAATTTTTCCTTCTTCGTATGCTAAAAATGCTTCAGCAAACCTGCGTATGGGTAGAATACTTTGCCATGAACAACTTTGCAGTTCGGAGTTTCTGCACAGGAACAACCCTTCTAGGAGTTTTGAGCACAAGTCAGTTCTGACTCCAGTTGACTAGTCTGACTTGCAGAGTTACAGACTTAGGTGACTTGCAGAGTTGCAGACTTAGCCGACTTAGTGAACTTGCAGAACTTGATCACGATTGACTTGCAGAACTTGATTTCTGGAGTGCAGGACCTGGAGTTGTTGACTTGCTTGTCTTGTCTGACTTGATTAAGCTTAAGGAATTAAGCTTAATAGATTAAGCTTGATAAGGGGGGCTTAATGGATCAAAAACGGCGCAGTCATAGGGGGGGGCCGTTTTTGCCGCCGCGATTCTCGGGATACTGCCGCTTGCAAACGATTTTTTGGAATTGAAGCTTTCTTAAGCTTCTAATAAGCTTATTGATTATTAATATTAAGCTTTGAAGCTTGATGAAAGAAGTTCCTCTGTTTATCCACGACTTTGGTGAAGGAGATGAATGTGTGGTCCTCCGCCTGTACACCCTGGTCCTTCGCGATCTGATAACAGAAACAGGGGTTCTTGATTGCCAGAAGTCTGCCTGTATCGACAGTTAGCGACGAGATTGACTGTAGAGCCCGATCGTTCCAGGAGCTCCGCCTTCGCACGAGATGGGTAGCGATTGGAAGCTCTTAATCTCAGCTCCGCTCTGATACCACTAGTGCGCAGATCGGTCGCAGTATGCTCACGTAGTGAATCCCGGAAGGTACCCAAGAACAATGAACTCTACCTTTTTGCACAAAATACAATGTAAAAAGCATGAACGACAAGAGCAAGAGACCAATTGGGTTCAATCTCCCCCCATGCCTTGTGTGAGCGCTTCACAAAGCATGTATTTCATGTATATTTCCATCTTCATGCTCAATAATAGCCCAATTTACGAAAATATGACAAGCTTTTAGCTTTTGAGTTTGCTTTTACAAAAATAGGAAATAAAGCTAATGGACGGTGCCCATAGAGTCTGGCACGCCCAACACAATGTCCAAATACAAATAACATATCCGTGCGCATAGACGCATACAAAATAATAATAAATAATCGATGCCTCAATAGACATGACAAAATATAGGCGTGGCGCCTATCAAAATATAATCCATAGGTCGAATACTCTCTAGACTCCAATGCTTTCCTCCGCCACTGCTGCTATCTCTACACATCAACTGAAGCATTCACAATCATTAGTAAAATAATACAATTAAATCGACAAAAGTGAATACCTAGCAATCTTCAGCTACATAAATAAATCAACTGGTTAGAAATAAATCCTAACCTTAATTTATTATGAGTGCGCACTCTAAACTCATAAACATTTATTAATTTAATATGCATTTTGCGGAATCACCCGCTATGGAATCACCCATGTACACACTAAATTAATGAAACGCTCGAAAAGGACAGGGGTCCCCATCAACTTCTCGCACAAAGAATCCGCTTTGTGTATGAGCCCCGGTCATCAAAGTTTACGGAATCCACCGTAAAACCTCACGGAATCCACCGTGGCATATGCCTCCTGGCATCAAAAGCATTAAAAAATTATGATTAAATTATTGATACTTAGGACATGATCATATAAAATTATGGATATTTTGTTCTCTATTAGAATTTAAAAAGTGTTTCTTCTGTTCAATCAAGCAATGGATTTCGAGAGTTGTTCAACATATGAAAAAGTAACAAAAAAAGTTGGTTATCTTAATTGCCTAATCATAGAAAAAACCTTTTTGCTTAATGATATTTAATAGTTTGGTGATACTTGAAAGTTTTCAAAATCTCTAAATACAATACTCAATTTCAATATGTTTTTGATATTTGTAATATTTTGAACATCTTTAGATATTAGTTGTTTACCACTAAAAGTATCCTTACACATTCTTACCCATATCGAATCAATCTTCTTTTTTGTTGATATTTTTAGTGCTTTTTTTGTATTGTCCAAAATGTCATTTATAATGTGAGATTTTCCATTTAGCTTGCTCATGATATGTATATATTGGTTTGGATTTAAATCTTTGCTCACAATTTAAAAAAGTGAAAAGTGTAATTCTCATAATCTATAATTTCTTTAGATGTTAAAACATTATGTATTAGATTATCTATTTACATATTACTAATATCTTCATATTTTTGAACACCATCATTGATAAACTTTCTAAAGTTAATTTCTTTTCTATAATCTCTTTATTTTTTTAACATTTCAAAAAATTCTAATCAATCAATGTTGATACTTATTTTGTTCTCTTTATATATATTTTTGGATAAAAATTCTTTTAAAGCACACTTTACTTGTTTAGGTCAAACTTTACCTAACACATAAGTACTTTCATATTCCATTTTTATTTTATTCCTAGTAATAAACTTGATTTATCTTTTAAAAATATTAGTAAAATATATTGAATTTCATTTATATTGATAATACATTGATTTTTGATCTAGAAGTACTAGATTGTTGCTTGTAACCAAGTTCACATATCTATATAAATCCCATTTGTAGTGCAATTTATCTCTCGTGCATTTTATTCAAAAATTTTAGTGTTTTAATTTTTTATTTAATTTCATATTATGTGGACAAAAACACTTTGGTATTTTCTTTTAAATCACATAACCACCTCTTTCACATATGTATTATTGTGTATTTTCATGAAAGTTTTTATTATAATGGAATTTTTTCATTATATTTAATACTTTTAATCATATTTATTCTAAAATAAATGGTGTCACAACAAGAGTAGGGCAACGAGAGATTGGGTATCGCTATTAAGACTTTTTGAACATTCAAAAAGGGTAAGTTATTGATAGCTTTGACTAAGATAGACCATCTACGCTTGTCGTGCTCCCCACAGAGTATGGCTCGCGTCGAGACTTTCGGTTGGAAATTGGAGTAACTTTCAAAAGCTCCCCCAAAGGAGGGCCAACCAAGCCATATGTTTTTTAAATTGGGATTTTTCGTTAAGCTTTAAAGACGATGTATAAACCCATTAAATTTTAATCATGTAGTAGATAATGATAAATCATATATAATAAATGTAATGTGTGTTATAGCATGTATCATTTCGATTACGTATTGAATTGACCTTTCTACATAACTTAAGACAACCCTAACCTTGTGTCATGATTAAATAGGAAAGGGCTCGATACAATCAAAAGAGTCCTATGAGGCCATCATTTTCATGTACGGTTCGCAAGCCTAGTTTATGTAGTAAAGCCTAAGATAAATGCATAGTTTCAATTCTATTTCATTGCATGAACAATATTTGGTAAGCTCATTTAAATATGGAAACATAAGTTATAATGAAAGTGAGAATCAAATTAAACTATTACACTTGCATAAATATGGTTTTGGCAAATGCAGGACTCAAAAGCCCCACAGTGGAAGAGCCAAAAATTATTAATCCAAGAAAATACCATATTGTTGATTGCAACCAAGTTCACATATCTATATAAACCCTATTCGTGGTGCAATTAATCTCTCTTCAATTTTATTTAAAAAATTTAGTATTTCAATTTTTAATTTAACTTTCATATTATGTGGACAAAAAAACTTTGGTATTTTCTTTTAAATCACATAGCCACCTTGTTCACATATGTAATGTTGTATATTTTCATGAAATTGTTTATTATAATGGATTAATTTTTTCATTATATTTAATACTTTTAATCATATTCGATCTAAAATGTATGGTGTCACAACATATACATCATAAATTTATAATATCTTGTTTTGGATATGTCTTGATGAGTTGTTTCATTAATGTACTTTGAAACTTATGAATATGTTTTATTTAGCTTTAATTTTTTTTTCATATGTTATCATCACTCGTTTTATTTGCCTTAATGTATGCATGCTTATATTTAATGTAATTGTAATACAAGTATATATGTCTTTATATGGAAGATGTGTCTTGTATTCTTCCTAATATCTTCTAAGAAGTACTCTTTCTTCAAGGCTTTCTTGAAGGCAAGCCAAGATTGACTCCATGCATAAAGCTCATTGATGTGTGTCTTTAGGGAAGAAGTAATCGACCACACAAAATACTAGCTCATCATATGCACTAGCACACCAAAGAACTCTAGCTTTGATTCATAAAGCTTCAGATAGCTTGAGACAATGCACCCTTCAAAAAGTCTCTTCCAATTTTCTATCGCTTCCATTGCCGTGGGGTAGCTGCCCCAACCTCATACTACACATTCTCTTAAGTTGTATCTCTTGCAACATATGATGGTGGTGTTGATATAGTTGCATGTATGCATTAAAGGTCCATAAAAGCTACTTTAACTCATCACTAGAATATGATAAACCTATTGATAGAGGCGGTTCTCCCATCTTGCTAACAATCTGGATGTGGCTTTTACATGTTGAGCTCACCAATGATGTGGAAAAGCAATTGTGTTGAGCCACCAATCCACAAAGGATAAGAAGTGAGGCAAGATGAAAGAAGGAAGATATACGAATATAAGCAAGGAGTTACGCCTTTAGACCCAAGATATCATTTTAAGCAAAGCTCCATTCAATCAAAGTGTATTCATTCTCCTTGTAGCCTTAACGTCATACTTTAGCAACACCTAGAAAACCCAAATAAATTCCTACCACGAGGTAAAATCACGAGTAGTATTAGCACAAAACTCTTTAGATTGGCACATCCCTTAGACCATGAAGCTTTTTCAAAGTACTTCTTCTATGCATGTGGCTCATAAATGTACAAGAATAAGATGAAATAGAGTTGGAAGGCACTAAAGGCACTCCTATAAATCCTCTACTAAATCACCTATAATCCATGTAGTATGGGTTTCTTTATAGCATACTGTAGATGTACTTCATGGATGTCCAACATTAAATCACAACTCTATTTAATAGATGATCTATTCATCTGGTCACATTCAACAAGTACTCTTGCTATAGACCAGAGCGACTTGAAAATATCCTGAGATTCTGTAGTGTGGAGGTTCTTACCATACAAACCAATGAGGGCATTACAAACATAGACATGTAATTCATACCAGTTTACATGTGTTGCCTCACAAAGTTTTCTCCCCATTTCCAAATCTACTAGGGGTGCACAAGCTTAGATTAGCTAGGCAAACATATATATACTCATGACTCTCAATCCCTTCATTTTACATGGTCACATAAAGGTTTACTGCCTCCACTACCTTTCCAATTTCAATTTAATTTGCAACTGCAATGGTATATGATAAGGCAGTGCATTCTTTCAAGTTGTGAAAAACCTAGATAGCCTCTACATGGCCGGCATAGAAGGTGAAGGAATTGACCATGTATTCACCGATCATTTTATGAGTTTCAAGTCCATGCTGCCTATGGCATTCAAAGAATCTCTTAGTAGCACGCAATGTTTGTATGGCATTTAATAATCTGAAAACTATGTAGTGGCCATTTTTCAGAAAAAAGGATGCAAAGTCTAGGCTGACACTCTAGAGGTTGTCACCATTTTCAGAAAAGGATGCAAAGTTTGGGTCGACACTCTAGAGGCTGTCTTTGATCAAGAACTCCTTCCAATGCTAATATATCATCTGTTAATGATGATGGGTTTCCACTTCTTCACACCTTCCTATGGCTACATGGTTATTCTTGTATTGTGGTCATTCTTCCTAATGATTTTCTTGCCATGGAAGCTAGTACTATGCTCCCTAATTAAATAGTGCTCCCTCCTTTGATTATGCACCCATGTTGACATACTGTCCTAGATTCTTGCTATTGACTCCCTTTCATCTCCTCAAATTTTTTGTTCCTATATGCCCATAGCATGAGTGTCCTTGTAACGTGCCTAGGTCGCGACATGTTTTAGTAGTCTGATCTAAAAGATGCCACATGGCACTCCTACGGAATATCACAGGGTTTGTCGGTTAGCGACTCTCGAGTCTACTCTACCTTGAAACATATCGACCAACCCTATTCAGATCAACGTGAATCTTCTTGGGTTTCTAATGGTCAAGTCATTCTATAGCCTTCTAGCGTCGGTCTTCAGACGACGATCTACTTTGCGCAGAGTATCTAAACCGAGGCAGACTCATATTGCACATGGTTCGAAGAGAATGGGAAATCAGAGGGATGCATCGCTCGACCTCTCTACCCATAGGGTAATGTCCCATCCTGGTCCCCTAAAATGGTTTGAGCCAAGGTTCTACCCTACATTATCTAAGGTCAATTCATCATCACAATTTGAATGTTGAGAAGCCTTCCAGTTCTCTCGAACCACCTTGCTATAGGATGAACCCGCGGGGGGTTTCGCCCACCTGCTTCCCTTGATAGCTGCATTCATACGGTGACACCATAGCATACCAACAACACATCACAACCCTTAAGTGGAGCAATGGAAAAACTCTTCACTGTCCACATATCCTTGTATATGCAACCAAAGCTTTACAATGAGTGGTGTGATAGGCTCTGTATGGCCTTTACATGCCATTCCAACTTTCCTCGTGGATCCCATCTCATTCTCTCTGATGCCTGGATGGTAACACATACAAGCAGCTTCCTTAATAAAGTCGTTAGTCACATGTTCCTTTACATAATTTTATGCACTGACACAAAAACAGATCAGAAAAATTCGTTGAAAGGAAACTTTATATTAAAATTTCAAGTGAGATACAAATCACGTCCATGCGACAATTCCCTCAATCCGTAAGGATGCATCTTATTTTCCTCCAATTTTCCGCCCTTGCACTAGTCACAATTTTCCTCCAATTTTTTGCCTTGCACTAGTAACAAGGCCTCAATATTCCTTCCCGAGTCATGTAGACCATCTGAGTAGGAATCGAGGCAGGGGATTTCCCCCCTTGGCACCCAAGTATCCTCCTATGAACAGATGTTTCTACAGAGAGACCTCTCACGATGGGTTCGGTCCACATTCTCGATGTGGCTATCAAAAACTCCCTTGGATAGGGTTGGCAGCTAGTTGGGGGGTGCTCAACACGTCTTTCCAAGGTATTTCAACCTGAATCAAAGTTGAAAGATTTTCTTCTTATCAATTCCTTTGTTAGATGACTCTTTTCCAAATAGGTGTTCCTAAGTACAAACACAAGCAGAAGTGCACCATATGTACTAGAAAATTCTTTGTTCTCTGCCGAAATAAATTCCGATTTGATATGATAGCATCTAGTCTCAGCTTTATCTTGTTATTGTCCAAGATTTCTAGAGATAACCTAATTTAATTTCCTTATTGTTTTGAATGAAGGAGTATCATTGCAATGTTAATTGTAATTCGGGACATTGGCTTCCCTACAAGGAAACCCTACGTATTCATTCGGGACATTGGCTTCCCTACAATGAAGCCCTACGTATTCATTTGAAATAGGGTTTGTCGTGTAATTCATATAGCTACTTAAGGACTTTGAACTCCTTTCAGCTTCAAGTAATATGGGCCTTGATAAGAATCCTTCAACTCTTTAGGGTTTGAAATTCTTTCAACTTCCTAGGAGCCCTATGTATTCTATCACAAATTCAATCTATGTTTTGTGAGATGTAATAGGAATTTTCTATTATTTCCACCAAGCAAACCAATGCGAATGCAGAAAATCTATCAATCTAATGTGTATTATTGAAACTTTTCATATATATATATATATATATAAGCATGAAATTTCCATGCAATTTATGTGCAATTTAACGACTTCTAAGTGCAATTTTAATTGATCACCTAAGATGAATACTTATATTTAATGTAATTGTAATATACAAGTATATATGTCTTTATATGGAAGATGTGTCTTGTATTCTTCCTAATATCTTCTAAGAAGTACTCTTTCTTCAAGGCTTTCTTGAAGGCAAGCCAAGATGGACTCCAGGCATAAAGCTCATCGATGTGTGGCTTTAGGGAAAAAGTCATCGACCACACAAAATGCTGGCTCATCATATGCTCTAGCACACCCAAGAACTCCAGCTTTGATTCATAAAGCTTCTGATAGCTTGAGACAATCCACCCTTCAAAAAGTCTCTTTCAATTTTCCATCGCTTCCATTGTCGTGGGGTAGCTGCCCCAACCTCATACTACACATTCCCTTAAGCTGTATCTCTTGCAACATATGATGGTGGTGTTTATATAGTTGCATGTATGCATTATAGGTCCATAAAAGCTACTTAAACTCATCACTAGAATCTGATAAACCTATTGATAAAGGCAGTTCTCCCATCTTGCTAACAATCTGGATGTGGCTTTCACACGTTGAGCTCACCAATGATGTGGAAAGGCAATTGTGTTGAGCCACCAATCCACAAAGGATAAGAAGTGAGGCAAGATGAAAGAAGGAAGATATATGAATATAAGCAAGGAGTTACGCCTTTAGACCCAAGATATCATTTCAAGCAAAGCTCCATTCAATCAAAGTGTATTCATTCTCCTTGTAGCCTTGAAGTCATACTTTAGCAACACCTAGAAAACCCAAATAAATTCCTATCACAAGGTAAAATCACAAGTACTATTAGCACAAAACTCTTTAGATTGGCACATCCCTTAGACCATGAAGCTTTTTCATAGTACTTCCTCTATGCACGTGGCTCATAAATGGACAAGAATAAGATGAAATAGAGTTTGAAGGCACTAAAGGCACTCCTATAAATCCTCTACTAAATCACCTATAATCCATGTAGGATGGGTTTCTTTATAGCATACTGTAGACGTACTTCATGCCTGTCCAACATTAAATCACAACTCTATTTAATAGATGATCTATTCATCTAGTCACATTCAACAAGTACTCTTGCTATAGACCAGAGCGACTTGAAAATATCCTGAGATTCTCTAGTGTGGAGGTTCTTACCATAAAAACCAATGAGGGCATTACAAACATAGACATGTAATTCATACCAGTTTACATGTGTTGCCTCACAAAGTTTTCTCCCCATTTCCAAATCTACTAGGGGTGCACAAGCTTTCATTAACTAGGCCAACATATATATACTCATGACTCTCAATCCCTTCATTTTACATGGTCACATAAAGGTTTACTGCCTCCACTACCTTTCCAATTTCAATTTAATTTGCAACTGCAATGGTATATGAGAAGGCAGTGCATTCTTTCAAGTTGTGAAAAACCTAGATGGCCTCTACATGGCCAACATAGAAGGTGAAGGAATTGACCATGTATTCACCGATCATTTTATGAGTTTCAAGTCCATGCTGCCTATGGAATTCAAAGAATCTGTTAATAGCACGTAGTGTTTGTATGGCATTTAAGAATCTGAAAACTATGTAGTGGCCATTTTTCATAAAAAAGTATGCAAAGTCTAGGCCGACACTCTAGAGGTTGTCACCATTTTTAGAAAAGGACGCAAAGTTTGGGCCGACACTCTAGAGGCTGTCTTTGATCAAGAACTCCTTCCAATGCTAATACATCATCTCTTAATGATGAGCTCGCCTTGCAGACGATGATGGGTTTCCACTTCTTCACACCTACCTATGGCTACATGGATGTTCTTGTATTGTGGTCATTCTTCCTAATGATTTGCTTGCCATGGAAGCCAGTACTATGCTCCCTAATTAACTAGTGCTCCCTCCTTTGATGATGCACCATGTTGACATACTGTCCTAGATTCTTGCTATTGACTCTCTTTCATCTCCTCAAATTTTTTGTTCCTATATGCCCATAGCATGAGTGCCCTTGTAACATGCCTAGGGCGCGACATCTTTTAGTAGTCTGATAAATTAAGGTTAGGATTGATTTCTAACCAATTGATTTATTTATGTAGCTAAAGACTGCTAGGTATTCACTTTTGTAGATTTAATTGTATTATTTTACTAACGATTATGAATGCTTTAGTTGATGTGTAGAGATAGCAGCAGTGGCGGAGAAAAGCATTGGAGGATAGTGTGTATTCGAGTTATCACTTATATTTTGATGGGCGCATACCTTAGGCATGGCACCTATATTTTGTCGTGCCTATTTATTAAGGCATTGGATATTTATTTATTATTTTGTATGTGCATGGGCGCACGGTTATGATATTTGTATTTCGACATTGTATTGGATATGGCTGACTCTTTGGGCGCTCGCCCATTAGCTTTATTTTCTATTTGGCACTAAAGCAAACTGAAAAGCCAAAAGCGTGCTATTTTGTAATTTGGGCTATTATTTGAGCTTGAAGATGATTAATACATAAAATACATGCTTTGTGGAGCGCTCACACAAGTCATGGGGGGAGATTGCACCCAATTGGTCTCTTCTTCATGTTGTGCATGCTTTCTACCTTGAGCTTTGTGCAAAAAGTAGAGTTCTTTTGTTCTTGGGGACCTTCCGACGCTCACTACACGAGCATACAGTATCGGATTGGAGCAACAGTGGTATCACAGCGAAGCTGAGATCAAGAGCTTCCAATCGCTACCCATCTTGTGCGAAGGCAGAGCTCCTGGAACAATCGAGCTCTATAGTCAATTTCATTGCGAACGGTCGATACGGGTGGATTCCTGGCGGTCAAGAACCTCTGTTTACAGCCTCTGATCGCTCGCGAAGGACCAGCCGGAGGAAGTGGAGGACCACTCCTACATTTTCTTCAACAAGTCCTTTTTTCTCAGAAAAAACAGAGATAAGCTTCATATCTAATCTTTAAAGTTTAAGCTAAAGCTTAAAACTAAACTTTTAAAAAGCTTAGTATTTCAAATCGTTAAAATGGTGGCAGGAGTGGCATCTTTTCGTGATTTTCGGCGGCTGAAAACACCCCACCTAAAATTCCTCGTATGATGCCAGGAGGCATATTTCACGATGGATTCCGTGCCACGGTGGATTTCTTGAGGTTTTACGGTGGATTTCGTAAACTTTGTTTACAGGGACTCATACGCAATGTGGATTCTTTGTGCGAGAAGTCGATGGGGATGCCTATCCTTTTCGGGCGTTTAGTTAATTTAGTGTGTACATGGGTGATTCCATAGCGGGCGATTCCGCAAAATACATATTAAATTAATAAACGTTTATAAGTTTAGAGTGTGCAGTTGTGATAAATTAAGGTTAGGATTGATTTCTAACCAATTGATTTATTTATGTAGCTAAAGACTGCTAGGTATTCACTTTTGTCGGTTTAATTGTATTATTTTACTAACGATTGTGAATGCTTCAGTTGATGTGTAGACATAGCAGCAGTGGTGGAGGAAAGCATTGAAGGATAGCGTGTATTCGAGTTATCACTTATATTTTGGTAGACGCATACCTTAGGCATGGAGCCTATATTTTGTCGTGCCTATTTATTAAGGCGTTGGATATTTATTTAATTATTAATTTGTATGCGCATGGGCACATGACTATGACATTTGTATTTGGACATTGCGTTGGGTATGCCTGACTCTTTGGATGCCCACCCATTAGCTTTATTTCTATTTGGCACTAAAGCAAACTCAAAAGCCAAAAGCGTGTTATTCTGTAATTTGGGCTATTATTTGAGCTTGAAGATGATTAATATATAAAATACATGCTTTGTGGAGCGCTCATACAAGGCATGGGAGGAGATTGCACCCAATTGGTCTCTTGTTCATGTCGTGCATGCTTTCTACCTTGAGTTTTGTGCAAAAAGTAGAGTTCTTTTGTTCTTGAGGACCTTCCGGCGCTCACTACGCGAGCATACAGCATTCGATCTGAGCAGCAGTGGTATCAGAGCGAAGCTGAGATGGAGAGCTTCCAATCGCTACCCATCTTATGCGAAGGCGGAGCTCCTAGAACAATCGAGCTCTACAATCAGTTTCATCGTGAATGGTCAATATGGGTGGATTCCTCGCGGTCAAGAACCTTTGTCTGCAGCCTCTGATCGCGAAGGACCGGCCTGAGGAAGCGGAGGACCAATCCTACATCTTCTTCAACAAGCCATTTTTTCTCAGAAAAAACAAAGATAAGTTTCATATCTAATCTTCAAAGTTTAAGCTAAAGCTTAAAAATAAGCTTTTAAAAAGCTTAGTATTTCAAATCGTTAAAACGGTGGTGGCAGCGGCATCTTTCCGTGATTTTCCGTGGTTGAAAACGCTTCCCCCTAGAATTTGTCGTATGATGCCACGACGCATATTTCACGGTGGATTCCGTGCCACGATGGATTTTGCGAGGTTTTACGGTGGATTCCGTAAACTTTGTTTACCGGGGTTATACACAAAGTGGATTCTTTGTGCGAGAAGTCGATGGGGACGCCTATCCTTTTCGGGCGTTTTGTTAATTTAGTGTGTACATGGGTGATTCCATAGCAGGTGATTCCGTAAAATACATATTAAATTAATAAACGTTTATGAGTTTAGAGTGTGCACTCGTGATAAATTAAGGTTAGGATTGATTTCTAACCAATTGATTTATTTATGTAGCTGAAGACTGCTAGGTATTCACTTTTGTCGATTTAATTGTATTATTTTACTAATGATTATGAATGCTTCAGTTGATGTGTAGAGATAGCAGCAGTGGAGGAGGAAAGCATTGGAGGATAGCATGTATTTGAGTTATCACTTATATTGTGATGGGCGCATACCTTAGGCATGGCGCGTATATTTTATCGTGCCTATTTATTAAGGCGTTGGATATTTATTTAATTATTATTTTGTATGCACATGGGTGCACGATTATGATATTTGTATTTGGACATTGTATTGGGTATGCCTAACTCTTTGGGCACCCGTCCATTAGCTTTATTTCTATTTGGCACTAAAGCAAACTCAAAAGCCAAAAGCCTGCAAATTTGTAATTTGGGCTATTATTTGAGCTTGAAGATGATTAATACATAAAATACATGCTTTTTGGAGCGCTCACATAAGGCATGGGGGGAGATTACACCCAATTGGTCTCTTGTTCATGTCGTGCATGCTTTCTACCTTGCGCTTTGTGCAAAAATTACAGTTCTTTTCTTCTTGGGGACCTTCCGGCGCTCACTACACGAGCATACAGCATCCGATCTAAGCACGAGTGGTATCAGAGCGAAGCTAAGATCAAGAGCTTCCAATTGCTACCCATCTTGTGCGAAGGCAGAGCTCCTAAAACAATCGATCTCTACAGTGAGTTGCATCACGAACGGTCGATACGGGTGGATTCCTTGCGGTCAAGAACCTCTGTCTACAGCCTCTGATCGCGAAGGACCGGCCTGAGGAAGCGGAGGACCACTCCTACATCTTCTTCAACAAGTTGTTTTTTCTCAGAAAAAACAGAGATAAGCTTCATATCTAATCTTCAAAGTTTAAGCTAAACCTTAAAACTAAGCTTTTACAAAGCTTAGTATTTCAAATCATTAAAACGGTGGCAGCAGCACCGGCATCTTTCCGTGATTTTCGGCGGCTGAAAACACCCCCCCTAAAATTCCTCATATGATGCCAGGAGGCATATTTCACGGTGGATTCCGTGCCATGGTGGATTTCATGAGGTTTTACGGTGGATTCCGTAAACTTTGTTTACCGAGGCTCATACACAATGTGGATTCTTTGTGCGAGAAGTCGATGGGGACGCCTATCCTTTTTGGGCATTTTGTTAATTTAGTGTGTACATGGGTGATTCCATAGTGGGTGATTCCGCAAAATACATATTAAATTAATAAATGTTTATGAGTTTAGAGTGCGCAATCGTGATAAATTAAGGTTAGGATTGATTTCTAACCAATTGATTTATTTATGTAGCTGAAGACTACTAGGTATTCACTTTTGTCGATTTAATTGTATTATTTTACTAATGATTATGAATGCTTCAGTTGATGTGTAGAGATAGCAGCAGTGGAGGAGGAAAGCATTGGAGGATAGCATGTATTTGAGTTATCACTTATATTGTGATGGGCGCATACCTTAGGCATGGCGCCTATATTTTGTCGTACCTATTTATTAAGGTGTTGGATATTTATTTAATTATTATTTTGTATGCGCATGGGCGCACGATTATGATATTTGTATTTAGACATTGTATTGGGTATGCCTGACTCTTTGGGTGCCCGCCCATTAGCTTTATTTCTATTTGGCACCAAAGCAAACTGAAAAGCCAAAAGCGTGCTATTTTGTAATTTGGGCTATTATTTGAGCTTGAAGATGATTAATACATAAAATACATGCTCTGTGGAGCACTCACAGAAGGCATGGGGGGAGATTGCACCCAATTGGTCTCTTGTTGATGTCGTGCATGCTTTCTACCTTGAGTTTTGTGCAAAAAGTAGAGTTCTTTTCTTCTTGGGGACCTTCCGGTGCTCACTACGTGAGGATACAACATCCGATCTGAGCACCAATAGGACCTTGTGAGTCAAATGGTAAATCAAAATCCTGTGAGGGAACATCTTATATCCAGTAATGTTTTTGGCATAAAGCACTCCTTCCAACTATATCCCAACATCATATGCATCCTACTTCACTTTTTAATTCATAATTTTATACTTAGTGTCAACCTTGTCTCTTTGTGCTCCTCAAAATAACTCAATTCATATTTCATATGTAGAATCTCACGTAAGTTGCCCAGGAATATATGTGTGTATCACGTGGGTTCAAAATAAGGTATTTTTAAAATATCATTTTTATATATTTTTTACATACAAAAGGGTGTAATATAAAGGGGTTATCTACAAATTAAATAGGAATAGGTTATGTTTTATTCATGCAAAAATCATACATAGGATATTCATAAATAGGCCTTGAATGCACGTGATGTAGAGGATATACATATAGTAACTTTCCTAGAGTGCAAAATACACAACTCTATTGACTAAAAATAATAATCCTTTTGCTCTTTGGACTGCACGTGAGAGAGGTGCCTTATATTGATGGAGCAAAAAGGGTACATGATGTTCTTGGTGAACTGATAAAGGTGGTCATGATCTATATTCTTTTGGTATGTGGGATATAAGCCAACCTCAAAGTAATTGTGTGTTTGCAAAGCTTAGAGACCTTGGCCAAAATACTTATGGATAAAAGGTTTATTTGAAATGTTGCACTAGACACAAGGCCATAGTGACAGTTGGTCATTGCATGTGGTCTCACCAATACACACAACTGCCTTGATTATTGTGAACATAGAGTGTAAATTCTTGCAAGATAAGCATATGTTGATGCAACAAAGGGGAAGGGGGAAAGCATGCTTAACCAACCTTATGATTTGGTGGATGGGACAAAAGAGGGAAGGAGGAAAGCATGCTTTATTACATGCAATTGTGCTTTTGACAACTTTTGCTACAAAAGGGAGGGCCGCCTTCTTGACAAACAAACAACCATGTTCAATACCATGACCAAGATCAAATCAAGATTCTCAAAAGGAAGAAGGGAGGCTATAGTTGACCAAAGTCAAGTTCATGGTTGCATGTAAACAAGGAGGGCATTGATGTTACGGGCATACATGAACAAGAAAATAGAGGAGATGAAAGGGAGTCAATGGAAGGAATCTATGGCAGCATGTTGACATGGGTGAAGAGGCGATGTGGTGTCCATGCTCAGGAGGAGGGACAGAATGGTTGGTAGAGGGTGGTATGAAGGAAGAAGGCCGTATGAAATCAGATGATCAATTGCAAGAGAATCTCTTTGATCCTGAGAAATGGAGGTGCATAATCAAAGGAGGGAGCACTAATTAGGGAGCCTAGAACTAGCTTCCATGGCAAGCAAATGATCAAGGAATGACCATAATATAAGAGCCAGCACATATAGCCAAAGGGAGGTGTGAAGGAGTGGAAACCCATCATCATCTGCAAGGGGAGCTCATCATTAAGAGAAACGCATAATCAAAGGAGGGAGCACTAATCAAGTAACCCAAAACTAGCTTCAATGGTAGGAAAATGATCAAGGAAGGGCCACAATATAAGAGCCAGCATGTAGCCATAGGGAGGTGTAAAGGAGTGGGAACCAATCATCATCTGCAAGGGGAGCTCATCATTAAGAGATGATATATTGGCATTAGGAGTTCTCGATCGAAGGCAACCATTTGGGTGATAACGAGGGTTACAACATCTAGAGTCAACCTAGACTTTGCATCCTTTGAATCTAACAATGGTCACTACATACTTTTGAAATTGTGTAACTCCATACAAACACTGCCTGTTGCTAAGAGAATCTTTGAACGCCTTAGCCAACATGGACTTGAAACTCATAAAATGATCAATGAATACGTGGTCCATTCCTTTAAACTCTTTCACAGATTGAAATAATGCATTGCCTTGTCATATACCGTTGTAGTTACGGATTATACTAAAATTGGAAAGGTAGTGGAGGTAATGAAGCTTTACAAGACCATGTAAAATGAAGGGATAGAGCATGATAAATATATACATGTTGGCATGATCAAAGCTTGTGCATCCATAGTAGATTCCCAAATAGGCAAAACACTTCATGAGGCAACACATGAAAAGTGGTATGAATCACATGTCTATGTTGGTAATGCCCTCATTGGTTTGTATGGTAAGGACCTCCACACTACAGAAACTGAGGATGTTTTCAAGTTGCTTTGGTATATAGCAAGGGTACTTGTTCAGTGGAGCAAACCATGAATAGATCATCTATGAAATAGAGTTGTGATTTAAAGTTGGACAACCATGAAGTACATCTACAGTAGGCTATAAAGAGATGAGAAAGAGACCCATGCTGCATGGATTGCTGGTTGTTTCGTAGTTGATTTAGAGGAGTGCCTCTTCAGCACTTTCCATCTCTATTCCATCTTATTCTTGCCCATTTATGTGGCAATATGCATAAAGGAAGTACTGTGAAAAAGCTTCATGCTTTATGGGATGCGTCGATCTAAAGAGTTTTGTGTTTTTATTTGTGCATGTATGTTCAAAGTGTTTTTTTATTTCATGTCCATTTGAAAAATAAAGCTACTACATATATAAACATGTGTTTTTTTTATATACACAATAGGTTCAATAATATTGCATATACATGTTCATACAAAGTGTTTTTTACTTCATATCCAACTAAAAATTAAAGTTACTATATTTACAAACTTGTGTTTAATTTATATACAACACGCCTAGCAATACTGTGTTTCAACAAACTCTTGTTTTTTAAAGGATTTTCTAAACACTATTCTTCTTTGAAAGACACTGTTAGTTTTCTATTGGTGATTTCAAATGTGCCAAACATATAAAACATGCATAGCTTCTCCCTAGTTTTAAGAATATGTTTATGTCTATGTTTTCATTTTTTATATTTACTTTTAGCTTCATTCTTAAATTTAATGTTATTTTTTTATTGCATTGTACACATATTGTGGAGGAAATACTAATCGCTTTCACAATTGAAACAAACTTTTTTGTAAAATGTACCATGCACTTCAATAAACTTTAGAATTCTAGTCACTTGTAAAATATAAAAAGTATTTAAATCAATATTAATATCTTAGTGAAATTGAAATACATACAAATTTTAGTGAAGTTGAAATACATACAAATATCATTGACATATGCATGGATGTTGTTGTAGTCCATGCCAAGCTTTCCTAAAATATGTCACGCATCATTATGAGACTCAGGCATGGTATTTTCAAGTGATAATATATGATACTTTAGCAACTTGAAAAGAAATCATAAAACACCTTGAAAAAGCACAATTGTTTTCTATAATGGTGCCAAAAAAAAATCAACGAAGCGTACGTAGAAGGTACCTAAATAACTCAGTCACACTCGCATCGCTCCACCTGTATTTTGCTTGCACACTTAGGAGTGCAAGTAGCGTCTTCAGGCGAGATACTCGGCACCCATCATATAATGGTATAGATGCTTCCTCTCTAAGCGGATCAAATATCTTGGCATCCATGGGCATCAATGCATCGATCATTGCCTCCATCTTAGGCTCCAAGATTGTAGGAAAATCTAAAGGGTTGCCTCTCTCCTTTGTATTAACGGTATAGACTGGGTAGTGCCTTCCAAGTGGTAGATTGACTCAGGCCTTCCATCCATTGCACGCCCACGAGCTCTTCTAATAGGGTGCAATAGGTGGACTCCTCCTTGGGATGAGACGTCACCTCCCTATATAAATTTCACGGCCATATCCAACGTTTTTATATATGATATTCAATTAGTTTGCAAACATAATGCATGATTGATACACACTTTTATTACCGTTTGCTCAAAGTCTCAGATTGCCTGATCAATGATCCCCAATTGAGACTTGTCGAAGTGTCATACATGTTCTATAGACAAGCAACATTTTCGTCTGATTGCCAGCTTGCATTGAGAGCAAGGACACAGGACATGCTAATTAAGATACACCTCGCGATCTTGAACATCACGACCTTTATCGTTTTTCATTTTGTCTACATTACGACAAACAATTTGTTTTTGGTCTCATTCTCCTTTTCTTTCTTAATTTGTTTGAGAAGGGATTTCTTCTCTTATAACTCAACAAAATTAACGTCAACTAAAGTCTTGGTTTTCTTCCCCTTTCTTTGTTTCTCTCCCTTTCTTTGCACTCTTTGTTTTATGTTCTCTCCCCTTTCTCGTTTTTTCTCTCTCTCTCTTTCTTTTTTGCACTCTTTGTTTTATGTTCTCTCCCCTTTCTCTTTTTCTCTCTCTCTCTCTTTCTTTGTTACCCCTCTTTTTGTTTCTCTCCACCCCCTTATGATTTCTTACTCATTCTTCTCTCTCCCTCTCTCTCTCTCCCCATTTCTTTGTTATCTTTCATGCTTATTCTCTCTCTCTCTCTCTCTCTCGTTTTCTTTTCCTTTTCGTTTCTTCTTCTCCCTCTCTCTCTCTCTCTCTCTCTCTCTCTCTCTCTCTCTGTTACCCCTATCTTTGTTTCTCTCCACCCCGTTATGTTTTCTCACTCATTCTCCTCTCTCCCTCCCTCCCTCTCTCTCTTTCCCCACTTTTTGTTATTGTCTCACCTTCCCTCTCTCTCTCTCTTTTCCCATTTATTTGTTATCTTTCATGTTTATTCTCTCTCTCTTGGCCTCTCTTCCTTTTCCTTTCTTCTTCTCCCTCTCTCATTTCCTATCTCTCTCCCTCAACGCACCTCATTCTCAAGAAATACTCTCTCTTTGTTTCTCTCTACCCCCTCGTGTTTTCTCACTCATTCTGCTCTCTCTCTTCCTCACTCTCTCTCTCTTTCTCTCTTTCTTCCCGATCTTTTATGATTATTATCTCTCTCTCCTTCTCTCTTCCTTTTCCTTTCTTCTTTTCCCTCTCTCATTTCCTATCTCATTTTCTCTCTTTCTCTCTCAATGCATATTATTCTATAAAAAAAATTAAAAAAAGAAAAAAGAACAAGAACAAACCCTCTCTTTGTTTCTCTCTATCCCCTCATGTTTTTTCATTCATTCTCCCTCATCTCTCTCCCTCTCTCTCTCTTTCTCTCTTTCTTTATTATATTTTATGTTTATTCCCTCTCTCTCTTGTTCTTTCTTCCTTTTCCTTTCTTCTTCTCCCTCTCTCATTTCCTCTCTTTCTCCCTCAATGCACCTCATTCTCAACAAAAACAAACAAAAGAATTGAAGAAAGAACAAGAACAAACCAAGAGGCAGTAATTTATTCAGGGCAAAGTCCCAAGGATAGATTATTCATCTTCTCTTCATGGTGGTCCCTCTTTGCCCTTCGTGCACTTCCTCCTCTTCTTCGCGAACATCGATGGCGGTGGCGGCGGCAGTGAGAAGCTCTCCTTCTCTCACTTTCTCTCTTTCTCTCCCTCTCCCTCCTAAACACACGATCTCCTTTGCTCTCTTTCAGTATTCGTTGTGGCAAAATATTGCGCTTTGGTTTCGACCCTTTTTTTTTCTCTAAGTATCGTCGGAAATTGCGATGCCGTTGATATGCGTCGCAACTGCCCATCGCGATTCCCCTATATCCTTGTAGTGTTAGATTGTACATTCACACAATAAGTATATACAAAAATATATTAAGACCATTTGTGCCACACAAGAAACCTCTACCTGAAGGAGCAATGCCCATGCATAGTTTTGAGTCTCCATTTACCACTTAAAAGCTACGCTTATGTGATATCTTACCATGCAACTTATTGTACCTTGCTAGCTCATCCACAAAGCAAAGTTGTCTTTTCACTCCTATTTCCATCGCTTAAAGATAAAAATGTTGGGGTCGGGCTTGTTATTTCTC
Organism: Lygodium microphyllum; assembly: GCF_053477565.2. Taxonomy (NCBI): domain Eukaryota; kingdom Viridiplantae; phylum Streptophyta; class Polypodiopsida; order Schizaeales; family Lygodiaceae; genus Lygodium; species Lygodium microphyllum. The sequence goes on along the minus strand of NC_141146.1, from coordinate 81,756,309 downwards.
TCAACATGGCAGCATGGTAGAAACTAATCGGTCCTCCTATAATGCATGTTTTCTAATGTCATAGTATCGCTCCCCTCCTCCCGATGATTGGGGCTACTTGGAATCACAACGCCCTCTATTAATACACCACTCGTCCACCCAGTCATCCTCTCACTCTTGCCCTCACTCTCGTCCACCCAGTACTCGTCTCATTCTCGCAACCACTTCCTGATTGGCCTCATCCAATTGGCTCTTGCAATTGACTTGACTACTCTCCAAGCCTTCGCGGTGTTGTGCTTGATACATTCTTGAAGGTTTGTGGTGTTGTTCCTTATCATTTCTAGTGTTGCTGCTCCCACACTAATAACAAAGCTGAGAGCTCATCCACGGATGCACGTTGGTATGGTTCTAGCTACTGTATGAGGTTGCATGCTGGTCCTCATAGACTTTGAAGGGGGGGACCGTGAGCATCATTGCGCAACCTCAAATTGCATGCTGCTTCTATGTGCATGTTGTGAGCAGGGCAAGTGTTGCTAGTGCTCTCTCCATTGCCCATCGCGAGCTGCGCATGCGCTATTCGAAGTCCATTGGAGACCTACTATTGATGAGCTATAATGCCTTGCCTTGGGTCGACTATGCATACTTTCTGAAAATTGAGTTCTGATTCTCAAAGTCCTCTTTCCTGTTCTCCCAAACAAAGAGTTGCAACATAGCATCCTTCGCATAGCATTGTGGGGTACACACTACGATGGACATAATCGATAAAGGGTCTTTCTTATTCCTATGCTGAGATTGCTTGGTTTTACAACATTTGCACAGCCTCAATAGCATTAGTTTGGAGTAGAATAACTCGCGTAGCTCGAACATGCAAAAGAGATGAGCGTACTTCGGCGTCGAACCTAATGTACACATACACATGTCCGCAGGCACTACGGTTTCGTTCGCGGTAGACCAACCGACAAATGAAACATGGACGGGACATGATGGGCGGTTGCAAGCTAAGAGTCGACAGACACCTTGTGTATGCATGTGAAGCGCGGTTAGCATTAGTCCACTGCATTAGCTGTTGTGTAGAATTTTTATAGAGGGGCCGGCGAAATCCTCATGGGATGTTGCCAGCCAGAATACACTTAAGGAAATTATCATGGGATGTTGTCAGGGCATAAATGTTTAAGGCGAAACTATACGTCATGGGGACCTTGCCGGCCAGAATACACTTAAGGTTAAATTATAATGGGATGTTGTCAGGGCAAAAATGTTTAAGGCGAAACTATACGTCATGGGGAACTTGCCGGCCAGCAGTTTCTGCAGCTAGGAGCAACACACGTATAATATATGCATATGGTGAGCCCATTGGGGTGTGAGAAACTAACTGTAAGGGTTTGGAAACATGAGGACCATCAAACGTTTCGTTCTAAGCACCAGCACGTTATTGTGCGGCCTGCTGGCGATGTTCCATTGCACATCCGCCCAGCAAGTGAGTGCCACGATTGTCAATACCATGGTGACTTACGAGTGTGATGTGTCCATTCTCGACAGGGGAGCCGGGACGGCCCACAAAGTCCTGGGGACTGACGGGGACTCCATATCCCAAGTGTTGGGAAACACCCCACAGGAGGTTTATCAGAGCCATGACTGGAGAGCTACAATTCAACGAGACTACAACGACCCACAGAGCCCAACCCAAGACTTCGACCTTACGGATGGAACTGACCCTGCCACCGACCCAGGTGATCTCAATTTTCAATATTCCATAATTTGCTCATCGTCCAGTGAGATGGTGCCTTATTATTTCCACGCTCGATTACACATGCAGTGTTTTAATGTTGTGCTGCTCCCAAGTAATGCATTGTCTTTCTTTGCACTCATGAATCTATTAGTCTTTCTAACGCTTACATCGCCTAACCGTTGCAGCCAATCCTATCATCGATTTCTATTGGGAGGTTGGATTTGATGCCTTCACGCTCACCTTTTTCTATTACGATGGGACCAACTCCGCACCCACCGTAGTCTTTGGTTGGTACGACTAGAAGTTGGAGAGAGCAAGCTATTACGGGCGCGCTCGTGACGCGATGCCCAAATGACACAAGTTATTAGCCGACTATGTGTCTTTCAACACTTTTATCTCGATATTTTGGCTACTTCGAGCTAGAATTCATGTTGATCATGAGAGGAGCATTTTGCGATTGCCATCGTTTTCCATTGGGTTCTCTTTTGCTCTCTTTGTAAGCATGATGAGTGTCGCTCAAGATGGCTAAAAATTGCTGGCTATTTAATTCCTTCCAATTTCGTTCTATTTCATGATCACATGACACGATGTCGATGTGACCCTCAATGTAGAGATCAACCTGAGCCAAGTCCTTTCGATCGAACATCCATCGAAGCTGTGAGAGTACTAAGTACACCTAGATAATCGAGATCCGTCATGCCACTATGCAGCGATCGAGTCTCTCACGAATAGACTCCAGAGATTAGCATCCGAATTGAGACATCATTCGTTTTAGTAAACTACAGGTATAAACATGACTAGCAAAATCAAGTAGCCACAAATAAACTGTTAAGAATTTATAGTTCCACTTGCATTTCAATTAAGGACCGCACAGGAATAAATGTTGACTCACATGGGCCTATCAACTAATCGGCCTGCCCTTCATGGAGATCACTCATTGCTGCCAACACACATTACATGTGCTAATGAGTCTCCATCATTTAAAGAGGGCAAGCATACATATCAAACCTTTTGCTCAAGCGAGAACTATACTACCCAAGACTCTCATCATGTAATACATGTTCCTTGGTATCAAAGGAGAATCATTTAGCTGCTCACTACTTTGACAATGCACACACAGGAGAGCGATTTTGTGTGCTCATCTCCGTATATAGGTTCCTTTAGAAGATGATTCACCCCAACTCTTATGGGCTAGCTTGCGTAGACAACCACCCAAACTTTGAATGGTCATCCAGCACCTTCGTCAAGCCTCTTGAATAGTGTTTGATTCTCAAAAGTCATGGTCTCCGTGAGTGTAATAAGTATGGTTGGTCAAAGACAAGATGAATAGTAAGACCACACTTCAATTATCGTAAAGACCTAATAAGAAATATATTGTGGATTTGCAAATGAGAAGGTGAATCTAACATAAAGGCATGGTAATTGAACATATGAAACGTGAATCGTAATATCCCTATTAGAAGATGTAACGTGTAACACAAATTCCACAAAAAATAATTGACTTAGATAATGCTAGTCCCCTACTTTTCAAATAAAATTATCCATATTAAAATTATTATCTCGACTCCAAAAGAAACTCAAAAAAGCAAAAACTATGCTCAATGTATAATAACACGAACATCTCTAGATGAAAATCCTACATTTTGTACAAAAAAATCATTGAAAGCCTCCTCTTTTGGCATTTACTTTCCTTTCGTGAATGCCATGCTTTTGTTTAAGAATATCCCATTAAATAAATATATTCTAAGTCTTACGCAAATAATAATCTATCCCATGAGGCCTTCCAGACAAGTTACATCCAAATAAATAAGCTGTGCGCATGTATATAGAATGTCTCTGCACTAAAGAGTACCCTCAAATACGATATTTTTGTGTAATGAAGCACCCGATACTAAATGATTCCTACGCATCAAAATGCGCTCCTCAAAATAATTATTCCTCGTTTGCTCACCACAACACAAAATACATTAGTTGTGTAACATCTATATACCAGGCGTGATGCAATAAGTGCTACCACCACATCGACACATAATAAGCTACTATCATGTGGCAAATAGATAAAGAAAATCCACAAAAATAAATAACCAACCATTTTTTGTAACAAAAATTACAAGACTAAATGTTAATGAGGGAATCAAGGAGAGAAATTGAGACAAAAAGAGTACATGTCATAATCATTGGATACAATCTCCCCCCATGCATGCATTTATACATTTATATTAACCTTTCTCTACCCAAAAGTCATTAAAAGCATTCACTACAAGGGAATGGGGTGATAGTGATAGTCGATTCTGACGAAAAATATTGGCATCGCTAATAGCAACGCTATACTAATAGTGACGTCGCTCTGAGAAAAATAGAGTGTTCAAAATCCGAGCACTGTATTTTTTGAAAGTATTTGCAATAGAGAATTAACGAGAGAGTGAGAGAGTTCAAAGCTTTGAGAGAGAGAGGGATAGAGGGAGAGCACATTACCACTCTTGCTGCAACAACCATTTCCATATATGAAGAAGAATGAGGAGGGCGCAAAGGAGAAGGTAGGGAAGCCGTGAAAGGGAGGAACAAAGGGTTTCATCTTTGAGCCTTTGAGGTAGGTACATTGCCTCTTCTTGCTTTATCTTTTTTGTTTTCTTATATGCTTTCTTTTTTTTTTGTGAATAGATGCATTGAGAGAGAGGAAGGAGAAGAAGGGAAGGAGAGGAAGAGAGAAAGTGGGAGAGAAAGAAAACAAAAATGGAGAGGGAGAGAGAAATAGAGAGATGAAGGGGGAGAGAGAGAAGGGTGAGTAGGAGAAACAATGAGGGAGAGAGGGGAGGGGGGAGGGAGAAGTAAAGAGAGGAAACAAAAAAAGAAAAGAGAGAGAGAAAGAGGATGAGGAAAGAAGTAGAGAGGGAGGAGAGTTAAATAGAGAGGGGGAGAGAAAAGGAAGGGAGGTACAAAAGAAGAGCAAGGTAAAGAGAGGGAGGAGAGTTAAAAGAAGAGAGAGAGAGGGAGAGACAAATAAAGACATGGAGGGAAAGAAAAAAAAGAGAGAGGGAGAAAGAGAGATAGAGAAAAAAATGAAAATAGAGAGCGAGAGAAATGGAGAGAGAAATAGGGAAACAATCACTACAAGATATAGGCCTTATACCGACGTTAAAAGCAACGAAAATGTTCATAAAGAAATTTATCCCTTTCGTCGCAAAAAATGTCGTTATTGGCAACGCCATAGAATAGTTGGTATTAGCGTCATTATCAGCCCTATTTGCGTCGGTATCAGCATCACAAATAACGATGCAAATAGGGGCGCTAATAATGACACTTTGTGATGCTAATAGCGAGGCATGTAGTAAAGTTTCGACGCTAATAGCGACGATAATATGGAAAAAAAATATTTGTGACAGGGCAGCCACATATAGCACTACATGCTTTATTTGGGTCATACAAAATAGTTTCAGTAATGTGCACAATGCTCGTGTAAATAACGGCAAAGTGTACTTAAATCATAATACTGATACATGAAATAAATACATGATTGCATAATGAAAGTGACCGGTATGATCATAGCAAGATACTACTACTACATAGAAAATGTCTACACAGATCAGGTGACAAAAAAGAAAGAATATGTAAGCTCCAGGGATCCAAGGGCAAGCTATAGATCCTCGCCATCCGAAACCTTGTCCCACCGCAAAGGAGCATCGAACGAACTCTGCAAAAAAAGAAACAACTACACATAAGTCCACCATACAATAATGCATTTTAATTAAACTTAGTAACTACGGACAAGAAAAATGAGTGACTTACAGGGCCGCCGCGTCCATACAATCGGTCGATCAATGCAGTGAGACCATGCCTCTGCATATCGAGTCTCAAGGCCGGTGGGATCACGATTTGTAATAGAGTGCTACAAAGAAAACAAAATACAACTGTTAGAAATACGATTGTCAGTAGAAAGGATATGGCAAAAAAATAAGCAAGAAGAACAAAAGAAAAACTTACAATGTCCTCCAAATGTCCTGTGGCCGCCACTCCCAAGATGATGGACCACTCTTGCCTCCAGTCGTGCCCTCGCCGCCTCGTGCTGCTGTCTCCAATGTCATGGAGAATCTGTAGTCTCCTCCCTCAGATGGCGCTAGTCGTCTGCGTCTAGCCACTCAGGATTTGAAGCCCCACTCTTGAGTGCCTTGCATGCGTCCGATCATCTGTGTGACATGTCTCCATGCATGTACTCCATCATCTAGCCCGTAGAAAACCTATCTGCTACGGCTAGTACCGAAAACTCCTCATGCAAGGATACTACTATGTAGTCCTTGCTCCCCTCTAGTATGTTCTTCCAATGATCCAAGACGTTGTGCCGAAAAACTTGTTGGCACAACTCTCTCATACGAGCCATCACCCTCCTCCCCTCATTATTCATGATGATGGCTCTTGTCCTATCATCTACAAGATAGGCATACCTCTTTGGGGTATGCCTAAGATAGGCCCTCTCCCACCTGGGACTACACTCTTGGGCATATCTAGGAGACCCTTATACATTTGGTGGTGTACCTATGGGGGTAGTATGTCTCGGAGTAGCACCCATAGGGGTGCCACCTGTGGACGACTGAGCAAAAGCTAGAGTGATTGGAGTAGAAGTTTCCACAGGTGTGAGAAATCCCATAGGTGACACAACTCCAGTAGAACGATGAGACGAAGACACTGCATCGGTACCTCCACAAGAACCACCTAAGCCACCCTCTCTCGAACGTGCAGCACAAGAGCGAGGAGTAGCACCTGTATCCTGAGACGACCGTGGGCTCACTGCATCCAGTCTCTGCAATATCCCCTAAAACCACTCCCTCCATCCAGCCCAACTGTGGAGCGTCGACCTTTTTTGGTGGAAACTAAAGCATCAAAAAGCACCAAAGTAGATCTAATAGAACGACTTGATGGTGTCCGAGACAGCTCCTGGACTGCTATATATCTGAATCTTACTATCTGATCTGGAAACATACGCGTGAAGATCTCTGTAGCTCGTCATCGCTTATCCCTTGACTCATCGTGATGATCTAAATATCCACAAAGGTCACTTGCACAGATGAAATTGATGTTAGCATAATCAATATAAATCATGCAAAGCACGGTAATATAAATCTTGAAAAAATTATCTTTCTTAAAATGCATATCTTATGTACCCTTATAAGTGATTCCTCAATGAATTCAGTAGGTGGATGGTCCAAGTATGAAGTACCCTATGGTCCCATGTCAATCTCTTGACACAACTCCGCATACACTGAAAGGTCGATAGATATGTCACCACAAAAGGATGATTCCACCTTGTTCTCAAATAATTCCTGGACTCTTGTATTTCCATCATTGTTACCCAATAATGGCTCCTCTACATGCTTTAAGATTTCAGTGGCCTCCACCCCTTGCAATATCGACCCCTCTATTTACATACTGTCCTCATCTATGCTCGAAACATTGCTTTGATCATGTACTCTTACACTTTGGGGAGCTGAATGTATCATGTATCACCATCGAGGTTGTCGGGGGTTTGGATAGAGAATTACCTATTCACAATCACGTACAAGAGAGATTTAACTATTGTGACATGTCCCATGTCGTAATACAATTAAAAAACACATGAGTTTATGCACATGCTCACAATGGGCCAGTAACACAAATGTGTCGTACAAATCCATCCATTTTTAAAAAAAATCTATTTCGAGAAATCTAGATGGACCTTGTCAAACTGTTGCTCTAGCTCCTTCAAGTACCACTTTGAACCACTACACATCGAATAGGATCATGGAGAAGCTATAGTAATCCACCATGATAATACTTTGCAAGTTTCGAAAATACTCCATCTTATCTATAACCGTGTTTGGATTTGTTGCTCATCGTCGGCCCTCTCGCTCAAACCTTGCCATGATACCACAATATGTTGTGGAGCGCATTTTGTCAATACGCTCCATGCGGAAACGCCATCCGCACAACCACACTGCACTATATATTTTGTATTGTATATTGAAACACTGAATTAGTTGTTGCATATAAAATATAGATACGACAAACCCTAAACACGTCGTCACCTTTGGACTACATCCCTTCGAGAATTCCTACTCCTTAGTTGAGACCTCTGCCTCTTCGAAGACACTGGGGTCAAAGCTCCATGCAACCATCACATTGACATAAACCGTGCATCTCCTCCATGCACTTGGAATATCGAATTGGTCGATGACGCGTACTATGTCGAAATTCAGATCGCGCTTCATATCAATCTTTTCTAGCTTGTTGGTACCTAGTGAGGCACGTCTCCATAGAGGCATGGTGCAACATACAAAAGCGATTCACTTTCTTCTCTATTGCAGCATCCATTCTTTTTTCTACCCCATTCCAACCACCACATCTCCGGTCACTCTATCATCATCCTTTAGTGACCATAGCATACTGTTGTCTAAATCCACCATTGGTAGCCATTGTGAAATATGCACTAATGCCTCAAACACCAACCAACCTTCAGCCATGCTACATTTTGGCTGAGCTCATTGTTGCACAAAGCCTTCCAGGGTTTTCATGAAGCGCTGCAAGAAGAACATCCATCGCATATGGACAGGTCCAGCAATCTCCACTTTATGTACAAGATGCATAAGAAGGTGGATTTGTATCGTGAGCATGCTGATAGGCATGTATTTCTTAAAGAGACAGACCGTCTCCATTGCTCCCTGCCTTGCGGATTCAATAGAGGACGTCTTAATCTCCTTTTGTGAGATCCATTCACTACAACAAAAAGGCCTCTTAGATGCGCTCTTAGACACGATTTTTGAATTGACAGAAAATCTTATGGGCACGTCTATCAGCCTGTCTAAATGCGTGTGTACCATTTCGCGTCTATAGTCACGTGTATAAGGAAATCCACACGTACCAATAGACGTGCTTTAGACACGCACATACACGCATAAATAAACATGCATATGAAAACCAAAATTATTATTTATTTAATTTCTTTTCTGTGTCTACAAGTACATCTACTTAGAAGATTAGACGAGCACATAGACACGTGTGTAGACGCGCTTTTACGTGCGCCAATAGACATGAGTCTATGGGAGCGTGTAATTTGCATTTTGGACGCGAGTCTAGATGCGCATTTTTTGCAATTTAGACGCACAAATATATGCAAAGCACAGAATTGGAAAGAAAAACCAGAGAGATGTGGTTGCTGATACCAAGTGTGAAGGTCCGGCCCTAGAGACTCGCGCGGGACCCCTTTCGGGCCCCGTCTAGGCCTCGGAGCAGCTCTAGATCCCCCAACTCTACCATCTTGACCCCTCAAAATGTCATGGGGCACCGCAACACGTCATGGAACGCAACACGGAACGCGACACGGAACATAACACAGCATGAGATTTACCCAAGGGCCCATCTTGAGGGCATCACGTTATATTCATAGATAGAAAGCATTTATAAGATCACCGGGGCTCAGCAAGGGACTATGTCACGGTGGGTGCGTAGAACTATCAACGCGTTGCGACACAATGCCAATACCCTAGGTGAGGGAGCTAGCATGCTGTTTGGTTTTTTGTCCCCCCTCCCATACATCAAATTGTGCATTTGGGAAAAACACAATGGATCTGAAGGCAGAGAATTGATAGCAAAAATCCATGTATTCATTATATATAAAACGCATTTACATGGGGAGTTTAAGTGCTTGTGACCTAAAGCGTGGCTACAAGCAATAGGCCATAGAGGAGGTATGGTGCTCCTCTACGAATCTGAAGAAGAAACATTTTTGCTAGCACCACCATCGCTACTGGCGTCACTATCCCCCTCCTCGCTATGCTCCACATCGGGGTTCGTCTACACACACAACAGATCAAGGTTGCTTACGTACAATTGCAAAGAAAAAGTTATAATTAATAGGAAAGTAAGAAAAACATACCTCCTCTGGCTGTCGAATCCTCATAGCCTGGTTGTATTGCTCCTCAGTGATGAGACCCTCCTCATAGAAGTGAAGTCATGTGGCTGCGCGGTTATGGCCTCGATGGTAACCTACCTCTCTAGGAGTAGGTATCTACCTACAATAGTAGTCTACAAAACAATTATGAGACAGAATGTATTAGAAAAATTTATATAAAGAATTTAAAAAATATATAAATTTAAAAAAACTAGAAATCGAAATATACTTGCAAACTCTGCCTCCCACGACTCTCTGCTACCCGATCCATAATGCGATGATCCCATGGTTTCCATTTGGATGCGTCGCACCTCTGCATGCTGGCGACTCTTTACTTTCTCTGCTGCTTTCTTCTTGGCTTTCTTCCACTCTATACGGTGGCATAAAGGTGGTTGGCTATAGGCTCCACACCCCTCCTCTTGTCTCGGCAGTGACTCCCTGGCGCATGTCATGAGGTGGGATCTTTGGTTGTGAAGCAAATCCCTCAATTTTGTGCATCTCCAATCATCCGAGAATCGTTGATCCTCAGGATTTGGGTACCTCCTATGGACTTCCCTCAATACCTCTTGCCACAAGCCACTTTTCTGATTCTTGAAGTAAACGAAATAATCTTTATACATCGCATGCACGACGCTCCTCATGTATGCCATTACATCCCTTCCTTCATCATCATGGAAGATCCCTCTACGTGATCTTTTGGTGAGGGTGATCGCTCGCCACCTCCTACGAAACCCCCACACAAGCCTTGTCCTCCCCCTCGACTCTTCCTCCTCCCTCTCTGTCGACTACCCTCTGCCTTGCTGGATGCACGTGCGTCGTGTGACGCTTGTGCTTCAGCTGATGCATGTACAGGTAAGCACGTGGAGTACTTGCAATTGGAGTTTGGACATTTGGTTTTTGGGAAGCAGTGCCAAGCAAAGACGTCAGAGGCATTCCAGACATGACACTAAACACCTTGTCTGCTGTGGGAGAGCGGCCAAGGTGTCTTGTCATCTCTGTTAGCTATATATAGTCTGTCTATATATAGCGCCCCAGGTCCCCTCTATATATTCCTATCATGTGTGCTCAGTTTACACACTTCTGGGATTCCACTCTCGGTGTCTCGTGTCTCTCTTCTCCTCTCTCTTCCTCCGTTCCTCGTCTCCCTCGCGGACTGTTCAACATGGTATCAGAGCATCCTACGCTGGGAATCTCTTTCTCCCTCGGCATTCCGGCTCACAATCGCGCTGACAGTCATTCCTCTGCGGAGACCCCTGACCCGCGGGGTCTGCTGCTACACAAAGGCTTTGATTCAGTGCACGGTGCACTGTCAAGGTTTCGTTTTAGGATTTTCGTGTCGGGCTCTCGCCCCGCACCACTCCTTGATCCGCCTCATTATCCTCTATCACCAAGCTCTCTGCCAGCATGGCTTTGCGGACGAGGCCGCTCTCACTACCAGCCTCCTCGAAGGCCTTCGTGAGGCCAAAGATGCAGACATCGAAGACGACCTTCAAGGCATGGACCTGCTAGCTTGGCCATCTCCATGGCGCATATTCCACTCGATCCGCCTCGTTATCCTCTATCTCCAAGCTCTCTGCCAGCATGGCTTTGCGGACGATTCCACTCACATCTCCAGCCTCCTCGAAGGCCTTCGTGACGCCAAAGATGCAGACATCGAAGACGACCTTCAAGGCATGGACCTGCTAGCTTGGCCATCTCCATGGCGCCTGCTCCTTTGCAGCCCGATGCGCGGAATCTGGGCCTCCGCCAAGTCATCGACATGCCTGTGGTTGGTGCAGAGATCTCCTGTGCGCGGAATCTGAGCCTCCGCCAAGTCAACGGCATGCCTGTGGCTGGTGAAGAGATCTCGTGTGTCCGATGGACACCCAAAGGTCCCTCGCTTGGTTTGATTGCGGACAGTGGCATCGCCGTCGAAATTGACGGCGCCAGTGGGGGTGACGGAGGGGGGCTCCTGGTGACGAAGCCAGTCGGTGAGGTTGCGGTAGTCGCGGTCGAGCAGAGGGAAGTGAGCTCTTGGGCCCCCCGCGGCACCTCCTGTACAGTTTGACCTAGCACGAAGAAGAAGAAGCAGCAGCAGCAGTAGAAGGGAGGAGGAATAATTTATGGTATATGGCAGCATCTCCAAGTATGGATCTTCCTACCGTCTGCGATGACATGCTGCCCAGCCCTGTTCCCAGCATCGCCTTTGAGGTCGAGATCTCTGATTCGGGTGCTGGATCGCCACACTCAGTACCTAAGCGAGTGAGGCGAAGATTGTTGGAAACAGCCGAGAGTAAGATTCGGTCTCAGTCTCGAAGAGATTGAAGCTAAACTTAAGAAAACCAATTCTAGACGTCCGCAATTTCACGAGTGGTTGACAAATAAGGCTAGACCAAAGATAAAGAGTCCTCTGCACCCTTCGCAGCCTGAGAACCTTGCTGAAAGGCTACAGTCAAAGCTCATAGCGGCAGAACAGAAAAGGTTGGAACTGTTGGCACAGGAGCAGACCCAATTGGCAAGGTCTCAAGAACGTACTAAGAGCAGCTGCAAGGTCAGAAGTGCAGCTTCGTGCAGAAAGGGAGCGTGAGGAATTAGAGTCAAGGGTGGAATCTCGTGTGCATCAAGCTGAAACAAACAGGTTAGCTCTGCTTGAAGCAGAAAAGCAACGGCGAGTAGCTGTGCATGAGAGAATTGCACAGTCTATCTTACAGCGAACAACACAAGAGGGCAAGGACAAGGAACGGATAGTGTAGCTTTATCTTTTTTATGTAATTCCAGGTAGAGGTATACCCTAGAATCCTAGGGTTTAAATCCCGTTTTGGAAGAAGGGAAGCTTGGAAAGAGCAGATGATTAGCGACCAATGGAGAGGTTTAAGTGGCACGCCGTCAGGACCTTCGCAAGCATATAGAGCAGATGATCAAGGACCAACGGAGAGGTTGAAGTGTGCATCTATGCATCTGCTTTCATTGTTTTGTCTCGTTCTAAAACGCTAATAGTTAGTTACCACTAAACACCAGGAAGGAATAGTTTAAGGTAAAGTAAAGTTGATCCTCTAATATCTTTATATGTGTGCATTTCCTTTAAGGTAAAGTAAAGTTGATCCTCTAATATCTTTATATGTGTGCATTTCCTTTGGCTTACAGTTTGCCTCGTTTTGGTCATGTTTTGAGTTCATGAGTAGTTTCTCAAGCTGATTGTTATCTATGGTAGTAATTCAGGGTACTCATTGTGAGAGTTTCTTAATGTCTTGACTTTTACTTAGATTCATGATGATCATCCTCGTTCGTTATTCCAGCTGATGAGGATCTATATTCCAGCTGATGACACATTATTTTGTTTATATTCTTTCCAGTTGATGAGCGTCTATATTCCAGCTGATGACAAATTGTTTTATTTATATTCTATTCATGGGGACCCACATGTGTTATGTTGTCTATAGAGCGGCGTCACGAACCGTCTTTATAGACCTTGTGTTGTTCTAATGTCACTATAACGTTTTTTCTTTAAGTTTTGATGTGACAATTATACTACTTACATCCCAAGTTCAGTTGAAGGAATTTCTTGGAGATTTTATCTTTTGCAGTGATGTCGCTTATCCTTATTTTACATGTTGTATATTTAGGAGTGATAAAGCTCTTTTGATGCCTCTGAATAGGCTGTTGTAATTCAGGAGTGATGTAGCTCCTTTGATGCCTATGAATAGGCTCTTGTAAGTTCAACTTTGTAATTTTATATTTTGAATATTAATATAACGGTAGGCCTATATAGAGCTGTGGGTTTTTCCCTTGAGCCCCCAAGGGTTTTTTTATCCATAGTAAGGGACCTTTATTTGAGCGGGGGTGTTAGCTATATATAGTGTTAGCTATATATAGTCTGTCTATATATAGCGCCCCAGGTTCCCTCTTTATATTCCTATCATGTGTGCTCAGTTTACGCACTTCTGGGGTTCCACTCTCAGTGTCTCGTGTCTCTCTTCTCCTCTCTCTTCCTCCATTCCTCGTCTCCCTCGTGGACTGTTCAACAATCTCACCCATGACGTCTTTCTTACTAGGAAAACCTCCAAAAAAAGCATTGATCCCTCTGCTGAACAAGCCCAATGTATCATTCATGCGATCCAAATCTGGGTCATTGCTAGATGAACCGGGATGCGACATCTGCAAACAAAACACAGGAATAAGACAAATTTGCTAAACTGCAATATTGTGTAAACTGTACTATTGTGTGACATGTTCGTACAATTTTAGAAATAAAAAATTATTTTTTTATCAGAGCTAGCATGTGTATAATCGTGTCTGAGATGCAGAACACACGCGCTCTCAGACGCTCCTTTAAGTTAAATCTTTTGGTTAGAGTGCGTATATGTTCGCGTCTCAGATGTAGAATAGACGCGCTCTCAGACGCTTCCCACAAGTCAAAGCTTCTGGGCGAACGCGTGTATATTCGCATCTGCAATGCAAAATAGACGTGCTCTCAGACCCGTCTCTGAAGTCAAAGCTTCTGGGCAGAGCGTGTGCATTCTTGCATTTGAGATGCAGAATACACGCGCTTGGAGACACGACTACAGACGCAATGACAGCAAACATAGTTGCGCATCTATGTCTGCGTCTCTACTGGAATCTACACGCGCAGTCAAACGTGCTAAGTCGGCTGCTCTCAATCCAACAACTGCCAACCATGATTTATTTGTGAGATAAGAACTTCAATCATAGATCCTAATAAAGAAAGAGAGAGAGAGAGAGAGCGAGAGAGAGAGAGAGAGACGAATCACCTTGGGTCTTTGGTGTCGACGGGTGGTGGCGCTGCTTCCTTTCCCTTCTTCCTTTCCTTGGTGAGTTGTTTTCCCTTGATGCTTACTGCTTGTTGTCTCCTCTCTTTGCCTCTTGTTCCTCTTGTTCTTCTCTCTTTTGTTCTCTCTTTCTTCCTCTCCTTGGCTTTCTTCTTTTCCCTCTTGTCTCTTTGAAGTGAAAGAAGAGGTGAGTCATGAAGAGACTAGTGGAGGTAGACTGCATGTCAGCTGAACTTGAGCTTCAGAACGTGCAAAAAACACAGGAAATGCTAATAGACGTTTGCGTGTATATGCGCATCTAAGCTTACGTAGATGGGCTAATAGACGCGGATTTAGACGCGCATATAGATGTAGGCATAGACGCGCTGTTAGATGTAGGCATAGACACACATTTAGCGTGCTTGTGTTTTTATCATAAGTTTTTGTATTATTTAAAATTGAGATCTTAGAATACTTAATATGCCTTGAAGTTTTTATGTAAACATATTAATAACAAATTTGATTTTGTCATGAATTAGGTTTAATCATGTCGTCGTTCATCACCTAGTGCGATGCATGCTGATGAGTCAACAAGCACATCCTCAAGTGAGGATGATGAAACATTATGTCTTCATAATCGAGATGCATGGCTACGACGAAAAATTAAATGTATTATGTCTTTATAATGCATTTAAGTGAGGATGAAACATTATGTCTTCATAATCGAGATGCATGGCTACGACAAAAAATTAAATGCATGTGTGATCGTTGTCGAGGGTGTATTTTACGAGCATATCGATTTGCAAGGCCACACCTTAGCATGTATGGAGAATGGGACCGATAAAAATCACCGGTATTCATTGTTTTTAACACTAAGATTGCTAGTCTATGTTACTCCATATATATCAACATACATGTAACTCCCTTTTGTGGTTGAGCAAGATCTGGTGCCACATCCTCAGATGCTCCCTCTCGGTCATCGAGGGGCTACAAAACGTGGATGCAAGGAGCCAGAGTCTTCAAGAAGAGTGGAGACTGACGATCATGATAGTAGCCCTCATGAAATGCCCCATCAAGTTGTAGAGGATGAGATTTTGGACAACATGGTACACGATCTATTTTCGCAACGGGTTCGAGGAGAAGGTAACTCTACGAAGCCAGATGACCCACTATACGTAGCATCATCTACTCCATTGTATGAAGGTTGTACGTACTCCATTCTTTGTGCATCCCTCGAGATACTTAACTTCCAAACAATTTATGGATGGAGTAATGTCAGTTTGAATGCGTTATTGAAGTATGTATCAATTCAATTTGGCTTATGAATCATAATATTAATTGTTCTATTTTGAAATCAGACACAAATATATGTTGGTGGTTTTTAAACTCACTTTTAAAAATATATGTAGGTTATTATTACAAATGCTTCCAAAAGGAAACAAATTGCCAAGTAAGAGAGAGCAAGCAAGGCATTACTTGATATCTCTGGGAGGCTTAGATTATGTCAAGATCCATGCATGTGTTAATGATTGTGTCTTATTTTGTGGGATTCATGAGTTCACACGAGAGTGTCCTGTTTGTGGTGAATCAAGATACGAAGTGGAGATGAAATCAATGGATGTGCCTTGTAAGGTTTTGCAACATTTTCCGATTGTTCAACGTATTCAACTTATGTTCAAGTGTAAGTCTATTGGAAAGCTCATGTCATGGCATGCTAGTCATCGTTCAAGTGATGGAAAATGGAGGATCCCTGCAGACACACCAGCATGGCAACATATAGATAATTTATGGCCCGTTTTCAAAGAAGAGCCAAAAAATTTGAGATTTGGTTTAGGTATGGATGGAATCAATTCATTTGGCATCAAAAGCACATCATATAGTGTATGGCCAGTGGTATTGGTGAACTATAATATTCCTCCATCCATGGCAATTAAAAAGGGACATGTAATGCTGTCCCTTCTGATTCCTGGAAAGCACAAGGTAAAAAACATGGACATTTACTTAGAGCCTTTGATTGAAGAGTTAGAAATGTTATGGGAAGGTATTGAGGTGTAAGATACAAGTGTATCTCCATCCTCTAGAGATTTCACATTGAAGGCCATGTTGTTGTGGACCATGCATGACTTTCCAGGATACGGAGAGTGTTTAGGTACATGTATATAACTCTATATTTGAAATTCAAGACTTGAATCAATTCCATTTTATTAACTCACTTTTTTTTTCAGGTTTAACCACGTCAAGGTATCATGCATGTCCTATTTGCGGTGCATTTCTAGTTTCCTCTAGGCCAGCACGTTTAAAGAAGGTTATCTACGACAATCATCATCGATTTCTTCCTATTGGCCATCCCAAATATGTTCTCCCTACTAATGGAATGACTCCATAATCTCTAACCATTCGAGATTGGAAGGAGAGATGGATTAATGCTGATAGCCACCCTCCACTCGGCATGAGTCGATAAAAAGTGCATTTCTCTCGATTGACTTTAAAGTATTTAGCATGATGAATTGTTTACATAATATATTGTTTGTTTGTTAGGTTCTCTATATTTTTTCATCTTTCGTATTGGACTGAACTCAATATCAATCACCTATTGGACGCCATGCACATATTCGAAAATGTTGTATCTATATTATGGGATCACTTGATAGGGGCTCCTGATTCAGTCAATGTAAGGGAGGATTTACGTAACATTGGTCACATGAGACGAGCCTAGCCATGCATTGGACCCCGAGGAAAGATTGAGCTACCCCATGCACCTTGGATGTTGTCAAAGAAAGAGGAAAAAATAGTGAAGGAACAGATATGTAGCTTTCCAACACCCACAGGATGTATGAGATGTCTCAAGGGAGCCTTCATAAAGAAAAAAAAAAAGGTGTGGAGCAACTATCTGGTTTGAAGTCCCACGATTGGCACAAAATGATTCAAGTAAGGGTATCTCTAACCATGAATATAGTAATTAGTGGACTAGCTATGTGTAAACTTTGGGATATAATGAAATTTTCCTCAACTAATCATTTGATCTATGAATATTATTTACATTCAGTTCGTACTTCCTACTAGCATATCCCATTGTGTATCCAAAGATGTACGTGATATCATTTACAAGATGGGAGAGCTTGTGAGGTGTGTATACATTGTTATTTTTCATTCTATATTGCATACATCATGTAGTGAACCTCTTTGAATTTCTACACAAAAATAAACAATTGTCAAATACATCTTGACAGATACGTGAGCTCGAAGGAAATTGATACAAACACATTGCAAGATGCTCGAGTATTATCTGTTGAGGTGGTTTGTTTGGTGGAGGAAATTTTTCATAGCTCCATTTTGACTACTCAATTACATTTACTCGTACATTTGATTGATGAGATCGCACTTTGTGGGGCAGTTTATGCAAGGTGGATGTTTTTTCTTGAGCGCTTCATCAAAACCTTGAAAGATTTTGTGAGGAAAAAAGCACGGCCTGAGGGAAGCATGGCTGAGGGTTGGTTAGTGCAATCATCCCTTGTTTATATCTTTGAATATCTTTCTGAAGTGGACCCCTCTCAACCACGACTATGGAAAGGCGATGAATACTTGAGGATGACCTCTATAATACCTCAAGAAAAAGAAATGAGTAAAGTGCTAACAAAAGAAGAACTTCATAAGTTAAATAGTTTTTGTGTGCTCAATAGTGATGTAATGAGAAAATGGGTGACACTATATAATGAAGCAAGGGCAAGAAGAAAAAGTGAAAGACAAGCATTTCGCACAGATATGGACATAATGTCTCATTTCCAAATCATCTAAATGCGCTCCCACGTCATATTGATATAGATTGGTTACATGAGGAAATGGAGAGAATGAAAAAAGAGGAGGAAATTAATATATCTCAAGAAGAGTGGGAATACGCACGAGGTTGCTTATGAAAGGTGACACATGCTATCAATTAATTTGTTTCTAGCTATAATTTATATAATAAATTGACATGTTTGATCTTAATCTAGTGCACATTATTCAATGCTATTTGGTGTGAGGGTAAACATCTTCGAACTCAACGTATCGATGAAAAGAGAAATACCCAAGATTGTGGTGTCCTTGCTCACTTCGAGGATGCCAATGGTACCATGGAAGGTTATTGTGGCTTGATCCAAGATATTCTGAAGCTTGACTTCAGAAGATTCTTTATATATGTACTGGATGTGAAGTGGTTTAAAGAAGTGGTAACAAATGGTGAGCATTCCACAATCAGATGTCATCCAAGTGGTTTTGTAATCATTGACTCTACAAAATTTCACCAAAACAAGCATGACACATGCCACAAGTCGCTTTTCTGATTCTTGAAGTAAATGAAACAATCTTTACACGTCGCATGCACGATGCTCCTCATGTACGCCATTACATCCCTTTCTTCATCATCATGGAAGATGCCACCAATATATGTAACTCTATAGTACTGGCGTACTGGCTCCTCTACATGATCTTCTGGTGAGGATGATCACTCGCCACCTCCTAGGCAACCCCCACACAAGTCTCATCCTCCCCCTCGACTCTCCCTCCTCCTTCTCTGTCGACTACCCTCTGCCTCGCTGGATGCACGTGCTTCTGCAAATGCACGTGCATTGGCTAATTCTTGTGCTTTAGCCGATGCATGTACAGGCGCTGCACGTGGAGTACCTGCAATTGGAGTTTGGACATTTGGTGTTTGGGAAGAAGTGCCAGACAAAGACATTAGAGGCATTCCAGACATGACGTTGAACACCTCGTCTATTGTGGGAGAGCGGCCAAAGTGTCTAGTCATCTCTCCCATGAAGTCTTCCTTACTAGGAAAACCTCCAAAAAAAGCATTGACCCCTCTGCTGTGAACAAGACCAATGTATCATTTATGTGCTCCAAATCTTGGTCATTGCTAGATGAACTAGGATGCGACATCTGCAAACAAAACACAAGAATAAGACAAATTTGCTAAACTGCAATATTGTGTAAATTGTACTATGGTGTAACATGTTTATACAATTCTAGAAATAAAAACTTGTTTTTTTAATCAGAGCTCGCTCGTTCGCGTCAGAGATGCACAATAGACGTGCTCTCAAATGCTTCCCTGAAGTCAAAACTTCTGAGCAAAGCGCGTGTATTCTCGCGTCTGAGATGCAGGATAGATGCGCTCTCAGACGCTTCCATGAAATCAAAGCTTCTGAGCAGAGCGCATGTATATTCACGTCTCAGATGCAGAAGAGACGCGCTCTCAGACGCTTCCCTAAAGTCAAAGCTTCTCAGCAGAGCGCGTGTATTCTCGTATCTGAGATGCAGAATAGATGCGCTTAGAGACGCGACTGCAGACGTGATAATAGCAAACACAGCTGTGCATCTATATCTGCGTCTGCTCTGGAATCTACATGCGCTGTCAAATGTGCTAAGTCGGCCGCTCTCACTTTTTGACTTGATATACAAAACCCTAAATCCCTTTTGGGCGGTCATTCTCTTATCCCATTTTTACATGGTTGGTGGTGGCCTAGGCCCTCTTTCCCATTGTCCTGCTATCTTCCTAGCTTCCTTCCTACCACCCATCTACTTTTACAATTTGCACAAGAGGAATCCTGGCGCTCTTTTACAAAAAGTTTTGGAGGCACCCCACATTCAAAAATGCGCTTTTACCTTTGCCTTAGCTTTTGAGGCCGCTCTTGTGCGTTCGGCCATTTCCCTTCCTGCTTCTTCCATTGTGTCTAATTTCCTTTTAGGCCACCTCTTTTGGCTCCTAACTTACGCCTTTCCACTTTTTTCGCCTTTTTCCACTTTTTCTTGTGCTAAGGTTAACAGATGGATCTTGTCAAGAACTGACCTAAGAGGAGAGAGAAAGAAGAGAGAGAGAATTGCAAAAGAGACTGTAGAGGAAAGAGAAAGACTAGAAATGGAAAGAGAAATACTGAAAAAAAATGGAGAGATGGTTGGCAACCACAAAAGAATAGGAGAGAAGCTTCAGAAGGTGGAAGGACAAGTTGTAATGATTCAAAATGGTGCTTCTATAAGTATTCTTCACACGTTTTACACTTAGATCAATGTGACACTAAATATTATTCAAATATTTCCCTTTATTACATTAGATTTCTCCTTACTTATAGTGCTTAGTCTTCTCGTACTGTTTATTACATTTTCACTTATTGTACTTTTTAAATAGTTGTATCGTCATATAGATAATTGCAACTCATGGTCTGATAGGTCATCTTGGCCTTTTTGTAGTTGTTAATATATCATATCATTTCATTTCTCTCCATCGTGGAGAGACATTGTAGTTGATCTCTCTCTTTTCCATCATTTTTTTCTAACAATGGTGGTGTAGTCAATCCTCTCCCTCTTCTCCTCAATCCTTTGTTCATGTGGATTTTGTTATAAAAATGGTTATTTATTTATTTATATGGATTTTCTTTATCTATTTGCAACATGATAGTGACTTGTTATGTGGAGGTGCCATGTTAGCACTTATTGCATCATATCTAGTAGATAGATGGTAGGGAAACAATGTGTTTCGTGCTATTGTGAGTAGATTATTGGGTAAAGTTGCATGGCATTAATTTTTTGAGGAGCGTACTTTGATGTATAGGAATAATTTATTATCGGACACTTTTCCATAGCACCAAAATATTGTATTTTTGGATGCTTTCTAGTGCAAAGATATTGTATATACATATACACAACTTATTTATTTGGATGTAACTTGCAAGGTTTCATCAGCTGGCTTATTATTTTTATAAACCTTAGAATGGATTTATGTAATAGTAATTTGATATTCTTAGACAAAAGTATGGCATTCAAAGAAAGAAAGTTAAGCCCGAAAGAAGATGCTTTCAATGGCATTTGAGCACAAAAAGATGAATGTAGATCCATAAATCCACGCATGGGGGGAGATTGTATCTAATGATTGTGACATCTGATCTGTGTATCAATTTCTCTTATTTATTCTCTCCTCAACCCTTCATTCATGTGACATGTCCCAAACTTATGGGAAAATTCCATATTCCTCAATATGGTGTTTGTTCTTTGATGATATAGATCAAGGTATAATTTAAATTTATGTTAACCTATATATAATTTTTCTAACTTGAATGATTGTATTCGACTAAAAACTCTCTCTCTCTCTCTTTCTCTCTCTCTCTGAATCACTAAAACATAAGAAATAAAAGTACACTTTTATTACTTTTATGACGTCTATAAACTTTTTCCTTATATATTTATTAGTAACATTGTTCTATATAAAATACACATACTATATACAGAAATAAATAGAGGATATTTTAGTGCTTCTACTAGCAAGAAGATGCTTTTTCTAATAGACATTTCACCTCTTCTTTATCCAAGTCATTGAGTTTGGATCTTTATATCACTATAGAGAGGAAGAAGCTGATTTTAAACTCTTTAAAGTTCATCTACTTCAAAATCTCCATTGTGCTATCATAATAATAGTATAAGATTTTGAAAGTCTGAATGGTGAAAGTTGTAAATTTTTTTGAAAATATATGTTAGTTTTTTAGTGGGAGATGTGTTTATAAAAAGAAAATTTCCACCCATTTGAGATAAGGGTAAACTTGAAATTATATAGCTAGCTATTTGGGAACTCATTTCTTGTGTATTTAAAAAATAGTTTCCTAAACCTTTATATATTTCACAAATATCACTTTCTAGATTTTTATCTTTTTTAGTAATTTCGTAAAATGTGATACTTAGTGTATTATCATTTATGATTTTTAGGTATTTGAATTTATATAACGGTGTTCTATAGATTTATTTGTAATTGGAAGTTGCTTTATTATAGTAGTTTTTCCATAAGTAAATGATGTGAGAAGGTAAATCTACATTTATTTGTCTTTGTGAAATTACACGTGTAACTATGTTTCTGCGTTTGTATCAATTTAATATTAGAATGTTGTAATCTTGAATGGTAGCTAATCTTTTGATAAATGAAGTAACATATTTCTTAATTATTTTTATTTTATATTATCGATTCTTCAATATCTTATAATCGATGATTATGCTAATTATCTCTATTTTGAAATTCTGTTACAAAAAAGAAATCTTGCACTTGTCCAATTATTGATTTATTTTTTCAATTTAGAGTTGCAAAGCATTAAAAATTATGATTAAAATATTGGTACTTAGGATATGATCATATAAAATTATGGATATTTTGTTCTCTATTAGAATTTAAAAAGTGTTTCTTCTGTTCAATCAAGTAATGGATTTCGAGAGTTTTTCAACATATGAAAAAGTAAGAAAAAAAGTTGGTTATCTTAATTGCCTAATCATAGAGAAAACCTTTTTGCTTTATGATATTTAATAGTTTGGTGATACTTGAAGATTTTAAAAATCTCTTAATTGAATACTCAATTTCAATATGTTTTTGATATTTGTAATATTTTCAACATCTTTAGATATTAGTTGTTTACCATTAAAAGTATCCTTACACATTCTTACCCATATTGAATCAATCTTCTTTTTTGTTGATATTTTTAGTGCTTTTTTTGTATTGTCCAAAATGTCATTTATAATGTGAGATTTTCCATTTAGCTTGCTCATGATATGTATATATTGGTTTGGATTTAAATCTTTGCTCACAATTTAAAAAAGTGAAAAGTGTAATTCTTTACGATCTTAATCTTTTAACATATCTAACGATTTATTATCTACACATGGTGCTACAAATCAATAGTAATTCTCATAATCAATAATTTCTTTAGATGTTAAAACATTATGTATTAGATTATCTATTTACATATTAGTAATATCTTCATGTTCTTGAACACCATCATTGTTAAACTTTCTAAAGTTAATTTCTTTTCTATAATCTCTTTATTTTTTTAACATTTCAAAAATATTCTAATCAATGAATGTTGATACTTATTTTGTTCTCTTTATATAGTTTTTTGGAAAAAAATCTTTTAAAGCACAATTTACTTGTTTAGGTCAAACTTTACCTAACACATAAGTACTTTTATATTCCATTTTTATTTTATTCCTAGAAATAAACTTGATTTATCTTTTAAAAAAATTGGTAAAATATATTGAATTTCATTTATATTGATAATACATTGATTTTTGATCTAGAAGTACTAGATTGTTGCTTGTAACCAAGTTCACATATCTATATAAATCCATCGTAGTGCAATTAATCTCTCGTACATTTTATTCAAAAAATTTAGTGTTTTAATTTTTTATTTAATTTCATATTATGTGGAAAAAAACACATTGGTATTTTCTTTTAAATCACATAACCACCTCTTTCACATATGTATTATTGTGTATTTTCATGAAAGTTTTTATTATAATGGATTTTTTTCATTATATTTAATACTTTTAATCATATTTATTCTAAAATGTATGGTGTCACAACAAGAGTAGGGCAACGAGAGATTGGGTATCGCTATTAAGACTTTTTGAACATTCAAAAAGGGTAAGTTATTGATAGCTTTGACTAAGATAGACCATCTACGCTTGTCGTGCTCCCCACAGAGTATGGCTCGCGTCGAGACTTTCGGTTGGAAAATGGAGTGACTTTCAAAAGCTCCCCCAAAGGAGGGCCAACCAAGCCATATGTTTTTGAAATTGGGATTTTTCGTTAAGCTTTAAAGACGATGTATAAACCCATTAATTTTTAATGATGTAGTAGATAATGATAAATCATATATAATAAATGTAATGTGTGTTATAGCATGTATCATTTCGATTACGTATTGATTTGACCTTTCTACATAGCTTAAGACAACCCTAACCTTGTGTCATGATTAAATAGGAAAGGGCTCGATACAATCAAAAGAGTCGTATGAGGCCATCATTTTCATGTACGGTTCGGAAGCCAAGTTTATGTAGTAAAGCCTAAGATAAATGCATAGTTTCAGTTCTATTTCGTTGCATGAACAATATTTGGTGAGCTCGTTTAAATATGGAAACATAAGTTATAATGAAAGTGAGAATCAAATTAAACTATTACACTTGCATAAATATGGCTTTGGCAAATGCAGGACTCAAAAGCCCCATAGTGGAAGAGCCAAAAATTATTGATCCAAGAAAATACCATATTCTTGATTGTAACCAAGTTCACATATCTATATAAACCCTATTCATGGTACAATTAATCTCTCTTCAATTTTATTTAAAAATGTTAGTATTTCAATTTTTAATTTAATTTCATATTATGTGGACAAAAAAACTTTGGTATTTTCTTTTAAATCACATAGCCACCTTGTTCACATATGTAATGTTGTATATTTTCATGAAATTGTTTATTATAATGGATTAATTTTTTTCATTATATTTAATACTTTTAATCATATTCGATCTAAAATGTATGGTGTCACAACTTATACATCATAAATTTATAATATCTTGTTTTGGATATGTCTTGATGAGTTGTTTCATTAATGTACTTTGAAACTTATGAATATGTTTTATTTAGCTTTAATTTGTTTTTCATATGTTATCATCACTCATTTTATTTGCCTTAATGTATGCATGCTTATATTTAATGTAATTGTAATACAAGTATATATGTCTTTATATGGAAGATGTGTCTTGTATTCTTCCTAATATCTTCTAAGAAGTACTCTTTCTTCAAGGCTTTCTTGAAGGCAAGCCAATATTGACTCCATGCATAAAGCTCATTGATGTGTGTCTTTAGGGAAGAAGTAATCGACCACACAAAATACTAGCTCATCATATGCACTAGCACACCAAAGAACTCTAGCTTTGATTCATAAAGCTTCAGATAGCTTGAGACAATGCACCCTTCAAAAAGTCTCTTCCAATTTTCCATCGCTTCCATTGCCGTGGGGTAGCCGCCCCAACCTCATACTACACATTCCCTTAGGTTGTATCTCTTGCAACATATGATGGTGGTGTTGATATAGTTGCATGTATGCATTAAAGGTCCATAAAAGCTACTTTAACTCATCACTAGAATCTGATAAACCTATTGATAGAGGCGGTTCTCCCATCTTGCTAACAATCTGGATGTGGCTTTCACACGTTGAGCTCACCAATGATGTGGAAAAGCAATTGTGTTGAGCCACCAATCCACAAAGGATAAGAAGTGAGGCAAGATGAAAGAAGGAAGATATACAAATATAAGCAAGGAGTTACGCCTTTAGACCCAAGATATCATTTTAAGCAAAGCTCCATTCAATCAAAGTGTATTCATTCTCCTTGTAGCCTTAAAGTCATACTTTAGCAACACCTAGAAAACCCAAATAAATTCCTACCACGAGGTAAAATCACGAGTAGTATTAGCACAAAACTCTTTAGATTGGCACATCCCTTAGACCATGAAGCTTTTTCAAAGTACTTCTTCTATGCATGTGGCTCATAAATGTATAAGAATAAGATGAAATAGAGTTGGAAGGCACTAAAGGCACTCCTATAAATCCTCTACTAAATCACCTATAATCCATGTAGTATGGGTTTCTTTATAGCATACTGTAGATGTACTTCATGGATGTCCAACATTAAATCACAACTCTATTTAATAGATGATCTATTCATCTGGTCACATTCAACAAGTACTCTTGCTATAGACCAGAGCGACTTGAAAATATCCTGAGATTCTGTAGTGTGGAGGTTCTTACCATACAAACCAATGAGGGCATTACAAACATAGACATGTAATTCATACCAGTTTACATGTGTTGCCTCACAAAGTTTTCTCCCCATTTCCAAATCTACTAGGGGTGCACAAGCTTAGATTAGCTAGGCAAACATATATATACTCATGACTCTCAATCCCTTCATTTTACATGGTCACATAAAGGTTTACTGCCTCCACTACCTTTCCAATTTCAATTTAATTTGCAACTACAATGATATATGATAAAGCAATGCATTCTTTCAAGTTGTGAAAAACCTAGATAGCCTCTACATGGCCGGGATAGAAGGTGAAGGAATTGACCATGTATTCACCGATCATTTTATGTGTTTCAAGTCCATGCTGCCTATGGCATTCAAAGAATCTCTTAGTAGCACGCAATGTTTGTATGGCATTTAATAATCTGAAAACTATGTAGTGGCCATTTTTCAGAAAAAAGGATGCAAAGTCTAGGCTGACACTCTAGAGGTTGTCACCATTTTCAGAAAAGGATGCAAAGTTTGGGTCGACACTCTAGAGGCTGTCTTTGATCAAGAACTCCTTCCAATGCTAATATATCATCTGTTAATTATGATGGGTTTCCACTTCTTCACAACTTCCTATGGCTACATGGTTGTTCTTGTATTGTGGTCATTCTTCCTAATGATTTGCTTGCCATGGAAGCTAGTACTATGCTCCCTAATTAAATAGTGCTCCCTCCTTTGATTATGCACCCATGTTGACATACTGTCCTAGATTCTTGCTATTGACTCCCTTTCATCTCCTCAATTTTTTTGTTCCTATATGCCCATAGCATGAGTGTCCTTGTAACGTGCCTAGGTCACGACATGTTTTAGTAGTCTGATCTAAAAGATGCCACATGGCACTCCTACGGAATATCATAGGGTTTGTCGGTTAGCCACTCTCGAGTCTACTCTACCTTGAAACATATCGACCAACCCTATTCGGATCAACCTGAATCTTCTTGGGTTTCTAATGGTCAAGTCATTCTATAGCCTTCTAGCGTCGGTCTTTAGACGACGATCTACTTTGCGCAGAGTATCTAAACTGAGGCAGACTCATATTGCACATGGTTCGAAGAGAATGGGAAATCAGAGGGATGCATCGCTCGACCTCTCTACCCATAGTGTAATGTCCCATCCTGGTCCCCTAAAACGATTTGAGCCAAGGTTCTACCCTACATTATCTAAGGTCAATTCATCATCACAATTTGAATGTTGAGAAGCCTCCCAGTTCTCTCGAACCACCTTGCTATAGGATGAACCCGTGGGGGGTTTCGCCCACCTGCTTCCCTTGATAGCTGCATTCATACGGTGACACCATAGCATACCAACAACACATCACAACCCTTAAGTGGAGCAATGGAAAAACTCTTCACTGTCCACATATCCTTGTATATGCAACCAAAGCTTTACAATGAGTGGTGTGATAGGCTCTGTATGGCCTTTACATGCCATTCCAACTTTCCTCGTGGATCCCATCTCATTCTCTCTGATGCCTGGATGGTAACACATACAAGCACCTTCCTTAATAAAGCCGTTAGTCACATGTTCCTTTACATAATTTTATGCACTGACACGAAAACAGATCAGAAAAATTCGTTGAAAGCAAACTTTATATTAAAATTTCAAGTGAGATACAAATCACGTCCATGCGACAATTCCCGCAATCCGTAAGGATGCGTCTTATTTTCCTCCAATTTTCCGCCCTTGCACTAGTCACAATTTTCCTCCAATTTTTTGCCTTGCACTAGTAACAAGGCCTCAATATTCCTTCCCGAGTCATGTAGACCATCTGAGTAGGAATCGAGGCAGGGGATGTCCCCCCTTGGCACCCAAGTATCCTCCTATGAACAGATGTTTCTACAGAGAGACCTCTCACGATGGGTTCGGTCCACATTCTCGATGTGGCTATCAAAAACTCCCTTGGATAGGGTTGGCAGCTAGTTGGGGGGTGCTCAACACGTCTTTCCGAGATATTTCAACCTGAATCAAATTTGAAATATTTTCTCCTTATCAATTCCTTTGTTAGATGACTCCTTTTCCAAATAGGTGTTCCTAAGTACAAACACAAGCAGAAGTGCACCATATGTACTAGAAAATTCTTTGTTCTCTGCCGAAATAAATTCCGATTTGATATGATAGCATCTAGTCTCAGCTTTATCTTGTTATTGTCCAAGATTTCTAGAGATAACCTAATTTAATTTCCTTATTGTTTTGAATGAAGGAGTATCATTGCAATGTTAATTGCAATTCGGGACATTGGCTTCCCTACAAGGAAACCCTACGTATTCATTCGGGACATTGGCTTCCCTACAATGAAGCCCTACGTATTCATTTGAAATAGGGTTTGTCGTGTAATTCATATAGCTACTTAAGGACTTTGAACTCCTTTCAGCTTCAAGTAATATGGGCCTTGATAAGAATCCTTCAACTCTTTAGGGTTTGAAATTCTTTCAACTTCCTAGGAACCCTATGTATTCTATCACAAATTCAATCTATGTTTTGTGAGATGTAATAGGAATTTTCTATTATTTCCACCAAGCAAACCAATGCGAATGCATAAAATCTATCAATCTAATGTGTATCATTGAAACTTTTCATATATATATATATATATATATATATATATATATATATATATATATATATATATATATATATATAAGCATG